>NW_024404418.1:0-303657 GCF_905171775.1 Rana temporaria | reverse complement strand
ACCCCAATGTTGGGGGTTATAATTGCTGCCAGTGACCCCAATGTTGAGGGTTATAATTTCTACCAGTGACCCCAATGTTGGGGGTTATAATTGCTGCCAGTGACCCCAATGTTGGGGGTTATCATTTCTACCAGTGACCCCAATGTTGGGGGTTATAATTGCTACCAGTGACCCCAATGTTGGGGGTTATAATTTCTACCAGTGTCCCCAATGTTGGGGGTTATAATTGCTACCAGTGACCCCAATGTTGGGGGTTATAATTTCTACCAGTGTCCCCAATGTTGGGGGTTATAATTGCTGCCAGTGACCCCAATGTTGGGGGTTATAATTGCTGCCAGTGACCCCAATGTTGGGGGTTATAATTGCTACCAGTGACCCCAATGTTGGGGGTTATAATTGCTGCCAGTGACCCCAATGTTGAGGGTTATAATAGCTGCCAGTGACCCCAATGTTGGGGGTTATAATTGCTGCCAGTGACCCCAATGTTGGGGGTTATAATTGCTACCAGTGACCCCAATGTTGGGGGTTATAATTGCTGCCAGTGACCCCAATGTTGGGGGTTATAATTGCTGCCAGTGACCCCAATGTTGAGGGTTATAATTGCTGCCAGTGACCCCAATGTTGGGGGTTATAATTGCTGCCAGTGACCCCAATGTTGAGGGTTATAATTGCTGCCAGTGACCCCAATGTTGGGGGTTATAATTGCTACCAGTGACCCCAATGTTGGGGGTTATAATTTCTACCAGTGTCCCCAATGTTGGGGGTTATAATTTCTACCAGTGTCCCCAATGTTGGGGGTTATAATTGCTACCAGTGTCCCCAATGTTGGGGGTTATAATTGCTACCAGTGACCCCAATGTTGAGGGTTATAATTGCTGCCAGTGACCCCAATGTTGGGGGTTATAATTGCTGCCAGTGACCCCAATGTTGGGGGGTTATAATTGCTGCCAGTGACCCCAATGTTGGGGGTTATAATTGCTACCAGTGACCCCAATGTTGGGGGTTATAATTCCTACCAGTGACCCCAATGTTGGGGGTTATAATTGCTGCCAGTGACCCCAATGTTGGGGGTTATAATTGCTGCCAGTGACCCCAATGTTGGGGGTTATAATTGATGCCAGTGACCCCAATGTTGGGGGTTATAATTTCTACCAGTGACCCCAATGTTGGGGTTATAATTTCTACCAGTGACCCCAATGTTGGGGGTTATAATTGCTACCAGTGACCCCAATGTTGGGGGTTATAATTTCTACCAGTGACCCCAATGTTGGGGGTTATAATTCCTACCAGTGACCCCAATGTGGGGGGTTATAATTTCTACCAGTGACCCCAATGTTGGGGGTTATAATTGCTACCAGTGACCCCAATGTTGGGGGTTATAATTGCTACCAGTGACCCCAATGTTGGGGGTTATAATTGCTGCCAGTGACCCCAATGTTGGGGGTTATAATTGCTACCAGTGACCCCAATGTTGGGGGTTATAATTGCTACCAGTGACCCCAATGTTGGGGGTTATAATTGCTACCAGTGACCCCAATGTTGGGGGTTATAATTGCTACCAGTGACCCCAATGTTGGGGGTTATAATTGCTGCCAGTGACCCCAATGTTGGGGGTTATAATTGCTTCCAGTGACCCCAATGTTGGGGGTTATAATTGCTTCCAGTGACCCCAATGTTGGGGGTTATAATTGCTGCCAGTGACCCCAATGTTGGGGGTTATAATTTCTACCAGTGACCCCAATGTTGGGGGTTATAATTGCTACCAGTGACCCCAATGTTGGGGGTTATAATTGCTACCAGTGACCCCAATGTTGGGGGTTATAATTTCACCAGTGACCCCAATGTTGGGGGTTATAATTGCTACCAGTGACCCCAATATTGAGGGTTATAATTTCTACCAGTGACCCCAATGTTGGGGGTTATAATTGCTACCAGTGACCCCAATGTTGGGGGTTATAATTGCTACCAGTGACCCCAATGTTGGGGGTTATAATTGCTACCAGTGACCCCAATATTGGGGGTTATAATTGCTGCCAGTGACCCCAATGTTGGGGGGTTATAATTCCTACCAGTGACCCCAATGTTGGGGGTTATAATTGCTACCAGTGACCCCAATGTTGGGGGTTATAATTGCTGCCAGTGACCCCAATGTTGGGGGTTATAATTGCTACCAGTGACCCCAATGTTGGGGGTTATAATTGCTACCAGTGACCCCAATGTTGGGGGTTATAATTGCTACCAGTGACCCCAATGTTGAGGGTTATAATTCCTACCAGTGACCCCAATGTTGGGGGTTATAATTGCTACCAGTGACCCCAATGTTGGGGGTTATCATTTCTACCAGTGACCCCAATGTTGGGGGTTATAATTTCTACCAGTGACCCCAATGTTGGGGGTTATAATTGCTACCAGTGACCCCAATGTTGGGGGTTATAATTGCTACCAGTGACCCCAATGTTGAGGGTTATAATTCCTACCAGTGACCCCAATGTTGAGGGTTATAATTGCTGCCAGTGACCCCAATGTTGGGGGTTATAATTGCTGCCAGTGACCCCAATGTTGGGGGTTATAATTTCTACCAGTGACCCCAATGTTGAGGGTTATAATTGCTGCCAGTGACCCCAATGTTGGGGGTTATAATTGCTACCAGTGACCCCAATGTTGGGGTTATAATTGCTGCCAGTGACCCCAATGTTGGGGGTTATAATTGCTACCAGTGACCCCAATGTTGGGGTTATAATTGCTACCAGTGACCCCAATGTTGGGGGTTATCATTTCTACCAGTGACCCCAATGTTGGGGGTTATAATTGCTGCCAGTGACCCCAATGTTGGGGGTTATAATTGCTACCAGTGACCCCAATGTTGAGGGTTATAATTGCTACCAGTGACCCCAATGTTGAGGTTATACTTTCCAGAAAATGTCTGTTTTTTCACGTTTGTGTCACAATAAAGTTTTTCTCCTAATTGCAGGTGCTGGAAATGTCTGCGGGGTGATTACGGGGAAGCTCTGTATTGTCAGCAGTGAGAAGTCATATATACTGTATATAGAGGATATCACCCCTCCCCCACCTCCTCTGTGTCAGGGACAGGATGTCAGAGGTTGTCGGTAAGATGGAACTCGCTGCTCCGCTTTATGCGAAAATCCGAGGCAAAAATAAGGCAGAACCTTCACTTCTGGATGGACTTCTCCATCGGGGCTTCCCGGTGCACCAAGCGTGAGTACTGACCCCCAACTTGTGACCCCCAGCTTGTGACCTGTGACCCCCAACCTGTGACCTCCAACTTGTGACCCCCAACATGTGACCTGTGACCCCCAACATGTCACCTGTGACCCCCAACCTGTGACCCCCAACGTGTGACCTGTGACCCCCAACATGTCACCTGTGACCCCCAACATGTCACCTGTGACCCCCAACATGTGACACGTGACCCCCCAACCTGTGACCCCCAACCTGTGACCCCACACATGTGACCTGTGACCCCCAACATGTGACCTGTGACCCCCAACATGTCACCTGTGACCCCCAACCTGTGACCCCCAACATGTGACCTGTGACCCCCAACGTGTGACCTGTGACCCCCAACGTGTGACCTGTGACTCCCAACGTGTGACCTGTGACCCCCAACGTGTGACCTGTGACCCCCAACATGTGACCCTCAACGTGTGACCTGTGACCCCCAACATGTGACCTGTGACCCCCAACGTGTGACCTGTGACCCCCAACCTGTGACCCCCAATGTGTGACCTGTGACCCCCAACATGTGACCCCCAACCTGTGACCCCCAACGTGTGACCTGTGACCCCCAACATGTGACCTGTGACCCCCGACATGTGACCTGTGACCCCCAACCTGTGACCCCCCAACGTGTGACCTGTGACCCCCAATGTGTGACCTGTGACCCCCAACATGTGACCTGTGACCCCCAACGTGTGACCTGTGACCCCCAACATGTGACCCCAACGTGTGACCCCCAACGTGTGACCTGTGACCCCCAACGTGTGACCTGTGACCCTCAACATGTGACATGTGACCCCCAACATGTGACCTGTGACCCCCAACGTGTGACCTGTGACCCCCAACCTGTGACCCCCCAACGTGTGACCTGTGACCCCCAATGTGTGACCTGTGACCCCCAACATGTGACCTGTGACCCCCAACGTGTGACCTGTGACCCCCAACATGTGACCCCAACGTGTGACCCCCAACGTGTGACCTGTGACCCCCAACGTGTGACCTGTGACCCTCAACATGTGACCTGTGACCCCCAACATGTGACCTGTGACCCCCACTCTCTCCCTGTATATGAATGTCAGGGACCTGAGGTGATGAAGGGTAAATCCTCCTCATGAAATGTTCTTCTGTATCACAGAGGGGGAGGGGAAGTTCCAGTTCTGGTGATAAGATTCAGCTCTAGGCACAGAAAGTGATAGATCAGGAAAATGAAGTGGTTGGTATGGATGATAACGGGTGGTGATAGAGGGTGGTGAAGTGGTAGTTCTATATAGGGAGGGTGACGTGGTAGTTCTATATAGGGATGGTGAAGTGGTAGTTCTATATAGGGATGGTGAAGTGGTAGTCCTATATAGGGATGGTGAAGTGGTAGTCCTATATAGGGAGGGTGAAGTGGTAGTCCTGTTTAGGGAGGGTGAAGTGGTAGTCCTGTTTAGGGATGGTGAAGTGGTAGTTCTATATAGGGATGATGAAGTGGTAGTTCTATATAGGGATGGTGAAGTGGTAGTTCTGTATAGGGATGGTGAAGTGGTAGTCCTGTATAGGGATGGTGAGGTGGTAGTCCTGTATAGGGAGGATGAAGTGGTAGTCCTGTATAGGGAGAGTGAAGTGGTAGTCCTGTATAGGGAGGGTGAAGTGGTAGTCCTGTATAGGGATGGTGAGGTGGTAGTTCTATATAGGGATGGTGAAGTGGTAGTCCTGTATAGGGAGGATGAAGTGGTAGTCCTGTATAGGGATGGTGAAGTGGTAGTCCTATATAGGGATGGTGAAGTGGTAGTCCTGTATATGGATGGTGAAGTGGTAGTTCTATATAGGGATGGTGAAGTGGTAGTTCTGTATAGGGATGGTGAAGTGGTAGTTCTGTATAGGGATGGTGAAGTGGTAGTCCTGTATAGGGAGGGTGAAGTGGTAGTCCTATATAGGGATGGTGAGGTGGTAGTTCTATATAGGGATGGTGAAGTGGTAGTTCTGTATAGGGATGGTGAAGTGGTAGTCCTATATAGGGATGGTGAAGTGGTAGTTCTGTATAGGGATGGTGAAGTGGTAGTTCTGTATAGGGATGGTGAAGTGGTAGTCCTGTATAGGGATAGTGAAGTGGTAGTCCTGTATAGGGATGGTGAAGTGGTAGTTCTGTATAGGGATGGTGAAGTGGTAGTTCTGTATAGGGATGGTGAAGTGGTAGTCCTGTATAGGGATGGTGAAGTGGTAGTCCTGTATAGGGATGGTGAAGTGGTAGTCCTGTATAGGGGTGGTGAAGTGGTAGTCCTGTATAGGGATGGTGAAGTGGTAGTCCTATATAGGGGTGATGAAGTGGTAGTCCTGTTTAGGGATAGTGAAGTGGTAGTCCTATATAGGGATGGTGAAGTGGTAGTCCTGTATAGGGGTGGTGAAGTGGTAGTTCTGTATAGGGATGGTGAAGTGGTAGTCCTGTTTAGGGATGGTGAAGTGGTAGTTCTATATAGGGATGGTGAAGTGGTAGTCCTGTATAGGGATGGTGAAGTGGTAGTCCTGTATAGGGAGGATGAAGTGGTAGTCCTGTATAGGGATGGTGAAGTGGTAGTCCTGTATAGGGATGGTGAAGTGGTAGTCCTATATAGGGATGGTGAAGTGGTAGTCCTGTATAGGGATGGTGAAGTGGTAGTTCTATATAGGGATGGTGAAGTGGTAGTTCTATATAGGGATGGTGAAGTGGTAGTCCTATATAGGGATGGTGAAGTGGTAGTCCTGTATAGGGATGGTGAAGTGGTAGTTCTATATAGGGATGGTGAAGTGGTAGTTCTATATAGGGATGGTGAAGTGGTAGTTCTATATAGGGATGGTGAAGTGGTAGTTCTGTATAGGGATGGTGAAGTGGTAGTTCTGTATAGGGATGGTGAAGTGGTAGTTCTGTATAGGGATGGTGAAGTGGTAGTCCTGTATAGGGATGGTGAAGTGGTAGTCCTGTATAGGGATGGTGAAGTGGTAGTCCTGTATAGGGATGGTGAAGTGGTAGTCCTGTATAGGGATGGTGAAGTGGTAGTCCTATATAGGGAGGGTGAAGTGGTAGTCCTATATAGGGATGGTGAAGTGGTAGTTCTGTATGGGGATGGTGAAGTGGTAGTTCTATATAGGGATGGTGAAGTGGTAGTCCTATATAGGGATGGTGAAGTGGTAGTCCTATATAGGGATGGTGAAGTGGTAGTCCTGTATAGGGATGGTGAAGTGGTAGTTCTATATAGGGATGGTGAAGTGGTAGTTCTATATAGGGATGGTAAAGTGGTAGTTCTATATAGGGATGGTAAAGTGGTAGTTCTATATAGGGATGGTAAAGTGGTAGTTCTATATAGGGATGGTGAAGTGGTAGTTCTATATAGGGATGGTGAAGTGGTAGTTCTGTATAGGGATGGTGAAGTGGTAGTCCTGTATAGGGATGGTGAGGTGGTAGTCCTGTATAGGGAGGATGAAGTGGTAGTCCTGTATAGGGAGAGTGAAGTGGTAGTCCTGTATAGGGAGGGTGAAGTGGTAGTCCTGTATAGGGATGGTGAGGTGGTAGTTCTATATAGGGATGGTGAAGTGGTAGTCCTGTATAGGGAGGATGAAGTGGTAGTCCTGTATAGGGAGGATGAAGTGGTAGTTCTATATAGGGATGGTGAAGTGGTAGTTCTGTATAGGGATGGTGAAGTGGTAGTCCTATATAGGGATGGTGAAGTGGTAGTCCTGTATATGGATGGTGAAGTGGTAGTTCTATATAGGGATGGTGAAGTGGTAGTTCTGTATAGGGATGGTGAGGTGGTAGTCCTGTATAGGGAGGATGAAGTGGTAGTCCTGTATAGGGAGGGTGAAGTGGTAGTCCTGTATAGGGAGGGTGAAGTGGTAGTCCTGTATAGGGAGGATGAAGTGGTAGTCCTGTATAGGGATGGTGAAGTGGTAGTTCTGTATAGGGATGGTGAAGTGGTAGTCCTATATAGGGATGGTGAAGTGGTAGTCCTGTATATGGATGGTGAAGTGGTAGTTCTGTATAGGGATGGTGAAGTGGTAGTCCTGTATAGGGATAGTGAAGTGGTAGTCCTATATAGGGATGGTGAGGTGGTAGTTCTATATAGGGATGGTGAAGTGGTAGTCCTGTATAGGGAGGGTGAAGTGGTAGTCCTGTATAGGGATGGTGAAGTGGTAGTTCTATATAGGGATGGTGAAGTGGTAGTTATATATAGGGATAGTGAAGTGGTAGTCCTATATAGGGATGGTGAAGTGGTAGTCCTATATAGGGATGGTGAAGTGGTAGTCCTGTATAGGGATGGTGAAGTGGTAGTTCTATATAGGGATGGTGAAGTGGTAGTTCTATATAGGGATGGTGAAGTGGTAGTTCTATATAGGGATGGTGAAGTGGTAGTTCTGTATAGGGATGGTGAAGTGGTAGTTCTGTATAGGGATGGTGAAGTGGTAGTTCTATATAGGGATGGTGAAGTGGTAGTTCTATATAGGGATGGTGAAGTGGTAGTTCTGTATAGGGATGGTGAAGTGGTAGTCCTGTATAGGGATGGTGAAGTGGTAGTTCTATATAGGGATGGTGAAGTGGTAGTTCTGTATAGGGATGGTGAAGTGGTAGTTCTATATAGGGATGGTGAAGTGGTAGTTCTATATAGGGATGGTGAAGTGGTTGTCCTGTATAGGGATGGTGAAGTGGTAGTCCTGTATAGGGATGGTGAAGTGGTAGTCCTGTATAGGGATGGTGAAGTGGTAGTCCTGTATAGGGATGGTGAAGTGGTAGTCCTATATAGGGGTGGTGAAGTGGTAGTCCTGTTTAGGGATAGTGAAGTGGTAGTCCTATATAGGGATGGTGAAGTGGTAGTCCTGTATAGGGGTGGTGAAGTGATAGTTCTGTATAGGAATGGTGAAGTGGTAGTCCTGTTTAGGGATGGTGAAGTGGTAGTTCTATATAGGGATGGTGAAGTGGTAGTCCTGTATAGGGATGGTGAAGTGGTAGTCCTGTATAGGGAGGATGAAGTGGTAGTCCTGTATAGGGATGGTGAAGTGGTAGTCCTGTATAGGGATGGTGAAGTGGTAGTTCTATATAGGGAGGGTGAAGTGGTAGTCCTGTATAGGGATGGTGAAGTGGTAGTCCTATATAGGGATGGTGAAGTGGTAGTCCTGTATAGGGATGGTGAAGTGGTAGTTATATATAGGGATGGTGAAGTGGTAGTTCTATATAGGGATGGTGAAGTGGTAGTCCTATATAGGGATGGTGAAGTGGTAGTCCTGTATAGGGATGGTGAAGTGGTAGTTCTATATAGAGATGGTGAAGTGGTAGTTCTATATAGGGATGGTGAAGTGGTAGTTCTATATAGGGATGGTGAAGTGGTAGTTCTGTATAGGGATGGTGAAGTGGTAGTTCTGTATAGGGATGGTGAAGTGGTAGTTCTGTATAGGGATGGTGAAGTGGTAGTCCTGTATAGGGATGGTGAAGTGGTAGTCCTGTATAGGGGTGGTGAAGTGGTAGTTCTGTATAGGGATGGTGAAGTGGTAGTCCTATATAGGGATGGTGAAGTGGTAGTCCTGTATAGGGGTGGTGAAGTGGTAGTTCTGTATAGGGATGGTGAAGTGGTAGTCCTATATAGGGGTGGTGAAGTGGTAGTCCTGTTTAGGGATGGTGAAGTGGTAGTTCTGTATAGGGATGGTGAAGTGGTAGTTCTGTATAGGGATGGTGAAGTGGTAGTTCTGTATAGGGATGGTGAAGTGGTAGTCCTGTATAGGGATGGTGAAGTGGTAGTCCTGTATAGGGGTGGTGAAGTGGTAGTTCTGTATAGGGATGGTGAAGTGGTAGTCCTATATAGGGATGGTGAAGTGGTAGTCCTGTATAGGGGTGGTGAAGTGGTAGTTCTTTATAGGGATGGTGAAGTGGTAGTCCTGTATAGGGGTGGTGAAGTGGTAGTTCTGTATAGGGATGGTGAAGTGGTAGTCCTGTTTAGGGATGGTGAAGTGGTAGTCCTATATAGGGATGGTGAAGTGGTAGTCCTATATAGGGATGGTGAAGTGGTAGTTCTGTATAGGGATGGTGAAGTGGTAGTTCTATATAGGGATGGTGAAGTGGTAGTTCTATATAGGGATGGTGAAGTGGTAGTTCTATATAGGGAGGGTGAAGTGGTAGTCCTATATGGGGATGGTGAAGTGGTAGTTCTGTATAGGGATGGTGAAGTGGTAGTTCTATATAGGGATGGTGAAGTGGTAGTTCTATATAGGGAGGGTGAAGTGGTAGTCCTATATGGGGATGGTGAAGTGGTAGTCCTATATAGGGATGGTGAAGTGGTAGTCCCATATAGGGATGGTGAAGTGGTAGTCCTGTATAGGGATGGTGAAGTGGTAGTCCTATATAGGGATGGTGAAGTGGTAGTTCTGTATGGGGATGGTGAAGTGGTAGTTCTATATAGGGATGGTGAAGTGGTAGTCCTATATGGGGATGGTGAAGTGGTAGTCCTATATGGGGATGGTAAAGTGGTAGTTCTATATAGGGATGGTGATGTGGTAGTCCTGTATAGGTATGGTGAAGTGGTAGTTCTATATAGGGATGGTGGAGTGGTAGTTCTATATAGGGATGGTGGAGTGGTAGTTCTATATAGGGATGGTGAAGTGGTAGTTGTATATAGGGATGGTGAAGTGGTAGTCTTATATAGGGATTGTGAAGTGGTAGTCCTATATGGGGATGGTGAAGTGGTAGTCCCATATAGGGATGGTGATGTGGTAGTCCTGTATAGGTATGGTGAAGTGGTAGTTCTATATAGGGATGGTGGAGTGGTAGTTCTATATAGGGATGGTGGAGTGGTAGTTCTATATAGGGATGGTGAAGTGGTAGTTGTATATAGGGATGGTGAAGTGGTAGTCTTATATAGGGATTGTGAAGTGGTAGTCCTATATGGGGATGGTGAAGTGGTAGTCCTATATGGGGATGGTGAAGTGGTAGTTCTATATAGGGAGGGTGAAGTGGTAGTCCTATATAGGGAGGGTGAAGTGGTAGTCCTGTATAGGGAGGATGAAGTGGTAGTCCTGTTTAGGGATGGTGAAGTGGTAGTCCTATATAGGGAGGGTGAAGTGGTAGTCCTATATAGGGATGGTGAAGTGGTAGTCCTATATAGGGATGGTGAAGTGGTTGTTCTATATAGGGATGGTGAAGTGGTTGTTCTATATAGGGATGGTGAAGTGGTAGTCCTGTATAGGGATGGTGAAGTGGTTGTCCTGTATAGGGATGGTGAAGTGGTAGTCCTATATAGGGATGGTGAAGTGGTAGTCCTGTATATGGATGGTGAAGTGGTAGTTCTGTATAGGGATGGTGAAGTGGTAGTCCTGTATAGGGATAGTGAAGTGGTAGTCCTATATAGGGATGGTGAGGTGGTAGTTCTATATAGGGATGGTGAAGTGGTAGTCCTGTATAGGGAGGATGAAGTGGTAGTCCTGTATAGGGATGGTGAAGTGGTAGTTCTATATAGGGATGGTGAAGTGGTAGTTATATATAGGGATAGTGAAGTGGTAGTCCTATATAGGGATATTGAAGTGGTAGTCCTATATAGGGATGGTGAAGTGGTAGTCCGGTATAGGGATGGTGAAGTGGTAGTTCTATATAGGGATGGTGAAGTGGTAGTTCTATATAGGGATGGTGAAGTGGTAGTTCTATATAGGGATGGTGAAGTGGTAGT
Organism: Rana temporaria; assembly: GCF_905171775.1. Classification (NCBI taxonomy): domain Eukaryota; kingdom Metazoa; phylum Chordata; class Amphibia; order Anura; family Ranidae; genus Rana; species Rana temporaria. The sequence goes on along the minus strand of NW_024404418.1, from coordinate 292,759 downwards.
TCTGTATAGGGATGGTGAAGTGGTAGTTCTGTATAGGGATGGTGAAGTGGTAGTTCTATATAGGGATGGTGAAGTGGTAGTTCTATATAGGGATGGTGAAGTGGTTGTCCTGTATAGGGATGGTGAAGTGGTAGTCCTGTATAGGGATGGTGAAGTGGTAGTCCTGTATAGGGATGGTGAAGTGGTAGTCCTGTATAGGGGTGGTGAAGTGGTAGTCCTGTATAGGGATGGTGAAGTGGTAGTCCTATATAGGGGTGGTGAAGTGGTAGTCCTGTTTAGGGATAGTGAAGTGGTAGTCCTATATAGGGATGGTGAAGTGGTAGTCCTGTATAGGGTGGTGAAGTGGTAGTTCTGTATAGGGATGGTGAAGTGGTAGTCCTGTTTAGGGATGGTGAAGTGGTAGTTCTATATAGGGATGGTGAAGTGGTAGTCCTGTATAGGGATGGTGAAGTGGTAGTCCTGTATAGGGAGGATGAAGTGGTAGTCCTGTATAGGGATGGTGAAGTGGTAGTCCTGTATAGGGATGGTGAAGTGGTAGTCCTATATAGGGATGGTGAAGTGGTAGTCCTGTATAGGGATGGTGAAGTGGTAGTTCTATATAGGGATGGTGAAGTGGTAGTTCTATATAGGGATGGTGAAGTGGTAGTCCTATATAGGGATGGTGAAGTGGTAGTCCTGTATAGGGATGGTGAAGTGGTAGTTCTATATAGGGATGGTGAAGTGGTAGTTCTATATAGGGATGGTGAAGTGGTAGTTCTATATAGGGATGGTGAAGTGGTAGTTCTGTATAGGGATGGTGAAGTGGTAGTTCTGTATAGGGATGGTGAAGTGGTAGTTCTGTATAGGGATGGTGAAGTGGTAGTCCTGTATAGGGATGGTGAAGTGGTAGTCCTGTATAGGGGTGGTGAAGTGGTAGTTCTGTATAGGGATGGTGAAGTGGTAGTCCTATATAGGGATGGTGAAGTGGTAGTCCTGTATAGGGGTGGTGAAGTAGTAGTTCTGTATAGGGATGGTGAAGTGGTAGTCCTATATAGGGGTGGTGAATTGGTAGTCCTGTTTAGGGATGGTGAAGTGGTAGTCCTATATAGGGATGGTGAAGTGGTAGTCCTGTATAGGGGTGGTGAAGTGGTAGTTCTGTATAGGGATGGTGAAGTGGTAGTCCTGTTTAGGGATGGTGAAGTGGTAGTCCTATATAGGGATGGTGAAGTGGTAGTCCTATATTGGGAGGGTGAAGTGGTAGTCCTATATAGGGATGGTGAAGTGGTAGTCCTATATAGGGATGGTGAAGTGGTAGTTCTGTATAGGGATGGTGAAGTGGTAGTCCTGTTTAGGGATGGTGAAGTGGTAGTCCTATATAGGGATGGTGAAGTGGTAGTCCTATATTGGGAGGGTGAAGTGGTAGTCCTATATAGGGATGGTGAAGTGGTAGTCCTATATAGGGATGGTGAAGTGGTAGTTCTATATAGGGATGGTGAAGTGGTAGTTCTATATAGGGATGGTGAAGTGGTAGTTCTATATAGGTATGGTGAAGTGGTAGTTCTATATAGGGATGGTGAAGTGGTAGTTCTATATAGGGATGGTGAAGTTGTAGTTCTATATAGGGATGGTGAAGTGGTAGTTCTATATAGGGAGGGTGAAGTGGTAGTCCTATATGGGGATGGTGAAGTGGTAGTCCTATATAGGGATGGTGAAGTGGTAGTCCCATATAGGGATGGTGAAGTGGTAGTCCTGTATAGGGATGGTGAAGTGGTAGTCCTATATAGGGATGGTGAAGTGGTAGTTCTGTATGGGGATGGTGAAGTGGTAGTTCTATATAGGGATGGTGAAGTGGTAGTCCTATATGGGGATGGTGAAGTGGTAGTCCTATATGGGGATGGTAAAGTGGTAGTTCTATATAGGGAGGGTGAAGTGGTAGTCCTGTATAGGGGTGGTGAAGTGGTAGTTCTGTATAGGGATGGTGAAGTGGTAGTCCTATATAGGGATGGTGAAGTGGTAGTCCTGTATAGGGGTGGTGAAGTGGTAGTTCTGTATAGGGATGGTGAAGTGGTAGTCCTGTTTAGGGATGGTGAAGTGGTAGTCCTATATAGGTATGGTGATGTGGTAGTCCTATATAGGGATGGTGAAGTGGTAGTCCTATATAGGGATGGTGAAGTGGTAGTTCTGTATAGGGATGGTGAAGTGGTAGTTCTATATAGGGATGGTGAAGTGGTAGTTCTATATAGGGATGGTGAAGTGGTAGTTCTATATAGGGATGGTGAAGTTGTAGTTCTATATAGGGATGGTGAAGTGGTAGTTCTATATAGGGAGGGTGAAGTGGTAGTCCTATATGGGGATGGTGAAGTGGTAGTCCTATATAGGGATGATGAAGTGGTAGTCCCATATAGGGATGGTGAAGTGGTAGTCCTGTATAGGGATGGTGAAGTGGTAGTCCTATATAGGGATGGTGAAGTGGTAGTTCTGTATGGGGATGGTGAAGTGGTAGTTCTATATAGGGAGGGTGAAGTGGTAGTCCTATATGGGGATGGTAAAGTGGTAGTTCTATATAGGGAGGGTGAAGTGGTAGTCCTATATAGGGATGGTGAAGTGGTAGTCCCATATAGGGATGGTGATGTGGTAGTCCTGTATAGGTATGGTGAAGTGGTAGTTCTATATAGGGATGGTGGAGTGGTAGTTCTATATAGGGATGGTGGAGTGGTAGTTCTATATAGGGATGGTGAAGTGGTAGTTGTATATAGGGATGGTGAAGTGGTAGTCTTATATAGGGATGGTGAAGTGGTAGTCCTATATGGGGATGGTGAAGTGGTAGTCCTATATGGGGATGGTGAAGTGGTAGTTCTATTTAGGGAGGGTGAAGTGGTAGTCCTATATAGGGATGGTGAAGTGGTAGTCCTATATAGGGAGGGTGAAGTGGTAGTCCTGTATAGTGAGGATGAAGTGGTAGTCCTGTTTAGGGATGGTGAAGTGGTAGTCCTATATAGGGAGGGTGAAGTGGTAGTCCTATATAGGGATGGTGAAGTGGTAGTCCTATATAGGGATGGTGAAGTGGTTGTTCTATATAGGGATGGTGAAGTGGTAGTCCTGTATAGGGATGGTGAAGTGGTTGTCCTGTATAGGGATGGTGAAGTGGTAGTCCTATATAGGGATGGTGAAGTGGTAGTCCTGTATAGGGAGGGTGAAGTGGTAGTCCTATATAGCGATGGTGAAGTGGTAGTCCTATATAGGGATGGTGAAGTGGTAGTCCTATATAGGGAGGGTGAAGTGGTAGTCCTATATAGGGAGGGTGAAGTGGTAGTCCTATCTAGGGATGGTGAAGTGGTAGTTCTATATAGGGATGGTGAAGTGGTAGTCCTATATGGGGATGGTGAAGTGGTTGTCCTGTATAAGGAGGGTGAAGTGGTAGTTCTATATAGGAATGGTGAAGTGGTAGTTGTATATAGGGATGGTGAGGTGGTAGTTGTATATAGGGATGGTGAAGTGGTAGTTGTATATAGGGATGGTGAAGTGGTAGTTCTATATAGGGATGGTGAAGTGGTAGTTGTATATGGGGAGGGTGAAGTGGTAGTTCTATATAGGGATCGTGAAGTGGTAGTCCTGTATAGGGATGGTGAAGTGGTAGTTATATATAGGGATGGTGAAGTGGTAGTTGTATATAGGGATGGTGAAGTGGTAGTTCTGTATAGGGATGGTGAAGTGGTAGTTATATATAGGGATGGTGAAGTGGTAGTTGTATATAGGGATGGTGAAGTGGTAGTTCTATATAGGAATGGTGAAGTGGTAGTTCTGTATAGGGATGGTGAAGTGGTAGTTGTATATAGGGATGGTGAAGTGGTAGTTGTATATAGGGATGGTGAAGTTGTAGTTCTATATAGGGATGGTGAAGTGGTAGTTCTATATAGGGAGGGTGAAGTGGTAGTCCTATATAGGGAGGGTGAAGTGGTAGTACTGTATAGGGAGGGTGATGTGGTAGTCCTATATAGGGATGGTGAAGTGGTAGTTCTATATAGGGATGGTGAAGTGGTAGTCCTGTATAGTGATGGTGAAGTGGTAGTTCTATATAGGGATGGTGAAGTGGTAGTTCTATATAGGGATGGTGAAGTGGTAGTCCTATATAGGGATGGTGAAGTGGTAGTTCTATATAGGGATGGTGAAGTGGTAGTCCTGTATGGGGATGGTGAAGTGGTAGTCCTATATAGGGAGGGTGAAGTGGTAGTCCTATATGGGGATGGTGAAGTGGTAGTTCTATATAGGGAGGGTGAAGTGGTAGTTCTATATAGGGAGGGTGAAGTGGTAGTCCTATATAGGGAGGGTGAAGTGGTAATCCTATATAGGGATGGTGAAGTGGTAGTCCTATATAGGGAGGGTGAAGTGGTAGTCCTTGTAACGGCTATCCAATGGTGTGAGGGTCTCAGCCGTTGGAGACGTCCTTTTCCCTGGCAAGCTGCGATATGCAGGTACCGCCGGTATATCCCATCGAACGCCCTTCCAAGAAACGAGACGGGCTACGTTTGAAGGGTCAAGCAGACTGACTTTATTTGCCACATTTTTCCTCCTTATATCTGCTTACAAACTGTACAGAAACAAATGACACTCCCCCCCCCCACCCAGGGGGACTTCAATACACACACTTTGAAAGAATGACCTTCCCTTGAGTCAATCAGCCGCTAGACGTTTTGGCTCCTAAACTTAGCTTGATTAGACAATAGAATTCAATTAACCTTTAAAACAATTATCACTCACACATAATCCCCCTCAGCAGACACCTCACAGGAGGCTGTTACCTACACAAAAGAGAGTTCATTAGCTATGCAAAGGGAACATTAGCATTCAGCATTGAAAGAGACTTGTCCAGTTAACCCTTTGAGCTCAGAATACAATGTGGTACATCCAATTGTGACAAGCCATGCAGTTCCTTGTAGTCCTCCCTGCATGAAGATTATCGATGTCCAGACAGCATGCATATGTCCGTTACACTACTCCCCTTTTGTGGAACACTCCGGCAAACCCGGATTGATCCTTTTCGGATCAACTTGGGGATGTCCGGTCTGCTGTTAGGGTAAAAGTTCCGTTTGCCTGGACAGTCCGTCGGCCTTCCCATTGGCTTACCAGGTCGGTAGCTGATGGTGACGGTGAATAATAGAATTCAATTCTGGAACAGTCACTTGCTTTGCTCTCTCAATGGCTCCCAAAACCTGTTGCTGATGTTCTTGGGACAAATACGGCACCACCTGGATGCAAATCCCATTTAATCTTTTGACAATTTCTGCCTGTTTGTGCATTTCAATGTTCAAGCCACGGGACATCTCATAATACATGACATAGTGTCGTTGCATCTCTGATTTCTCACTGGCCAACTTGTCACATTCCCATTTTAGACTGTGATATTGTGCCGGATCTACAGTACATGTCGGGGAAGGTAGTCTTACCCGGTTCTCAGCAGCAAGTGGGTTGATTCCAGCAACGCGGGTGGTCACGGGACAAGCAGCAGCAGGTGTAGGTAAATAAGCCGAAGTCAGAGGGCCAATGTCGTTGCCCAGCACCACCTCGGCAGGTAGGTTGTCCATGATACCAACTGTGGTCTTTCCTGACCCGGCTCCCCAGTCTAAGTGCACCCGGGTGGTGGGTACGCGAAATACAGCACCCCCTGCGACCCGGACGGCAACTGTGCGAGTGGACACGTTCTCTGGCTTTACCAGATGTTTTTGAATCAGAGTGATAGTAGTCCCGGAATCTCTTAGGCCTTGTGCTACTTGTCCATTCACTCGTACCTCCTGACGGTGATGCTGACGGTTATCCGGAGAGGCCGCTTGTATTGGGTCTGCCTCATACCAAATTCCCAGACATTCCTCAGGGCCCCCCTCGGTCTCCAGGCAGTGGGCCGCAGAGGGACGTGATGGAGTGACCTCTGTGTTAGGTTCTGTGCGTCTCCAATTGTTATTTGTAGCTCTCAAAGGGCAATAACGAGCAATATGTCCCGTGTCACTGCAGTGATGGCACGTCACCCTAGGCGAATCCCGGGGGTAGTTGCTAGGCCCCTGAGGACGTGGTGGGACTGGAGCCTGAAACTCTGGGCGTGGGGTGACGGTTGGAGTACGCGGTTCTACCTTATGAGCCAGCCGCATAGTACCCTGGCTTACTTTCCTTGTCTCCGCGTACTCATCTGCTAGCCGAGCCGCCTCGTTTAAGTTAGCGGGACGGCGATCTCGTACCCAGTCTTGTATGTCTGCGGCCAGGTCTTGGAAGAAATGTTCCATTAGGAACAGCTGTAATACTTCCTCCCCGGTGTTGGCCTTGCACCCTTGGACCCAAAGGGATGCCACCCTTTGTAACTGGTTGGCCCATTCCATGTGGGAGTCCACAGCCATCTTCTTGGACTCCCGGAAGCGCCGGCGGTAGGCTTCTGGCGTTACGGCGTATCGGGTTAGCAGCGCCTTTTTAACTTGCTGATATTGTAAAATATCCTCTGGAGCGAGAGCCCGAAAGGCTTCATTGGCTTTGCCCGACAATTTCCCCGACAAAATAGTGACCCATTGGTCTGGTGGTACCTGGTGTAGTGAGCACTGCCTCTCAAAGTCCGCCAAATATCCATCGATTTCCTCCTCACTTTCTACAAAAGCTTTAAATGCAGTGAACGATATTTTCTTTCCTGTAGCAGCAGGTGGGGGGGTAGGAACTGCATGTGTAATGGGCTGTCTAGCTCTTACCAGTTCCAGTTCTTGTCCCCTCTTCGTTTGTATCTCTTCCCTTGCTTCCCGAAACAGCTGGTTGATTAGTTCCACGGACGTTTCTGGATACAAGGATAATCTCCGCTGTACAATCCCAGTAATTACATCTTCCTCGCTGACCGGTGCAAGGGGCTCCGTTCCTTCCATGGATCCATCCATTTCATCCAGCTCCAGCAGGTCAGCTATCAGCTCCCTCCGTGGTCTGTTGCTGGCGCTCCTACCACGACTCTCCAATAGATATTTTAGTGTGGATGTTTTCAGCCTGGCGTACTGCGACTCCATTCAGCACTTGCTCTTTGGATAAAAGGACCATCCCACCGCTGCCAACCAATGTAACGGCTACCCAGTAGTGTGAGGGTCTCAGCCGTTGGAGACGTCCTTTTCCCTGGCAAGCTGCGATATGCAGGTACCGCCGGTATATCCCATCGAACGCCCTTCCAAGAAACGAGACGGGCTACGTTTGCAGAGTCAAGCAGGACTGACCTTTAATGCCACATTTTTCCTCCTTATATCTGGTTACAAACTGTACAGAAACAAATAACACTCCCCCCCCCCTCCCCAGGGGGGACTTCAATACACACACTTTGGAAGAATGACCTTCCCTTGAGCCAATCAGCCGCTAGACGTTTTGGCTCCTCAACTTAGCTTGATCAGACAATAGAATTCAATTAACCTTTAAAACAATTATCACTCACACATAATCCCCATCAGCATACACCACACAGGGGGGCTGTTACCTACCCAAAAGAGAGTTCATTAGCTATGCAAAGGGAACATTAGCATTCAGCAATGAAAGAGACTTGTCCAATTAACCCTTTGAGCTCAGAATACAATGCGGTACATCCAATTGTGACAAGCCATGCAGTTCCTTGTAGTCCTCCCTGCATGAAGATTATCGATGTCCCGGCAGCAGGCATATGTCCGTTACAGTCCTGTATAGGGATGGTGAAGTGGTAGTCCTGTATAGGGATGGTGAAGTGGTAGTTCTATATAGGGATGGTGAAGTGGTAGTCCTATATAGGGATGGTGATGTGGTAGTCCTATATAGGGAGGGTGAAGTGGTAGTCCTGTATAGGGATGGTGAAGTGGTAGTTCTATATAGGGATGGTGAAGTGGTAGTCCTATATAGGGAGGGTGAAGTGATAGTGCTGTATAGGGATGGTGAAGTGGTAGTTCTATATAGGGATGGTGAAGTGGTAGTCCTGTATAGGGATGGTGAAGTGGTAGTCCTATATAGGGATGGTGAAGTGGTAGTCCTATATAGGGATGGTGAAGTGGTAGTTGTATATAGGGATGGTGAAGTGGTAGTTGTATATAGGGATGGTGAAGTGGTAGTTCTATATAGGGATGGTGAAGTTCCTTGGTTCTTGGTAGGGACACTGGTCTAGGACTGATAGTGATACATTTATGGACGGTACGTTGGTTCTTGGTAGGGACACTGGTCTAGGACTGATAGTGATACAGTTATGGACGGTACCTTGGTTCTTGGTAGGGACACTGGTCTAGGACTGATAGTGATACATTTATGGACGGTACGTTGGTTCTTGGTAGGGACACTGGTCTAGGACTGATAGTGATACAGTTATGGACGGTACGCTGGTTCTTGGTAGGGACACTGGTCTAGGACTGATAGTGATACAGTTATGGACGGTACGCTGGTTCTTGGTAGGGACACTGGTCTAGGACTGATGGTGATACAGTTATGGACGGTACGTTGGTTCTTGGTAGGGACACTGGTCTAGGACTGATAGTGATACAGTTATGGACGGTACGCTGGTTCTTGGTAGGGACACTGGTCTAGGACTGATAGTGATACAGTTATGGACGGTACCTTGGTTCTTGGTAGGGACACTGGTCTAGGACTGATAGTGATACAGTTATGGACGGTACGCTGGTTCTTGGTAGGGACACTGGTCTAGGACTGATAGTGATACAGTTATGGACGGTATGCTGGTTCTTGGTATTCTTGGTAGGGACACTGGTCTAGGACTGATGGTGATACAGTTATGGACGGTACCTGGTTCTTGGTATTCTTGGTAGGGACACTGGTCTAGGACTGATAGTGATACAGTTATGGACGGTACGCTGGTTCTTGGTAGGGACAGTGGTCTAGGACTGATGGTGATACAGTTATGGACGGTACGCTGGTTCTTGGTAGGGACACTGGTCTAGGACTGATGGTGATACAGTTATGGACGGTACCTTGGTTCTTGGTAGGGACACTGGTCTAGGACTGATAGTGATACAGTTATGGACGGTACCTTGGTTCTTGGTAGGGACACTGGTCTAGGACTAATGGTGATACAGTTATGGACGGTACCTTGGTTCTTGGTAGGGACACTGGTCTAGGACTGATGGTGATACAGTTATGGACGGTACGCTGGTTCTTGGTAGGGACACTGATCTAGGACTGATGGTGATACAGTTATGGACGGTACGCTGGTTCTTGGTAGGGACACTGATCTAGGACTGATGGTGATACAGTTATGGACGGTACCTTGGTTCTTGGTAGGGACAGTGGTCTAGGACTGATGGTGATACAGTTATGGACGGTACCTTGGTTCTTGGTAGGGACACTGGTCTAGGACTGATGGTGATACAGTTATGGACGGTACCTTGGTTCTTGGTAGGGACAGTGGTCTAGGACTGATGGTGATACAGTTATGGACGGTACGCTGGTTCTTGGTAGGGACACTGGTCTAGGACTGATGGTGATACAGTTATGGACGGTATGTTGATTCTTGGTAGGGACACTGATCTAGGACTGATGGTGATACAGTTATGGACGGTACCTTGGTTCTTGGTAGGGACACTGGTCTAGGACTGATGGTGATACAGTTATGGACGGTACCTTGGTTCTTGGTAGGGACACTGGTCTAGGACTGATGGTGATACAGTTATGGACGGTACGCTGGTTCTTGGTAGGGACACTGGTCTAGAACTGATGGTGATACAGTTATGGACGGTACGCTGGTTCTTGGTAGGGACACTGGTCTAGGACTGATAGTGATACAGTTATGGACGGTACGCTGGTTCTTGGTAGGGACACTGGTCTAGGACTGATAGTGATACAGTTATGGACGGTACGCTGGTTCTTGGTAGGGACACTGGTCTAGGACTGATGGTGATACAGTTATGGACGGTACCTTGGTTCTTGGTAGGGACACTGGTCTAGGACTGATGGTGATACAGTTATGGACGGTACGCTGGTTCTTGGTAGGGACACTGGTCTAGGACTGATGGTGATACAGTTATGGACGGTATGCTGGTTCTTGGTAGGGACACTGGTCTAGAACTGATGGTGATACAGTTATGGACGGTACGCTGGTTCTTGGTAGGGACACTGGTCTAGGACTGATAGTGATACAGTTATGGACGGTACGCTGGTTCTTGGTAGGGACACTGGTCTAGGACTGATGGTGATACAGTTATGGACGGTACCTTGGTTCTTGGTAGGGACAGTGGTCTAGGACTGATGGTGATACAGTTATGGACGGTACCTTGGTTCTTGGTAGGGACACTGGTCTAGGACTGATGGTGATACAGTTATGGACGGTACCTTGGTTCTTGGTAGGGACAGTGGTCTAGGACTGATGGTGATACAGTTATGGACGGTACGCTGGTTCTTGGTAGGGACACTGGTCTAGGACTGATAGTGATACAGTTATGGACGGTACGCTGGTTCTTGGTAGGGACACTGGTCTAGGACTGATGGTGATACAGTTATGGACGGTACCTTGGTTCTTGGTAGGGACACTGGTCTAGGACTGATGGTGATACAGTTATGGACGGTACCTTGGTTCTTGGTAGGGACACTGGTCTAGGACTGATGGTGATACAGTTATGGACGGTACGCTGGTTCTTGGTAGGGACACTGGTCTAGGACTGATGGTGATACAGTTATGGACGGTATGCTGGTTCTTGGTAGGGACACTGGTCTAGAACTGATGGTGATACAGTTATGGACGGTACGCTGGTTCTTGGTAGGGACACTGGTCTAGGACTGATAGTGATACAGTTATGGACGGTACGCTGGTTCTTGGTAGGGACACTGGTCTAGGACTGATAGTGATACAGTTATGGACGGTACGCTGGTTCTTGGTAGGGATACTGGTCTAGGACTGATGGTGATACAGTTATGGACGGTACCTTGGTTCTTGGTAGGGACAGTGGTCTAGGACTGATGGTGATACAGTTATGGACGGTACCTTGGTTCTTGGTAGGGACACTGGTCTAGGACTGATGGTGATACAGTTATGGACGGTACGCTGGTTCTTGGTAGGGACACTGGTCTAGGACTGATGGTGATACAGTTATGGACGGTACGCTGGTTCTTGGTAGGGACACTGGTCTAGGACTGATAGTGATACAGTTATGGACGGTACGCTGGTTCTTGGTAGGGACACTGGTCTAGGACTGATGGTGATACAGTTATGGACGGTACCTTGGTTCTTGGTAGGGACACTGGTCTAGGACTGATGGTGATACAGTTATGGACGGTACGCTGGTTCTTGGTAGGGACACTGATCTAGGACTGATGGTGATACAGTTATGGACGGTACCTTGGTTCTTGGTAGGGACAGTGGTCTAGGACTGATGGTGATACAGTTATGGACGGTATGTTGATTCTTGGTAGGGACACTGATCTAGGACTGATGGTGATACAGTTATGGACGGTACCTTGGTTCTTGGTAGGGACAGTGGTCTAGGACTGATAGTGATACAGTTATGGACGGTACGCTGGTTCTTGGTAGGGACACTGGTCTAGGACTGATGGTGATACAGTTATGGACGGTACCTTGGTTCTTGGTAGGGACACTGGTCTAGGACTGATGGTGATACAGTTATGGACGGTACCTTGGTTCTTGGTAGGGACAGTGGTCTAGGACTGATGGTGATACAGTTATGGACGGTACCTTGGTTCTTGGTAGGGACACTGGTCTAGGACTGATGGTGATACAGTTATGGACGGTACCTTGGTTCTTGGTAGGGACAGTGGTCTAGGACTGATGGTGATACAGTTATGGACGGTACGCTGGTTCTTGGTAGGGACACTGGTCTAGGACTGATAGTGATACAGTTATGGACGGTACGCTGGTTCTTGGTAGGGACACTGGTCTAGGACTGATGGTGATACAGTTATGGACGGTACCTTGGTTCTTGGTAGGGACACTGGTCTAGGACTGATGGTGATAGTTATGGACGGTATGCTGGTTCTTGGTAGGGACACTGGTCTAGAACTGATGGTGATACAGTTATGGACGGTACGCTGGTTCTTGGTAGGGACACTGGTCTAGGACTGATAGTGATACAGTTATGGACGGTACGCTGGTTCTTGGTAGGGACACTGGTCTAGGACTGATAGTGATACAGTTATGGACGGTACGCTGGTTCTTGGTAGGGATACTGGTCTAGGACTGATGGTGATACAGTTATGGACGGTACCTTGGTTCTTGGTAGGGACAGTGGTCTAGGACTGATGGTGATACAGTTATGGACGGTACCTTGGTTCTTGGTAGGGACACTGGTCTAGGACTGATGGTGATACAGTTATGGACGGTACGCTGGTTCTTGGTAGGGACACTGGTCTAGGACTGATGGTGATACAGTTATGGACGGTACGCTGGTTCTTGGTAGGGACACTGGTCTAGGACTGATAGTGATACAGTTATGGACGGTACGCTGGTTCTTGGTAGGGACACTGGTCTAGGACTGATGGTGATACAGTTATGGACGGTACCTTGGTTCTTGGTAGGGACACTGGTCTAGGACTGATGGTGATACAGTTATGGACGGTACCTTGGTTCTTGGTAGGGACAGTGGTCTAGGACTGATGGTGATACAGTTATGGACGGTACCTTGGTTCTTGGTAGGGACACTGGTCTAGGACTGATAGTGATACAGTTATGGACGGTACCTTGGTTCTTGGTAGGGACACTGGTCTAGGACTGATGGTGATACAGTTATGGACGGTACGCTGGTTCTTGGTAGGGACACTGGTCTAGGACTGATGGTGATACAGTTATGGACGGTACGCTGGTTCTTGGTAGGGACACTGGTCTAGGACTGATGGTGATACAGTTATGGACGGTACCTTGGTTCTTGGTAGGGACAGTGATCTAGGACTGATGGTGATACAGTTATGGACGGTACCTTGGTTCTTGGTAGGGACACTGGTCTAGGACTGATAGTGATACAGTTATGGACGGTACACTGGTTCTTGGTAGGGACACTGGTCTAGGAATGATAGTGATACAGTTATGGACGGTACGCTGGTTCTTGGTAGGGACACTGGTCTAGCTCCAGGTATTGATTTGTGTGTAGTTTGGTAACAATCTAAGCTGAATTCTCAGAATTTCTCTCTTTTTTTATACATTGATTATCTCATCAATAACCTCGGACTGTTTTTCTCTCAGGTATAAAGCGCTCGCTGCCACTGGTTGGAGTTCATTGCAGTCTGCAGAAGAATGGTGAGGCGAAGGGACGATAAAAGACATTCGTTGTCTGATGGTCTTCTGATTGGTCGTCTGATTGGTCGTCTGATTGTCGTCTGATTGTCGTCTGATTGTCTTCTGATTGGTCTTCTGATGGGCTTCTGATTGGTCATCTGATTGGACTTCTGTTTGGTCGTCTGGTCTTCTGATTGGTCGTCTGATCGGTCGCCTGATTGGTTGTCTGGTCCTCTGATGGTCTTCTGATTGGTCGTCTGATTGGTCGCCTGATTGGTCATCTGATTGGTTGTCTGGTCTTCTGATGGTCGTCTGATTGGTCGTCTGGTCGTCTGATTGGTCATCTGGTCTTCTGATTTGTCGTCTGATGGTCTTCTGATTGGCCGTCTGATTGGTCGTCTGGTCGTCTGATTGGTCTTCTGATGGTCTTCTGATGGTTCTCTGGTCTTCTGAATGGTCGTCTGGTTGTCTGATTGGTCTTCTGATTGATCGTCTGATTGGTCTTCTGAATGGTCTTCTGATGGTCTTCTAATGGGTCGTCTGATTGGTCATCTGGTCGTCTGGTCGTCTGATTTGTCGTCTGATGGTCTTCTAATGGGTCGTCTGATTGGTCTTCTGATTGGTCGTCTGGTCGTCTGATTAGTCGTCTGGTCGTCTGATTGGTCTTCTGAATGGTCTTCTGATGGTCGCCTGATTGTCTTCTAATGGGTCGTCTGATTGGTCTTCTGATTGGTCTTCTGAATGGTCTTCTGATTGGTTGTCTGGTCTTCTGATGGTCGTCTGGTCGTCTGATTGGTCTTCTGATCGTCTTCTAAATGGTCGTCTGATTGGTCGTCTGAATGGTCGTCTGGTCGTCTAAATGGTCTTCTGATGGTCGCCTGATTGTCTTCTAATGGGTCGTCTGATTGTCTTCTAATGGGTCGTCTGGTCTTCTGAATGGTCTTCTGAATGGTCTTTTGAATGGTCTTTTGAATGGTCTTCTGATTGGTCGTCTGGTCGTCTGATTGGTCGTCTGGTCGGTCTTCTGATTGGTCGTCTGGTCGTCTGTCTGGTCGTCTGTCTGGTCGTCTGTCTGGTCATCTGTCTGGTCGTCTGATTGGTCTTCTGATGGTCGTCTGATTGGTCTTCTGATGGTCGCCTGATTGTCTTCTAATGGGTCGTCTGATTGGTCGTCTGGTCGTCTGGTCATCTGATTGGTCTTCTGGTCGTCTGATTAGTCATCTGGTCGTCTGATTGGTCTTCTGAATGGTCTTCTGATGGTCGTCTGATTGGTCGTCTGATTGGTCGTCTGATTGGTCTTCTGATTGGTCGTCTGATTGGTCGTCTGATTAGTCGTCTGGTCGTCTGATTGGTCGTCTGATTCGTCGTCTGGTCTTCTGATTGGTCGTAGGGTGTCTGATTGGTCATCTGATTGGTCTTCTGATGGTCGTCTGATTGGTCGTCTGGTCTTCTGATTGGTCGTCTGGTCGTCCGATTGGTCTTCTGAATGGTCTTCTGATGGTCGCCTGATTGTCTTCTAATGGGTCGTCTGATTGGTCGTGTGATTGGTCGTCTGATTGGTCTTCTGATGGTCGCCTGATTGTCTTCTAATGGGTCGTCTGATTGGTCGTCTGATTGGTCGTCTGATTGGTCGTCTGGTCGGTCATCTGGTCGGTCGTCTGGTCGGTCGTCTGATTGGTCTTCTGATTTCTGATTGGTCTTCTGATTGGTCTTCTGATTGGTCGTCTGATTGGTCTTCTGAATGGTCTTCTGATGGTCGCCTGATTGTCTTCTAATGGGTCGTCTGATTGGTCATCTGGTCGTCTGATTGGTCGTCTGATTGGTCTTCTGATGGTCTTCTGATGGTCTTCTAAATGGTCGTCTGATTGGTCATCTGGTCTTCTGATTGGTCTTCTGATTGGTCGTCGAAATGGTCTTCTGATGGTCTTCCGATTGGTCTTCCGATTGGTCTTCTGAATGGTCTTCTGATGGTCGTCTGATTGTCTTCTAATGGGTCGTCTGGTCTTCTGATTGGTCTTCTGATTGGTCTTCTGATTGGTCTTCTGATGGTCTTCTGATTGGTCTTCTGATTGGTCGTCTGGTCTTCTGATGGTCGTCTGGTCTTCTGAATGGTCTTCTGATTGGTCGTCTGATTGGTCTTCTGATTGGTCTTCTGATGGTCTTCTGATTGGTCATCTGATTAGTCTTCTGATTGGTCGTCTGGTCTTCTGATTGGTCGTCTGGTCGTCTGATTGGTCTTCTGATGGTCTTCTGAATGGTCGTCTGATTGGTCGTCTGATTGGTCGTCTGATTGGTCTTCTGATGGTCGTCTGATTGGTCTTCTGATGGTCGTCTGGTCTTCTGAATGGTCTTCTGATTGGTCGTCCGATTGGTCGTCTGATTGGTCGTCTGATGGGCTTCTGTTCTTTCTTCTATGAGTGTAGATTGTATGTTCTCTGAATGCATGGAAGACGGTTGTGTGACCCTTTTATATCTTCTGCCTTCCCACAGGTTGAGAGAACATAAGAGAGATCCGTCTCTGGAGGACCCGATCCCTCAGGAGTATGTTCTGTACCTGATTCCTTCGGGGCCCCTAGGGACCTGCCTTCAGGAGTTCTGGAAGGAGAGTCTCCGAGTGTCCGGGAAGAACAGAGCCCATTCCAGCTTCCCTCATATCACCTTGTGCCATTACTTCACTGTACGTCCCACATTCACTACTTCACTGTACGTCCCACATTCACTACTTCACTGTACGTCCCACATTCACTACTTCACTGTACGTCCCATATTCACTACTTCACTGTACGTCCCACATTCACTACTTCACTGTACGTCCCACATTCCCTACTTCACTGTACGTCCCACATTCACTACATCACTGTACATCTCACATTCACTACTTCACTGTACGTCCCACATTCACTGCTTCACTGTACGTCCCACATTCACTACATCACTGTACGTCCCACATTCACTGCTTCACTGTACGTCCCACATTCACTGCTTCACTGTACGTCCCACATTCACTGCTTCACTGTACGTCCCACATTCACTGCTTCACTGTACGTCCCACATTCACTACTTCACTGTACGTCCCACATTCACTGCTTCACTGTACGTCCCACATTCACTACTTCACTGTACGTCCCACATTCACTACTTCACTGTACATCCCACATTCACTGCTTCACTGTACATCCCACATTCACTACTTCACTGTACATCTCACATGTAATAAAGGCTTGAAACACACGGAAATGGTCACATGACCCAATCAGCCAGTCACTGGGGGTCATATGTGGGGATGATAGAAAAGTACTAATCACATGACTTGTCCACATGTGGTCGGCATTAAAGCGGAGGTTCACCCTAAAACATGTACATACCATTCCATCCAGCATACTGCCTGTAACGGCTACCCACTGGTGTGAGGGTCTCAGCCGTTGGAGACGTCCTTTTCCCTGGCAAGCTGCGATATGCAGGTACCGCCGGTATATCCCATCGAACGCCCTTCCAAGAAACGAGACGTGCTACGTTTGAAGGGTCAAGCAGACAGCAGTGAAAGAGACTCTTTGTCCAGTTAACCCTTTGAGCTCAGAATACACTGTGGTACATCCAATTGTGACAAGCCATGCAGTTCCTTGTAGTCCCCCTGCATGAAGATTATCGATGTCCCGGCAGCAGGCATATGTCCGTTACACTACTCCCCTTTTGTGGAACACTCCGGCAGACCCGGATTGATCCTTTTCGGATCAACTTGGGGATGTCCGGTCTGCTGTTAGGGTAAAAGTTCCGTTTGCCTGGACAGTCCGTCGGCCTCCCCATTGGCTTACCAGGTCGGTAGCTGATGGTGACGGTGAAGAATAGAATTCAATTCTGGAACAGTCACTTGCTTTGCTCTCTCAATGGCTCCCAATACCTGTTGCTGATGCTCTTGGGACAGATATGGCACCACCTGGATGCAAATCCCATTTAATCTTTTGACAATTTCCGCCTGTTTGTGCATTTCAATGTTCAAGCCACGGGACATCTCATAATACATGACATAGTGTCGTTGCATCTCTGATTTCTCACTGGCCAACTTGTCACATTCCCATTTTAGACTGTGATATTGTGCCGGATCTACAGTACATGTCGGGGAAGGTAGTCTTACCCGGTTCTCAGCAGCAAGCGTGTTGATTCCAGCAGCGCGGGTGGTCACGGGACAAGCAGCAGCAGGTGTAGGTAAATAAGCCGAAGTCAGAGGGCCAATGTCGTTGCCCAGCACCACCTCAGCAGGTAGGTTGTCCATGATACCAACTGTGGTCTTTCCTGACCCGGCTCCCCAGTCTAAGTGCACCCGGGTGGTGGGTACGCGAAATACAGCACCCCCTGCGACCCGGACGGCAACTGTGCGAGTGGACACGTTCTCTGGCTTTACCAGATGTTTTTGAATCAGAGTGGTAGTAGTCCCGGAATCTCTTAAGCCTTGTGCTACTTGTCCATTCACCCGTACCTCCTGACGGTGATGCTGACGGTTATCCAGAGAGGCCGCTTGTATTGGGTCTGCCTCATACCAAATTCCCAGACATTCCTCAGGGCCCCCCTCGGTCTCCAGGCAGTGGGCCGCAGAGGGACGTGATGGAGTGACCTCTGTGTTGGGTGTTGTGCGTCTCCAATTGTTATTTGTAGCTCTCAAAGGGCAATAACGAGCAATATGTCCCGTGTCGCTGCAGTGATGGCACGTCACCCTAGGCGAATCCCGGGGGTAGTTGCTAGGCCCCTGAGGACGTGGTGGGACTGGAGCCCGAAACTCTGGGCGTGGGGTGACGGTTGGAGTACGCGGTTCTACCTTCTGAGCCAGCCGCATAGTACCCTGGCTTACTTTCCTTGTCTCCGCGTACTCATCTGCTAGCCGAGCCGCCTCGTTTAAGTTAGCGGGCCGGCGATCTCGTACCCAGTCTTGTATGTCTGCGGCCAGGTCTTGGAAGAAATGTTCCATTAGGAACAGCTGCAATACTTCCTCCCTGGTGTTGGCCTTGCACCCTTGGACCCAAAGGGATGCCACCCTTTGTAACTGGTTGGCCCATTCCATGTGGGAGTCCACAGCCATCTTCTTGGACTCCCGGAAGCGCCGGCGGTAGGCTTCTGGCGTTACGGCGTATCGGGTTAGCAGCGCCTTTTTAACTTGCTGATATTGTAAAATATCCTCTGGAGCGAGAGCCCGAAAGGCTTCATTGGCTTTGCCCGACAATTTCCCCGACAAAATAGTGACCCATTGGTCTGGTGGTACCTGGTGTAGTGAGCACTGCCTCTCAAAGTCCGCCAAATATCCATCGATTTCCTCCCCACTTTCTACAAAAGCTTTAAATGCAGTGAACGGTATTTTCTTTCCTGTAGCAGCAGGTGGGGGGGTAGGAACTGCAGGTGTAATGGGCTGTCTCGCTCTTACCAGTTCCAGTTCTTGTCCCCTCTTAGTTTGTATCTCTTCCCTTGCTTCCCGGAACAGCTGGTTGATTAGTTCCACGGACGTTTCTGGATACAAGGATAATCTCCGCTGTACAATCCCAGTAATTACATCTTCTTCGCTGACCGGTGCAAGGGGCTCCGTTCCTTCCATGGATCCATCCATTTCG
This sequence comes from Rana temporaria, assembly GCF_905171775.1. NCBI lineage: Eukaryota > Metazoa > Chordata > Amphibia > Anura > Ranidae > Rana > Rana temporaria. Next base: position 273,994 of record NW_024404418.1, on the reverse strand, counting down.
TCCAGCTCCAGCAAGTCAGCTATCAGCTCCCTCCGTGGTCTGTTGCTGGCGCTCCTACCACGACTCTCCAATAGATCTTTTAGTGTGGATCTTTTCAGCCTGGCCTACTGCGACTCCATTCAGCACTTGCTCTTTGGATAAAAGGACCATCCCAGTGCTGCCAACCAATGTAACGGCTTCCCACTGGTGAGAGGGTCTCAGCCGTTGGAGACGTCCTTTTCCCTGGCAAGCTGCGATATGCAGGTACCGCCGGTATATCCCATCGAACGCCCTTCCAAGAAACGAGACGGGCTACGTTTGAAGGGTCAAGCAGACAGCAGTGAAAGAGACCTTTGTCCAGTTAACCCTTTGAGCTCAGAATACAATGTGGTACATCCAATTGTGACAAGCCATGCAGTTCCTTGTAGTCCTCCCTGCATGAAGATTATCGATGTCCCGGCAGCAGGCATATGTCCGTTACACTGCCGACACACCCTACATTCCCTCGGGTAGGGAATGTAATGCGCGTCACCAGTTTCCAGAAGAAGCCGGAAACTGGTGATGCGCATTATGCGCCGGGGGGAAGCTTTTGTCAATCACTTAGTCTCTGAATAGAAACGCCCACTCCCGCGGGAGGCACTACCCGGAAGAGGAACGCCCACTCCCGCGGGAGGCACTACCCGGAAGAGGAACGCCCACTCCCGCGGGAGGCACTACCCGGAAGAGGAACGCCCACTCCCGCGGGAGGCACTACCCGGAAGAGGAATGCCCACTCCCGCAGGAGGCACTACCCGGAAGAGGAACGCCCACTCCCGCGGGAGGCACTACCCGGAAGAGGAACGCCCACACCCGCAGGAGCCACTACCCGGAAGCCGGGGGGATAATAGCTATACGAGGGTATGTATACTGTACATGCCAGCAGTATGCTGGATGGAATGGTATATACATGTTTTAGGGTGAACCTCCGCTTTAATTGCAGTAAACATGGAATCCCCTGGTCATCCATTTATAGGCCAATAAGATTCAGTAAGACAGCGGCCATCACCCCTGTCCTCAGGGCCCATTAACAGGCCAGATCTTATGTATTACCTCGGGGGAGGTGCAATCACAGAACAGCAAATGATATCGCCTGTCATGTATTTCAGTTATCTTGCAAACCTGGCCTGTTAGTGGGTCCTGAGGACGGGGGTGATGACCACTGCAGTAAAAGATAGTGATGGCTACAGAATTTGTAGAGGCTTCCTTCTGGGACGACAGCCATGCAGACCAATTTGATGCAGTGTGAGGCGTATGGTCTGAGCACTGACAGGCTGACCCCTCCCCCACCCCATTCACCCTCTGCAGGAATGCTGGCAGCACTCATACGCCTATTTCCCAAAGACAACCTCTGGATATGACGCTGAGCACGTGACCTCAACTTCTTTGGTGGACCATGGCGAGGCGGGGGGAGGGGAACCCGTCCTGTTATACCGCTGGGTGGTCTTGGCCCCCGGGCTGCAGATCAGTCTCGGGGTCTCGGCGATCTTCTTATATCCTCGGCCATCTTTATGTAGAGACACAATTCTTTATATCAGATCCTCAGAGAGTTCTTTGCCATGAGGGGCCATGTTGTCCTTCCAGTGACCAGTATGAGAGAGTGAGAGCGATAACACCACATTTATCACACCTGCTCCCCATTCACACCTGAGACCTTGTAACACTAACGAGTCACATGACACCGGGGGAGGGGAAAAATGGCTAATTGGACCCCAATTTAGAGATCTTCCCTTAGGGGTGTACTCACTTTTGTTGCCAGTGGTTTAGACATTAATGGCTGTGTGTTGAGTTATGTGTTATACAAGCTGTACACTCCTCCCCCCCCCCCCTGTACACCCCCCCCTGTACACCCACTACACAACATTGTAGATACAAAGTGTCATTTCTTCAGTGTTGTCACATGAAAAGATACAAGAAATGTGACTGAGGGGTGTACTTACTTTTGTCAGATATTGTTACAAAGTACATGTGAAGTAACAATGGCACTGCATTTCTGGCAGGATCACCAGGTATTTTCTGTACTTGATGGTTTTAGGTATTCTTTCATTTGTATGACTGTATTCTTTAGTGTTCCCCGGACGAGACGGGCAGATTGATTGGTTCTGATTGTCCCTGTGTATGGCCACCACTGCAGATCAGGAAACCTTCATCTGCATGTCTTCTGTCTATAGAAAAGATTCCATCCCCCGCAGGGCTCATCAACCTTCATAATACCATATAAGTGATGAAGATAAAAATATATGAAATATATATGATATGCAAAAAGTCCCGGATTAGTCCAAGTAAATACAAAACAGTTCCAGGTGAAATTAATGGAGTAATTGGATGGTTGAAAGTGAAAACAAAATCCAAATGCACGTGGGTGGAAAATGTGCAGTTTGATCAAATCCACAACAGCATTAGTGTTGCTCACGAATATTCGCATTGCGAATATTCGACTCGAATATAGCATATTCGAGAAATCGCGCTATATTTCGAATTTCGCGGTGAATATTCGCAATTCCGAATATTCGCATTTTTTCAATTTGATTTTTAAAACAGATCACATCCTATCGACGTCTAAAAGCATTGCTGGTATGATTTGAGACCCTGGGCCGAGTAGCTAAGCTGAGGCGATCCTATTATGTTGCCAAATTGAAAAAAAAAATTGCGATTTTTCGCTATTGCGAATGCGAAAATGATTGCGAATTTTCGATAACTGTGTTAGGAGAACTCTGATTGTCTCTGATGCAAAAGGGGGGGGGGGCTTTGTGTATGTTTCTGTTATGAATATTTGTATGTTTGATATTATTATTTTTTGTAAGAAGGAAAAAATTGCGCATACCTTAAAAAAAGCGGAGAATACAGCAGCAACTCAAAAATGTTATACAACATAAATGAATACAAGACAGAAAATGGAGTCGCTCTACAAGAATAAAAAATATGTCTAGTGACAAGACATGTGGGCAAATTATAAAATAAGCAAGCGCAAATAACTTGTGAAATACACAGTGAAACAAATATATAAAGAAATATAGTCCCAATAATAGAAAAATAATCTTTCATAAAAATGTCTTTGATATGTGAAGTGAAAAAAAGTCCAAAGCATGCAGCATGAACGTGTTCAATCTTCAAGGTGTTTGATTGACAAACGGCTGTGAGGCCCCATACACACCATAGAATCTATCCGCAGATAAATCCCATCAAATGGGTTTCTGCGGATAGATTCTATGGTGTGTACACTCCGTCGGATATCTATCCGCAGATAAATCTCCCCTGGAATGGATTTCCAGCAGATAAATATTTGTCGACATGCACAGAATATCTATCTGCTGGAATCCATTCCAACGGATGGATCCGCTCGTCTGTACAGACTTACCGGATCCATCCGTCCAAAGGGATTCCCCGCACGCGTCGTAATGAATAGACGCATGCGTGGAATTCCTTATATGACAGCGTCGCGCCCGTCGCCGCGTCATAATAGCGGCGACGGCGCGACACGTCATCGGCAGAGGATTTCAGCGCGGATTTCAATGCGATGGTGTGTACACGCCATCGCATAGAAATCCTCTGAAATCTTAGAGAGGATTTATCCGCGGATACGGTCCGCTGAACCGTATCTGCGGATAAATTCTATCGTGTGTATGGGGCCTGACAGATGGATAGAGTAAAGAATCACCACCAATGCAAAACACTTTTTATTTTCTATTGTAAAATATCAAGAATATTCTGAGCCAATCAGAGTGCTCCTTCCGCATTTGCCGAATATTCGCAATTATTTTGTATTGTAAAATATCAAGAATATTCTGAGCCAATCAGAGTGCTCCTTCTGCATTTGCCGAATATTCGCAATTATTTTGTATTGTAAAATATCAAGAATATTCTGAGCCAATCAGAGTGCTCCTTCCGCATTTGCCGAATATTCGCAATTATTTTGTATTGTAAAATATCACGAATATTCTGAGCCAATCAGAGTGCTCCTACAGCATTTCTCGAAATTGCGCAATAAATATCGCATTCGCATGTTGCGATATTTCGATAAAATATCACGAATATTCTGAGCCAATCAGAGCGCTCCTCCAGCATTTCTCGAAATTGCGCAATAAATATCGCATTCGCATGTTGCGATATTTCGATAAAATATCACGAATATTCTGAGCCAATCAGAGCGCTCCTCCAGCATTTCTCGAAATTGCGCAATAAATATCGCATTCGCATGTTGCGATATTTCGATAAAATATCACGAATATTCTGAGCCAATCAGAGTGCTCCTACCGCAGTTATCAAAAAATCGCAATTATTTTCGCATTCGCAATAGCGAAAAATCGCAATCATTTACTTTCGATAAAATATCACGAATATTCGAATTTAGCGAATATTCGAATATATATTCGAGATATATCGCGAAATCGAATATGGCATATTCTGCTCAACACTAAGACAGCATGCAGCCCACACCATAAGTGATCTTGTCAGCTTACCTCCCAGCTGTCACTTAAAGCCAAAGATAATTACCAATACTCCAAATTCCTGTTAGATGGCTGTCACTCTGTGTACTCATCGGTGATTGGTCATACATAAGGGAGAAAAAATATGAGGTGTAACCTGGTTCTTCTATCACATATGAGGAAAAGGGGTGTAGCCAAGGTGGGTAAGTATACACTTACACTACTTACACAACGTGTAAGAAAAGGGAGCCTATCTCCACGAGCGCCGAGCTCGTCTCTCTAACTTCTCTCCGTCTCAGCTCCAATCCCTCAGTGTCCTCCAAGCCGATTGCTCGTGGTAAGATGGAAGAAACCGGGGTAGGGAGAAGTGAGAGAGGGGGGGCACATCGCGTGAATGGTACAACAAAAGTATATGGAAACACAAAGGTGCGGTAAAAAACTCACATGGAGCAGTGATGGAACGATCGCAAATCCACGAGCGCCGCGCTCGTCTGCCGTCCGTCTGGTGCTGCTCCTGATTGGTGCTCTGGTGTCCCGACGCGTGTTCGTCACATCACGTGACTTCATCACTTATATGGTTTTTTCACCGAAGCATTTTCACCATGGATTTTTAATACGGTCCAGTTAGGACTGTACTTATAGATTGTCACATAGGTCCCTTCCATTTTCTGTCTGCATAGTTTTTCACTTCCCAAGTTCACACTACTTCACCCCTCCCCCCCTCCCCTTCCTTTTGCTCACTTATAACACTAGTTTAATTCACAGCGCAGACATATACACTTTTTAATCACTATTCACTGTCTGTATTGGACAGATTTTTTCTTTGTTTGCTGCAGTGCCCACACCCATTCCCTGGCCCCCCATCACCTCCCTCCTTTTCCCATTTATCCTACACAGCGCAGGAGTATCACCTAGTCCTAACCTTCATAATACGATTCTCTCTCCTCCTTGTGTCTGGCAGTGTGAAGATCGGAAGATCGAAGGTCTCTACAAGGCCCTGCAGATGGCTGGAGAGAATTCTTCCTTCCCTCAGACCGTCTCTCTTTCCCTTTACTCGTCCGCTTCATTCATTGGATTCTTCATCAATAAAGATCAGGCCGGAGCCATCCGGAGCTTTGTGGAGGCGTTCTGTAGTCTGGCCTCCACGCATGCAGGTGATGTTCTCAGATGATTTCCCACCGTTATAGAATTATATTTTTTGATGATCCGTGAGGTATGGGGGTTGGGTATTCTCTGCTAAGATCATCGCAAGGTCTGTTGTAGATTCTGTCCAGGATGGTGAAGGGGAGGGTACGGGCTAGAGGTTGAGGGTCTGGGCTAGAGGTTAAGGGTCTGGGCTAGAGGTTGAGGGTCTGGGCTAGAGGTTGAGTATACGGGATAGAGGTTGAGGGTACGGGTTTGAGGTTGAGTATACGGGATAGAGGTTGAGGATACGGGATAAAGGTTGAGGGTACGGGATAGAGGTTGAGGGTACGGGATAGAGGTTGAGGGTAAGGGATAGAGGTTGAGGGTACGGGATAGAGGTTGAGGATACGGGATAGAGGTTGAGGATACGGGATAGAGGTTGAGGATACGGGATAGAGGTTGAGGGTACGGGATAGAGGTTGAGGGTACGGGATAGAGGTTGAGGGTACGGGATGGGGGTTGAGGGTACGGGATGGGGGTTGAGGGTACGGGATAGAGGTTGAGGGTACGGGATAGAGGTTGAGGGTACGGGATAGAGGTTGAGGGTACGGGATAGAGGTTGAGGGTACGGGATAGAGGTTGAGGGTACGGGATAGAGGTTGAGGATACGGGATAATGGTTGAGGATACGGGATAATGGTTGAGGATACGGGATAAAGGTTGAGGGTACGGGATAGAGGTTGAGGAAACGGGATAGAGTTTGAGGATACGGGATAGAGGTTGAGGGTACGGGATAGAGGTTGAGGGTATGGGATAGAGGTTGAGGGTACGGGATAGAGGTTGAGGGTACGGGATAGAGGTTGAGGGTACGGGATAGAGGTTGAGGGTACGGGTTTGAGGTTGAGGATACGGGATAGAGGTTGAGGATACGGGATAATGGTTGAGGATACGGGATAGAGGTTGAGGGTACGGGATAGAGGTTGAGGGTACGGGACGGAGGTTGAGGGTACGGGACGGAGGTTGAGGGTACGGGATGGGGGGTTGAGGGTACGGGATGGGGGGTTGAGGGTACGGGATGGAGGTTGAGGGTACGGGATGGGGGTTGAGGGTACGGGATGGGGGTTGAGGGTACGGGATGGAGGTTGAGGGTACGGGATGGAGGTTGAGGGTACGGGATGGAGGTTGAGGGTATGGGATGGAGGTTGAGGGTACTAGATGGAGGTTGAGGATACGGGATAAAGGTTGAGGGTACGGGATAGAGGTTGCGGATACGGGATAATGGTTGAGGATACGGGATAGAGGTTGAGGGTACGGGACGGAGGTTGAGGGTACGGGACGGAGGTTGAGGGTACGGGACGGGGGTTGAGGGTACGGGACGGGGGTTGAGGGTACGGGACGGGGGGTTGAGGGTACTAGATGGAGGTTGAGGATACGGGATGGGGTTTGAGGGTACGGGATGGAGGTTGAGGGTACGGGATGGAGGTTGAGGGTACGGGATGGAGGTTGAGGGTACGGGATGGAGGTTGAGGGTACAGGATGGAGGTTGAGGGTACGGGATGGAGGTTGAGGATAAGAGATGGAGGTTGAGGGTACGGGATGGAGGTTGAGGGTACGGGATGGAGGTTGAGGGTACGGGATGGAGGTTGAGGGTACGGGACGGGGGTTGAGGGTACGGGACGGGGGTTGAGGGTACGGGATGGGGGGTTGAGGGTACGGGATGGGGGGTTGAGGGTACGGGATGGAGGTTGAGGGTACGGGATGGGGGTTGAGGGTACGGGATGGAGGTTGAGGATACAAGATGGGCAATGGCATGTTATCAGACCTCCCAACTGTCCCTGATCTGGACGAACTGTCCCTCTACCGAAACCAATTCTTTCTGTACCTCCTCAGTTTTGCCTCTCTATGGTTCGAAGTATACGCCTTTCTAGAAATGGACTCATGACTGAGTATTGTGTACTCTACGGCCCGGATTCACAAAGCACTTACGCCGACGTATCTCAAGATACGCAGCGTAAGTGTAAATATGCGCCGTCGTATCTGTGCGCCTTGCCCATAAACTGAGATACGCCTGAAAATAGGCTTCATCCGACCAAATAACTTGCCTACGCCGGCGTATCGTGGGCGCATATTTACGCTGGGCGCATATTTACGCTCCCATTGATTTTCTATGCACATATGCAAATGAGGGAGATGCGCGGATTCACAAATGTAGTTGTGCCCGGCGCATAATATACGCGGTTTGCGTAAGTCGTACGTCCGGCGTAAAGTTATTCCCCATCTAGGAGGTGCAACTCATGCAAAGGTATGGACCAGGGAACACAAGCCGTCGGATTTTACGTAGTTTACGTAGTACGTGAATATGGCTGGGCGTAGGTTACGTTCACGTCGTAGGCAGTGATCCATCGTATCTTAGGGATTAGTTCCGACGTGATTCTGCGCATGCGCACTGGGATGCGTCCACGGGACGGCGAATGCGCCGTACGTTATTTTGTATCTTTATGACGCTCAATCCATCATTTGCATGGGGTCACACCTCATTAGCATGGCTCACGCCCACTTCCACCTACGCTGGCTTACGCCGAGGAAACCCAGCGCAGTTTTGGGGGCGAGTGCTGTGTGAATTCGGTGCTTGCCTCTGTGCGCTGCGTCGGCGTAGCGCATATTAGATACGCTACGCCCGCATAAATATGCACCGATGTATGTGAATCCGGGCCAATGTGTATGTCCATATGTGTCTGTACATGTAGTATGTGTGTAGTGTATGTGTGTGTGTACATGTAGTATGTGTGTTGTGTGTAGTGTATATATATGTGTGTGTACATGTAGTATGTGTGTAGTGTATATATATATGTGTGTGTGTACATGTAGTATGTGTGTAGTGTATATATATATGTGTGTACATGTAGTATGTGTGTAGTGTATATATATGTGTGTGTACATGTAGTATGTGTGTAGTGTATATATATGTGTGTGTACATGTAGTATGTGTGTAGTGTATATATATATGTGTGTGTGTACATGTAGTATGTGTGTAGTGTATATATATATGTGTGTACATGTAGTATGTGTGTAGTGTATATATATATGTGTGTGTGTACATGTAGTATGTGTGTAGTGTATATATATATGTGTGTACATGTAGTATGTGTGTAGTGTATATATATATGTGTGTGTACATGTAGTATGTGTGTAGTGTATATATATATGTGTGTACATGTAGTATGTGTGTAGTGTATATATATGTGTGTGTACATGTAGTATGTGTGTAGTGTATATATATATGTGTGTGTGTACATGTAGTATGTGTGTAGTGTATATATATATGTGTGTACATGTAGTATGTGTGTAGTGTATATATATATGTGTGTACATGTAGTATGTGTGTAGTGTATATATATGTGTGTGTACATGTGGTATGTGTGTAGTGTATATATATATGTGTGTGTGTACATGTAGTATGTGTGTAGTGTATATATATGTGTGTGTACATGTAGTATGTGTGTAGTGTATATATATATATGTGTGTACATGTAGTATGTGTGTAGTGTATATATATATGTGTGTACATGTAGTATGTGTGTAGTGTATATATATGTGTGTGTACATGTAGTATGTGTGTAGTGTATATATATGTGTGTGTACATGTGGTATGTGTGTAGTGTATATATATATGTGTGTGTGTACATGTAGTATGTGTGTAGTGTATATATATGTGTGTGTACATGTAGTATGTGTGTAGTGTATATATATATATATGTGTGTACATGTAGTATGTGTGTAGTGTATATATATATGTGTGTACATGTAGTATGTGTGTAGTGTATATATATGTGTGTGTACATGTAGTATGTGTGTAGTGTATATATATGTGTGTGTACATGTGGTATGTGTGTAGTGTATATATATATGTGTGTGTGTACATGTAGTATGTGTGTAGTGTATATATATATATATATGTGTGTACATGTAGTATGTGTGTAGTGTATATATATATGTGTGTACATGTAGTATGTGTGTAGTGTATATATATGTGTGTGTGTGTGTGTACATGTAGTATGTGTGTAGTGTATATATATGTGTGTGTACATGTAGTATGTGTGTAGTGTATATATATATGTGTGTACATGTAGTATGTGTGTAGTGTATATATATGTATGTGTGTGTGTGTACATGTGGTATGTGTGTAGTGTGTATATATATATATATATATGTGTGTGTGTGTACATGTAGTATGTGTGTAGTGTATATATATATGTATGTGTGTGTGTGTACATGTGGTATGTGTGTAGTGTACATGTAGTATGTGTGTAGTGTATATATATATGTGTGTACATGTGGTATGTGTGTAGTGTATATATATGTATGTGTGTGTGTGTGTACATGTAGTATGTGTGTAGTGTATATATATGTGTGTACATGTGGTATGTGTGTAGTGTATATATATGTGTGTGTACATGTAGTATGTGTGTAGTGTATATATATGTATGTGTGTGTGTGTACATGTGGTATGTGTGTAGTGTATATATATATGTGTGTGTACATGTAGTATGTGTGTAGTGTATATATATGTATGTGTGTGTGTGTGTACATGTGGTATGTGTGTAGTGTATATATGTGTGTAGTGTATATATATGTGTGTAGTGTATATATATGTGTGTGTAGTGTATATATATGTGTGTAGTGTATATATATATATGTGTGTGTACATGTAGTATGTGTGTAGTGTATATATATGTGTGTAGTGTATATATATGTGTGTAGTGTATATATATGTGTGTAGTGTATATATATATATGTGTGTGTACATGTAGTATGTGTGTAGTGTACATGTAGTATGTGTGTAGTGTATATATGTGTGTAGTGTATATATATGTGTGTAGTGTATATATATGTGTGTGTGTACATGTAGTATGTGTGTAGTGTATATATATATGTGTGTGTGTGTACATGTAGTATGTGTGTAGTGTATATATATATGTGTGTGTGTGTACATGTAGTATGTGTGTAGTGTGTATATATGTATGTGTGTGTGTGTGTGTGTACATGTGGTATGTGTGTAGTGTATATATATGTGTGTGTACATGTAGTATGTGTGTAGTGTATATATATGTGTGTGTACATGTAGTATGTGTGTAGTGTATATATATATATGTGTGTGTGTGTGTGTACATGTGGTATGTGTGTAGTGTACATGTAGTATGTGTGTAGTGTATATATGTGTGTAGTGTATATATATGTGTGTAGTGTATATATATGTGTGTGTGTACATGTAGTATGTGTGTAGTGTATATATATATGTGTGTGTGTGTACATGTAGTATGTGTGTAGTGTATATATATATGTGTGTGTGTGTACATGTGGTATGTGTGTAGTGTGTATATATGTGTACATGTAGTATGTGTGTAGTGTATATATGTGTACATGTAGTATGTGTGTAGTGTATATATGTGTACATGTAGTATGTGTGTAGTGTGTATATATATATATGTGTGTGTACATGTAGTATGTGTGTAGTGTATATGGTATTGTTCTAGTCAGGTGACCCTCTTCCCTTCCTTTGGATCTTCTCTCCTCAGATTGCTCCATCAGGTTGGTCTCTCGAGAGTTTCACTTGACTTTGGCACACAAATTCTCTCCGCACCTTCAAGGGACCCTGGAATGTCTGGCCAAATCCATCTGTCCTACTCAGAACTGTGTGTGGGAAGCCACACTTTACTCCAGGGATATGAGATTTGTCCATTACCAGGTACCTGGGGCACCAGGGGGGGAGGGGGGACTGTAATACCAGGGGATCTATTCAATATATACAGAGTGCATTGTATGCAAAGTCCACTGCTGGTCTCCAGTTTCTGGTACAAAAGAACAGTCTGCTATGCTGTGACCCCCTTCTTCCTCACATTATGGCGTTCCTGGCACAGATGAGGGTTCTGGGAGGTTGTGTTCCCTCTTCTCCTCACATTATGGAGTTCCCGGCACAGATGAGGGTTCTGGGAGGTTGTGGTTCCTCTTCTCTGCTCCTCCTCACATTATGGAGTTCCCGGCACAGATGAGGGTTCTGGGAGGTTGTGTCCTGCCTTCTCTGCTCCTCCTTGCATTATGGAGTTCCCGGCACAGATGAGGGTTCTGGGAGGTTGTGGTTCCTCTTCTCTGCTCCTCCTCACATTATGGAGTTCCCGGCACAGATGAGGGTTCTGGGAGGTTGTGTCCTGCCTTCTCTGCTCCTCCTCACATTATGGAGTTTCTGGCACAGATGAGGGTTCTGGGAGGTTGTGGTTCCTCTTCTCTGCTCCTCCTCACATTATGGAGTTCCCGGCACAGATGAGGGTTCTGGGAGGTTGTGTCCTGCCTTCTCTGCTCCTCCTTGCATTATGGAGTTCCCGGCACAGATGAGGGTTCTGGGAGGTTGTGTTCCCTCTTCTCTGCTCCTCAGATTATGGAGTTCCCGGCACAGATGAGGGTTCTGGGAGGTTGTGTTCCCTCTTCTCTGCTCCTCAGATTGTGGAGTTCCCGGCACAGATGAGGGTTCTGGGAGGTTGTGTTCCCTCTTCTCTGCTCCTCAGATTATGGAGTTCCCGGCACAGATGAGGGTTCTGGGAGGTTGTGTTCCCTCTTCTCCGCTCCTCAGATTATGGAGTTCCCGGCACAGATGAGGGTTCTGGGAGGTTGTGTTCCCTCTTCTCTGCTCCTCAGATTATGGAGTTCCCGGCACAGATGAGGGTTCTGGGAGGTTGTGTTCCCTCTTCTCTGCTTCTCAAATTATGGAGTTTCCGGCACAGATGAGGGTTCTGGGAGGTTGTGTTCCCTCTTCTCTGCTCCTCCTCACATTATGGAGTTCCCGGCACAGATGAGGGTTCTGGGAGGTTGTGTTCCCCCTTCTCTGCTCCTCCTCACATTATGGAGTTTCTGGCACAGATGAGGATTCTGGGAGGTTGTGTTCCCTCTTCTCTGCTCTTCCTCACATTATGGAGTTCCCGGCACAGATGAGGGTTCTGGGAGGTTGTCTTCCCTCTTCTCTGCTCCTCCTCACATTATGGAGTTCCCGGCACAGATGAGGGTTCTGGGAGGTTGTGTTCCCTCTTCTCTGCATCTCACATTATGGAGTTCCCGGCACAGATGAGGGTTCTGGGAGGTTGTGTTCCCTCTTCTCCTCACATTATGGAGTTCCCGGCACAGATGAGGGTTCTGGGAGGTTGTCTTCCCTCTTCTTTGCTCCTCCTCACATTATGGAGTTCCCGGCACAGATGAGGGTTCTGGGAGGTTGTGTTCCCTCTTCTCTGCTCCTCCTCACATTATGGAGTTCCCGGCACAGATGAGGGTTCTGGGAGGTTGTGTTCCCCCTTCTCTGCTCCTCCTCACATTATGGAGTTCCCGGCAAAGATGAGGATTCTGGGAGGTTGTGTTCCCTCTTCTCTGCTCCTCCTCACATTATGGAGTTCCCGGCACAGATGAGGGTTCTGGGAGGTTGTGTTCCCTCTTCTCTGCTCCTCCTCACATTATGGAGTTCCTGGCACAGATGAGGATTCTGGGAGGTTGTGTTCCCTCTTCTCTGCTCCTCCTCACATTATGAAGTTCCTGGCACAGATGAGGATTCTGGGAGGTTGTGTTCCCCCTTCTCTGCTCCTCCTCATATTATGGAGTTCCCGGCACAGATGAAGATTCTGGAAGGTTGTGTTCCCCCTTCTCTGCTCCTCCTCACATTATGGAGTTCCTGGCACAGATGAGGGTTCTGGGAGGTTGTGTTCCCTCTTCTCTGCTTCTCACATTATGGAGTTCCCGGCACAGATGAGGGTTCTGGGAGGTTGTGTTCCCTCTTCTCTGCTCCTCCTCACATTATGGAGTTCCCGGCACAGATGAGGGTTCTGGGAGGTTGTGTTCCCTCTTCTCTGCTTCTCACATTATGGAGTTCCCCGGCACAGATGAGGATTCTGGGAGGTTGTGTTCCCTCTTCTCTGCTCCTCCTCACATTATGGAGTTTCCGGCACAGATGAGGATTCTGGGAGGTTGTGTTCCCTCTTCTCTGCTCCTCATATTATGGAGTTCCCGGCACAGATGAGGGTTCTGGGAGGTTGTGGTTCCTCTTCTCTGCTCCTCCTCACATTATGGAGTTCCCGGCACAGATGAGGGTTCTGGGAGGTTGTGTCCTGCCTTCTCTGCTCCTCCTTGCATTATGGAGTTCCCGGCACAGATGAGGGTTCTGGGAGGTTGTGTTCCCTCTTCTCTGCTCCTCAGATTATGGAGTTCCCGGCACAGATGAGGGTTCTGGGAGGTTGTGTTCCCTCTTCTCTGCTCCTCAGATTATGGAGTTCCCGGCACAGATGAGGGTTCTGGGAGGTTGTGTTCCCTCTTCTCTGCTTCTCAAATTATGGAGTTTCCGGCACAGATGAGGGTTCTGGGAGGTTGTGTTCCCTCTTCTCTGCTCCTCCTCACATTATGGAGTTCCCGGCACAGATGAGGGTTCTGGGAGGTTGTGTTCCCCCTTCTCTGCTCCTCCTCACATTATGGAGTTTCTGGCACAGATGAGGATTCTGGGAGGTTGTCTTCCCTCTTCTTTGCTCCTCCTCACATTATGGAGTTCCCGGCACAGATGAGGGTTCTGGGAGGTTGTGTTCCCTCTTCTCTGCTCTTCCTCATATTATGGAGTTCCCGGCACAGATGAGGGTTCTGGGAGGTTGTGTTCCCTCTTCTCTGCTCTTCCTCACATTATGGAGTTCCCGGCACAGATGAGGGTTCTGGGAGGTTGTGTTCCCTCTTCTCCGCTCTTCCTCACATTATGGAGTTCCCGGCACAGATGAGGGTTCTGGGAGGTTGTGTTCCCTCTTCTCTGCTCCTCCTCACATTATGGAGTTCCCGGCACAGATGAGGGTTCTGGGAGGTTGTGTTCCCTCTTCTCTGCTTCTCACATTATGGAGTTCCCGGCACAGATGAGGATTCTGGGAGGTTGTGTTCCCTCTTCTCTGCTCCTCCTCACATTATGGAGTTTCCGGCACAGATGAGGATTCTGGGAGGTTGTGTTCCCTCTTCTCTGCTCCTCATATTATGGAGTTCCCGGCACAGATGAGGGTTCTGGGAGGTTGTGGTTCCTCTTCTCTGCTCCTCCTCACATTATGGAGTTCCCGGCACAGATGAGGGTTCTGGGAGGTTGTGTCCTGCCTTCTCTGCTCCTCCTTGCATTATGGAGTTCCCGGCACAGATGAGGGTTCTGGGAGGTTGTGTTCCCTCTTCTCTGCTCCTCAGATTATGGAGTTCCCGGCACAGATGAGGGTTCTGGGAGGTTGTGTTCCCTCTTCTCTGCTCCTCAGATTGTGGAGTTCCCGGCACAGATGAGGGTTCTGGGAGGTTGTGTTCCCTCTTCTCTGCTTCTCAAATTATGGAGTTTCCGGCACAGACAGGGCCGGATTAACAATGGGGCTGATGGAGCTGCAGCTCCAGGCCCCTTTCTCAAGATAGGCCCATTTGCCCAAAAAAAAAAAAAAAAAAAAAAAATTTTTTTTTTTTTTTTTTTTTTAAGAATTTTTTTTTTCTAAGATCGAATTTGGGGGGTTGTAGCTCGATGACCAGAGGTCACAGAAACCCCACATTTGGGGGTAGGCATGGGAAGAGCTACCCCACAACTGGTTAAAATATGGGACGGCTATCATTTATGGTTCCGGAGATACGGGCCTGCTTGCACAGCCTGTCAGAAGCTACATTCAGAGCGGCCAATATAAATACAAGCTGACACACTACAGCAGACTGATAGGATCACAGTGCTTATAATAATTATTTGTATATTACTCATGGTAATTAACCCCTTGCCACCCAGGCCAATTCTGACACTTCTCTACTACATGTAAAAATCATCATTTGTTTTTTGCTAGAAAATTACTCTATGGTGGTCTTTGCACTTTTTATGTTGCAGGGTACAGAGCTGCACGATTCTGGCTAAAATGATAATTGCAATTTTTTTGCTTAGAAGATAGATCACGATTCTCTCACGATTGTTGCGGCGTAACATCATCTTTCACATTAAAACAAAACAAAAAAAAATGGGCTAACTTCACTGTTTTGTTTTTATGGTTTTTATTATTCATTGAAGTGGGAAAATGCAGTGTGACGTAACATATTGCAGCAATAGCCATTGTATTCCCCGGGGTCTCTGCTAAAATATATATAATGTTTGGCAGTTCCAAGTAATTTTCTAGCAAATAATATTGCTTTCTAACTTAAGAAACAAGTGTTGGACTTTAAGTGGTTAAATTTAGTTACAATGTTAGTTAGTTACAATGTTTCATTTTGTTTACAAACTTCGCAGACTGCCCAGATTTGTTCTTTACACACAGAAGTTTATCCCTTTGATCTAAGAAGGAAGTGTCAGTTACAATGTTTCCTGTTAAAAACTTGGCAGACTGCCCAGATATTTTCTTTTGACAGCTGAAAGTCTCTCCACTTGTTATATGAAAGAATCAGCAAACTCTGCATTGAAGATCGTCAGGGGGGTTGAATCGAGATCACGATTTTTTTAACGATTAATTGTGCAGCTCTAGCACGGTATTTGCGCAGCAATTTTTCAAACATGTTTTTTTGGAAAAAAATGTTTCATTCATTAAAAAAACAGTTAGTTAGTTAAGTTAGCACGATTTTTTTTGGTATCCTAAGCGATGCTTTACATTTTTTTAGGTTACATGTTTAGAGTTACAGAGGAGGTCTAGTACTAGAATTATTGTTCTCGCTCTAACGATCGTGGCATATGTAACCTGTGTGTATCTGGCTCTGATACTACCAGTGCCTACCCAGCCACTGACTAGTATCTCTCCCCAGCCTGTTCCCACACACCCCCTCACCTGTCCCCACACACCCTCTCACCTGTCCCCACACACCCCCTCACCTGTCCCCACACACCCCCTCACCTGTCCCCACACACCCTCTCACCTGTCCCCACACACCCTCTCACCTGTCCCCACACACCCTCTCACCTGTCCCCACACACCCTCTCACCTGTCCCCACACACCCTCTCACCTGTCCCCACACACCCTCTCACCTGCTGACTAGTATCTCTCCCCAGCCTGTCCCCACACACCCTCTCACCTGCTGACCTGTGGATGGGGGAATCACTCCTGCAGTGTTATTGTGTTCTGCCAGTGCGTACAATGATCAGTGTTGCTAACTTTAGCTGGCAGCACTGATTGTTTTAAGAAAAAAAAAACAGGCTGGTTGTACTCAAGTTGATTAATAGATTGACTTGTGTAAAACCAGCTAGCCCATACATAGATTGACTATGGCTGGTCTCTGCATAATTGGCGTAATTTCAATCCATGTATGACCCGCTTAACCACTACTCAGTCCCTAAATATCCTTCCACTCCTGTACATAGTGCTCACTGTCATACTCTCCACACTCCTCTCCTGTACATAGTGCCCACTGTCATACTCTTCACACTTCTCTTCTATACATAGTACCCACTGTCATACCCTACACACTCCTCTCCTGTACATAGTGCCCACTGTCATACCCTCCACACTCCTCTCCTATACATAGCGCCCACTGTCATACCCTACACACTCCTCTCCTGTACATAGTGCCCACTGTCATACACTTCTCTCCTGTACTTAGTGCCCACTGTCGCACCCTCCACACTCCTCTCCTGTACATACTGCTCACTGTCATACCCTCCACACTCCTCTCCTATACATAGTGCCCACTGTCATACCCTCCACACTCCTCTCCTATACATAGTGTTCACTGTCATACCCTCCACACTCCTCTCCTATACATAGAGCCCACTATCATACCCTTCACACTCCTCTCCTGTACATAGTGTTCACTGTCATACCCTCCACACTCCTCTCCTATACATAGTGTTCACTGTCATACCCTTCACACTCCTCTCCTGTACATAGTGCCTGCTGTCATACACTTCTCTCCTGTACTTAGTGCCCACTGTCGCACCCTCCACACTCCTCTCCTGTACATACTGCTCACTGTCATACCCTCCACACTCCTCTCCTATACATAGTGCCCACTGTCATACCCTCCACACTCCTCTCCTATACATAGTGTTCACTGTCATACCCTCCACACTCCTCTCCTATACATAGAGCCCACTATCATACCGTCTACACTCCTCTCCTATACATAGAGCCCACTATCATACCGTCTACACTCCTCTCCTGTACATAGTGCCCACTGTCATACACTTCTCTCCTATACATACTGCCCACTGTCATACCCTCCACACTCCTCTCCTGTACATACTGCCCCATCATACCCTCCACACTTCTCCCTGGTACGTACTACCCTCTGTCATACCCCCACACTCTTCCTGTACATACTGCCCATTGTCATACCCTCCACACTCCTCTCCTGTACATAGTGCTTGTTTCCGTACCCTTTGTACTCCTCTCCTGTACAAAGTGCCCACTGTTAGACCCTCCACATTCCTCTCCCTCACCTGCACATACTTCCCACTTATATACCGTCCATACTCCTCCCCTATGTCGCTTACCCACAAAAACAGTTCTTTAACATTATACTGAATACCCTCAATGTTACCAGCTCTAGAATGGACACACTTTTGTTAGTTCAACTAAAGGAAATATCAGTTCTCATATTTGTTCTGCCCCATTATTAGTACTCATTTAATTTTGTGATTACTACTATGATGTATAGAGGAACATCGGGGGTCTCAGCTACTCTAAATATAGCACTTATATAAAAAAGTGGCCCTGAAAATATTTTTTAAATGTTGGCAACTGTGCACTTAGGCACTGCCCAAGGGCCACCGTCCACCGGGTCAGTAGGGGGCCCCATGAGAGGCTCCTGGGATCCTGTGATAATAAAGCGGTAGTAAACTTTCCTGACATTACTACTTTTTAGAGGCCCTGGGGTAGGTTATGCCACAACGTACAAGTATGCACAGCATATTAGCACATTAGTGTACACTTCAATTTTCAGACTGAGCCCTCCAGTGCTGCGATGAATCAGGCGGGGCCCTCCAGTGCTGCGATGAATCAGGCGGGGCCCGGGCACTTCCATCTTCACCCGGTCTTCCTTCTGGGTTCTGTGCCTTTGGTCACTTGCCTTGGCTGGGCTGCGTTCATGTCATTCCCACGCATTTATTTATTATTTATTACACCCCATTCACACCTCCGCGACAAAACGCCCGACGCCGGCCGCTCGTGCCGCTGGAGGGGAGAATTCCCATTGCTGTCTATGAGATGGTTCACATCTCATAGACGCCGTACACCTGCGGCATGAAAAAAAGTCCCCGGACCCTTTTTTTCAGGCGGCATTGGCGTTCGGCCATACAAAGCAATAGGAAGGATTTGTAAAAAAAAAGTTACACTATTCGCAGCGTACTTGTCGCGGAGGTACTTGTCGCGGAGGTGTGAATGCAGCCTAAAAGGCCCCACCAAAATCCTCAGCACCAGGCCCATGATGTTCTTAATCTGGCCCTGGGCACAGATGAGGGTTCTGGGAGGTTGTGTTCCCTCTTCTCTGCTCTTCCTCACATTATGGAGTTCCCGGCACAGATGAGGGTTCTGGGAGGTTGTCTTCCCTCTTCTCTGCTCCTCCTCACATTATGGAGTTCCCGGCACAGATGAGGGTTCTGGGAGGTTGTGTTCCCCCTTCTCTGCTCCTCCTCACATTATGGAGTTTCTGGCACAGATGAGGATTCTGGGAGGTTGTGTTCCCTCTTCTCTGCTCCTCCTCACATTATGGAGTTCCCGGCACAGATGAGGGTTCTGGGAGGTTGTGTTCCCCCTTCTCTGCTCCTCCTGACATTATGGAGTTCCCGGCACAGATGAGGGTTCTGGGAGGTTGTGTTCCCTCTTCTCTGCTCTTCCTCACATTATGGAGTTCCCGGCACAGATGAGGGTTCTGGGAGGTTGTCTTCCCTCTTCTCTGCTCCTCCTCACATTATGGAGTTCCCGGCACAGATGAGGGTTCTGGGAGGTTGTGTTCCCCCTTCTCTGCTCCTCCTCACATTATGGAGTTTCTGGCACAGATGAGGATTCTGGGAGGTTGTGTTCCCTCTTCTCTGCTCCTCCTCACATTATGGAGTTCCCGGCACAGATGAGGGTTCTGGGAGGTTGTGTTCCCTCTTCTCTGCTCCTCCTCACATTATGGAGTTCCCGGCACAGATGAGAGTTCTGGGAGGTTGTGTCCCCCATTGTCTGTCCTGCTTCCAATGACAAACTTTCACTTTGCCACTCCAGCCGGAAAGGGTATAGCGCACCTGGACAGGCCTCTCTCACAAGCCTTACCAAAAACAATATACAATATATGTATATATATCACCGCGCTACCTCAATTAACATATATATGGCAGCCAACACCACAGAATTAGATCGATTCTGCAAACAAACATAAAAAAACAAAAAGTGTAGCGCTAAATATATGTGAAAGATTAAATATATAGGAGACTATAGAAACAAATCTTATAATCATATAATGATAACACCATAAGTGCTCAAATGTCCATAAATAGTAATAAAATGATTGGGGTCTCTGTAAAAGTTCCAAATCCAAATGATCCAACCAGAAGTGACTTGTGGAAAATAAAGGTGAGGAATTGCTAGTAGATCCACCACCAAAATATAAATGGGAGGCTTACCAGAAACAGTGGCCCCAAGTAAGCATATACTTATTAGGTCCTATAAGCTTATAGGGTAACGGTGTCCCGAATCCAAAGCAGCATGAATGGCAGACAACGGGATGAAACTCTGAGGCGTTGACCTACTGCTGTAAACTACCCTAATATATAGATATGCCCCCCATACCTCAATTATGGCTCCAGCTGCAAGCTTCACGATAATCTTTCATTACTTCCGGGTTCTCGGAAGTATGGCGACGCCGGCGTGCGCTCCAAGACTCAAAACAAGGAGAGAGCCGGAACGCAACGCCGAACGTCCGGATGTCAGGTGGTTTGTCCCAGACATGTGCTCAGAGACCATCACCAAGCCTCGTTCTCACTACGGGACCACGTCACATGATCCCCAGTGAAAATACACGCGGACAGCGCGCATATACAACGGGAGTTAACAATCACCTGCAATCTAACTGAGGCAGCAGAAGGGAGGAGGGCGTACAACCGATTCAAAATTAAGACTTGAATTAGAAAAATTGGAATCTAGCATTTAGATAAATAACGAAAAAGACACCAGATTGGTAATCTTTCATAGGATGGACAATAGGACAGGAATCCTTGTCCCCAACCATAACCGGAATAACTACACACAATGACATCAGGCAGGAGGGTGAAAGCCATGCCAACGTATAAATGGGCAATAATGTATGATATGCCACAGTCACATAGATGTTAAGTGGTAAAGTAAATATAATTAAGAAAAAATAAATTTAAAAAAGTTAAAATGATTTAAAAAATATGTATGGAGCCACAATTGGGTATGAAGGTGCATCCACACATAACGTTCAGATTGATTGATGAATGCATTTATGTCCTATTCGACATTGAGGCCGTGCGGAACATAAGTGCGTAATTCATAAATCCAATATGCCTAGGCATTCTTCCCTTGTCCTTTGGGCCAGGTACATAGACGACGTCCTCCTCCAATGGGATGGCCCCCGTGAATCTTTGGAAGAGTACTTTTCGGTTTTGAATACTAACAAACGTGGTATCTCATTTTCCTATTAAGATCACCTTTTTGGACCTTGAAATAGAACTTGTATCCAGACAGTTCAAATTCCCAACACACTTTAACCCCTTCCATGCAGGGCATTTTCACCCTCTTCCT
Source organism: Rana temporaria (assembly GCF_905171775.1). Classification (NCBI taxonomy): domain Eukaryota; kingdom Metazoa; phylum Chordata; class Amphibia; order Anura; family Ranidae; genus Rana; species Rana temporaria. The sequence goes on along the minus strand of NW_024404418.1, from coordinate 252,693 downwards.
GCCCAGACCAATTTTTAGTTTTCAGCGCTGTTGCACTTTGAATGACAATTGCGTGGTCATGCAACACTGTACCTAAACTCTGGGCCAGATTCTCGTAGTTTTCCCGCGGCCGTAGCGTAAGCCATTTACACTACGCCGCCCCAACTTACAGGAGCAAGTGCTGTTTTCCTCAAGCACTTGCTCCGTAGTTTGCGGCGGCGTAGTGTAAAAGGCCCAGCGTATCCCCGCGTAATTCAAAGGGAGCGGCTTATATTTAAATTAAGCGCGCCCCCGTGCCGATCGAACTGCGCATGCGCCGGGCTAAAAATAGCCCAGTGCGCATGCTCCAGTTCTCTACGGAAAACGTCAATGACGCCGACATGTGCGTCATTCACGTAAAGTCGTATTCGAGAACGACTTACGAAAACGACGCACCCGAAGGGATCAGGCGACGCGGACCCGATGCCATACTTAACATGGCATACGTCGGACTGCCGTAAGGTTACCCCTCATATAGCAGGGGTAACCTTACGCTTACGCAAACGACGTAAGCGACGGTTACGCGACGCGATTTCATTCGGGAATCGGCGTATCAGGCTCATTTGCATAAACAAATGAGACCTGAACGTAAACGCCACCTAGCGGCCGGCGGCGAATTACATTTAAGATCCGACAGTGTAAGTGACTTACACATGTCGGATCTACAGTGTATCTATGCGAAAATTATTCTAGGAATCAGTCGCATAGATACGCGGGCCAAAAAACAGAGATACGGCGGAGTTTCCTGAGATACTCCATCGTAACTCTTCTGAGAATATGGCCCTAAATCTTTATGTTTTTTTCCCCACAAATAGAGCTTTCTTTTGGTGGTATTTGATCATCTCTGCGGTTTTTATTTTTTGCGCCATAAACAAAAGAAGAGCGACAATTTAAAAAAAAACAATATTTTTTACTTTTTTATTTAAAAAATATCACAATGTTTTTTAAAGAAACATTTTTTTTCCCTCAGTTTAGGCCGATACATATTCTTCTACATATTTTTGGTTAAAAAAAATCGCAATAATCTTATATTGATTGGTTTGCGCAAAAGTTATAGCGTCTACAAAATAGGTGATAGATTTATGGCATTTTTATTTTATTAATTTTTTTACTAGTATTGGCGGCGATTTGCGATTTTTTTTTCTGTCACGTGACATTGCGGCGAACACATCGAACACTTTTGACACGTTTTTGGGACCATTCACATTTATACATCGATTAATGCTATAAATATGCATTAATTACTGTGTAAATGTGACTGGCAGGGAAGGGGTTAACCACTAGGGGGCGTTGAAGGGGTTAATATGTTCCCTAAGGTGTGATTCTAACTGTAGGGGGGGAGGGGACTCTCAAGGGGAGGAGACTGATGTGTGTTCCGCTGTACTGGGAACACACATTGGTCTCCTCACCGCTGACAGGACATGGATCTGTGTGTTTACACCCCATCATTACACACACAGATCCACACTCCTGCCGTGATTACCCACAATCGCGGGCACCCGGCGGCAATCGAGGCCGCCGGGCACACACGCCGGGTTACGAGCGTCGCCGCGGGCGCGCGCGCCGGGAACACAGGAACACAGGACGTCATATGACGTCCACCCGGATCCTGCCGCCGTCATTTTACTATGACGCGGTACGGAAGTGGTTAAAGCCACCGATAGGAATAGTTTTATTCCTACTGACAGTTGCCACCAAAAATCCTGGCTTAACTCAGTTCCGCGTAGCCAGTTCCTGCGTTTACGGAGGAACTGTACTAATGATGACATCTATTTCTCACAGGCATCAATGCTTAAACAAAGATTTGTTGAGAAAGGCTATGGTGTCACATCTGTGGACCTTGAGTTACAAAAAGTGGCATTAATTGAAGGCAACTCTCTTCTGATGGACAAAGCTTCGTGAGAACGGGATGAGTCCTTCAAATTCTCTATGGTCACTTCATATTCCAACCAGCATAGGGACAAAAAACCATCATTGATAAGCATTGGAATATACTTAAAAATTATGAGGTCCTAGGACCTAATCTGCCTGAATGGGCCAAAGTCATCTTTAGGGGAGCACCAACATTGAGAAACAGCATTGCCCCTAATGTTGTGGACCCCCCCATGTCGCCCTGTATTCTTTCAGGATATGAAAGGATATTTTCCTTGTAAGAAGTGCAGTGTTTACCAATGGGAAGTCCAAGTCATTGGAATTTAGGTCCAGTAACACAGGCCGTATTTATCCCATCAAATCATTTTTCACATGTGCGACCACGCACATTGTGTATCTCATCACCTGCCCGTGCGGAAAACAATACGTTGGTCGTACCATACAGACTTTTTCCGTACGGGTAGGTGAACATGTCACTAAAATCATTGGTGGGTGTACCAAACACACTGTCCCGAGACACTACAGGGAATGTCATGACCGTAACCCCAAAGGTACACCGTTTTTAATAATTGATAAGTATGTGCCACCATGGAGGGGAGGGGCCAAAACAAGAGGAGTGTCCAGACTTGAGGCATATTGGATTTATGAATTACGCACTTATGTTCCGCATGGCCTCAATGTCGAATGGGACATAAATGCATTCATCAATCAACCTGAACGTTATGTGTGGATGCACCTTCATACCCAATTGTGGCTCCATACATATTTTTTAAATCATTTTAACTTTTTTAAATTATTTTTTCTTAATTATATTTACTTTACCACTTAACATCTATGTGACTGTGGTATATCATACATTATTGCCCATTTATACGTTGGCATGGCTTTCACCCTCCTGCCTGATGTCATTGTGTGTAATTATTCCGGTTATGGTTGGGGACAAGGATTCCTGTCCTATTGTCCATCCTATGAAAGATTACCAATCTGGTGTCTTTTTCGTTATTTATCTAAATGCTAGATTCCAATTTTTCTAATTCAAGTCTTAATTTTGAATCGGTTTGTTCGCCCTCCTCCCTTCTGCTGCCTCAGTTAGATTGCAGGTGATTGTTAACTCCCGTTGTATATGCGCGCTGTCCGCGTGTATTTTCACTGGGGATCATGTGACGTGGTCCCGTAGTGAGAACGAGGCTTGGTGATGGTCTCTGCGCACATGTCTGGGACAAACCACCTGACGTCCGGACGTTCGGCATTGCGTTCCGGCTCTCTCCTTGTTTTGAGTCTTGGAGCGCACGCCGGCGTCGCCATATTTCCGAGAACCCGGAAGTAATGATAGATTATTGTGAAGCTTGCAGCTGGAGCCATAATTGAGGTATGGGGGGCATATCTATATATTAGGGTAGTTTACAGCAGTAGGTCAGCGCCCCAGATGACGATCTAGAGATCGAAACGCGTCGGGACTCCATGCTGACCCTACTGCTCATTTGATATATGCCTGTTTTATCTACCTAAATGTGAGTGTAAATGTTATATTATTTGCTGCCAAGTAAATCATTTTATACAGAATTACACTATGTACATCCTCGTTTTTTCTTTCCTACCTCTCACACTCTGAGCCTTCGGATCTTTTGGAAATTGCCCACGGTCATCATTGGCTGCTTTTGGCTACCTTTTCCCATCGCTTTACTGTATACTGTATATGCAGTGGAAACCCTCAGACTCTCTCACAAGCCTGGCAGCCAGAATGACACTTGAACTTGGGATTAAGTCTCTGCCACAGACCCTCCCAATGGTTGCAGAAAATGGTGGTCCAGAGTCCTCTTGACTGGACTTAACGCCTGGATCTCCTTCAGGTAAAACTAAACAGATTAGGTTACTGACTGACAGGCGACCAACATCCAGCCTCTCAGTGTCCTGTTCCCCTGGTCCCCTATGGATGGTCAGGCCCCTATCGGAACTCCAGCCTCTCTTGGCACTCCTCAGGCAGACTCTCCACCGAACAGCTTCCTCCAACAGGACGGACACTCCAGGACCTCTTTAGATTACTGAGTCCCAAGCTATAGATCAGATTCTCTGGGCCAACATGGTCCCGAAGCCAGGATCTCTGCGTAGCACGTGCACCCCGGCCCAGAAGGCCATTTGCCGGGGGACGGTGGAATGGCTACCCTGAAGGTGGGCGCCACACAAGGAGAAGACCCAGGAAGATGGCGTCTGCCCCATAAATACCCCTCCCCAGCATGTACAGCGAGGAAGCCTCCTCCTGATAGGCTGCTGGGAAAAAAAGTATCCAGTCCTTGACTCCACTGCTGCTACCTGCCGACCTGGGGTGGGGCTGCACCCCAGGAACAACAGCATGAGCCCACAGCACAGCCAAGCTGGGACAGAAGCTCCACATTTGAACTAATTAACATGGTCAGAGTCACTTAACTCTCTGACCCCCTTCTAAATTTCACTAGCACCGATTCTGAAAAGTAACCAGGCGCTACATACATAAAATAAAATGTTGGCCTTATTATCTACTTATCAGTTATTGTAATCTCCCCTACATAAAACTATATATAGACCATGATGCTTTTGACAATGCCTACTTCATTGTTGGCAACTTTTTGATAGCGCCCCCTATGTGTCTCTATGCTATGGCGTGTCACTTGCTATTCTATTTTGTCTCTTTCTTTGGCCTTCACATTTTTCCCCTGCAGGTTGAACCTTCTCAATTGTGTTCTTATCCGTTTTCAAGACCATTGGCACTAGACATGTGCACAGCAAAAATTTTCGTTTATTTCTGTTTCGTTTCTGTTCGTTTATCGTGATTCGTAACGAGTCGTAATTTCGTAAGACGTTAGTTATCGTATTCGTACTCTTTAGTATTTTCGTAACACTCTTTTTTCCGTTTCCGTTTTTTTTCTGTTAGTTTATTTTTCGTTGAATCGAGATTCGTATTTTCGTTATATTTTGTATTCTGCCGCGTTCGTATTTTTAAAATGTTTTTATTCGTTTTTACGTTAGTTTAATTTTCGTAAAGAAATATATTTTCGTTGCTTTATGATCATTCGTATTTTCGTGTCTAATTTCCTTTGATTGTAAAAATGTACTTTTGTAGATTTTATTGCATTCGTAATTCTGTTAGAATACATTTTACGTTTATTCGACACACTACTCGTCGCAATTTTGTAATTCGGATTTTACTGTGATAGACTTGACTGTCTTAGTTAGCACACACACCCTGTCTAGAATGAAGTCTGACGTAGAAGAAAACTAAAATATGTCAGATATTACAAATACAAACCTAGAAATGAGATGCACTGCAGTCTAACACAGAAAAAGGAGCCAGGAGGTAATGAGAAAGAAGCTCATTGGGGGAAGGAACAAACCTCTTCAGAGGAAAGGGACAGCGCTCAGTGGCTATTGGTCAATGTCCAGAAATATTTCAGTACTAACGAAAGCTAATTTACATTATTTTGTATTTTCGTTGTTTTCATTTCAGTTTTCCGAAGATTCGTAATTTATTTTTCGTTAGTTTTGATTTTCGTTTTTTAGTCTTTGTTCGGCATTTCGTTTTCTTTTCGGTCTTCGAATATTAGTAAGTTTGCATTTTCGTTCATTTTGTTTTTCGTAATTATTATTTTTTTTTGGGTTCGGTATTTTCGTTGTTTCTATGTTTTCGTTTCTTTCATCTTTCGTATCTTCGTTGTTTTTCATATTCGTTATTTTGAAAATATCGTTATTCGTTATTAATTGCGCTAAACCATTCGTTCATTCGTATGTTAACGAATCAACTAAAATAACGAAAATTGACGGAAAACGTATTCGTAACTTAAAAAATTGCACATGCCTAATTGGCACATTTCTTACTTCTCGCCCCGTGCTTAGGCTGCAAACCCCCCCTTTTCGGGGTCCTTGTGTGGGACATCCTGGGCCTTGGTGTTTTCCATTCATTTGGTTGTTTTCCAACAGGAAGCCTTATCATTTTTATTCAGCTCCATCCTGTATTTTCCAAGGAATGTTTTACTCTATAAGGCACACGATTTCACGGCTGATGCGATCCACATGTAGGCGGAACATTTGCCCCAACTATGTCTTTGAAATGCATACTTTGTTCTTCTTCCAGATTATCCTCAAAACTTCTGGTCTTCTCAATGTCCCTGAAGAAAGGACTCCCGAAACGCGTCGGTCTACATGAGAGGCCCTTTCTATGCTTTTCACTAGCTCTTCGTTAGCTGGGTACTCAATGTGTATTATGTATCATGTACGGTGATGTTCTCCACCAATATGCTTTTAACACTTTAAATAAAGTCTTTTATGTTCTATTACAATTTGCCCCTAAAGTCCCACCGTACTTTTTTGCTTTTTCTTTCTGGTACAGAAGAGGGTTCTAGAAGGTTGTTCCCCTTTTCCAGGAGTCAGAGACAATTTCCATAGTGTTGTCCTCTAGGTTCCAGGTCCGGCATTGATGAGCCTCTGAAATCCCCATGTCAGGACTGGGACTTGAACCTGGGACCTCAGCTGTGCCTGGCAATGAATCTTCTCACTGAGTTATCTGAGATGCTGGACAGCGACTTGTCAGATCCTTTGGACAACCCTGCCCTGTACCTTGACTTCTGCTGAACCTTGAACTCTTTGCTCCTCCCATGAACTTCCTGATATAAGCCATGTCTCTGCACTTCCTGTTTGCTAGATTAATGTGCTCTCTACAGCCTGTATCTCGCTCCTGTCTTCCCTGCTGCCATCCAGATTTTGTACCGCTCATTATCGACCCTTGGCTTGTTCCTTGACTACGCTTCTGCCTGATCCCAACCTGCAACTACTCGTTACCGACCTTTTGGCTTCTTTACTGACCACGCTGCTGTTTGATCCTTACCTGCATATCCGCTACTGAACCCCGGCTTGCTCACCTCCTAATTGGGCGATCCTGAGGACCGTGACCTGGTAATAACACGCAGCAAAACTTATCCCCACCATCAGGAGCTCCGGTGAACACCGGTTAGTACTTAGACTCCGCATTTCAGGTGAGCCTGTGTCATCCGCCAGGGTGAATGCCTGTGTACCTATCCTCCTATAGCAACTGGTCATCGAGCCTGACCCCTGATCGTGACACCCCACACTGTCTGCAATGATATAAGGCTTGAATTTGTCGTTTGCTGTGAGGTGACCAGAGCTACATGTCTTATAAATGCCTCCCGGACCTCCCTAATCAATGAATGATCCATACATTCAGGAATCAGTTGTGTATCTATACATGTGTAATGACGTGTCCTCCTCTTCCAGACACTCCGGGCCGTGTTCCCATTCAGTCCGGTGAATGAGGATGAATTAACGCTCAGACAGGAAGATTATGTGTTTGTAGACCCCTCTCAGATCCCGCACTCTCCTCAGGGGTGGCTCATGGCGGTGTCACAAAGGACGGGAAGTTGGGGGCTGGTACCAGAGAACTACCTGGAGAGAACCTCCGAAACTGTCACCTGGATCCAACACCGGTAAGACTCTGCGACACGGCGACTTAATGAGGTTTGATGTTCGTAAAGTGATGTACTTGGTAGATCATAAATGTATTACTCTTACAATCTAGGTCAGTGGTCTCCAAATAGCGGCCCGGGGGCCTGATGCGGCCCTTTGCATGCTTTTAGCTGGCCCTTGGGGCACTATTTCATGCACTGATACCAACAATCAGACTTAATTCCCCCCAACTCATGTAGGAGTACAATTCCTCCCAATGACACTAATGATGGGGCACAATTCCTCCCAATGACACCAAAGATGGGGGACAATTCCTCCCAATGACGCCAACAATGGAGCCTAATAACACCGATGATGGGGCACAATTCCTCCCAATGACACTAATGATGGGGCACAATTCCTCCCAATGACACTAATGATGGGGCACAATTCCTCCCAATGACACTAATGATGGGGCACAATTCCTCCCAATGACGCCAACAATGGAGCCTAATAACACAGATGATGGGGTACAGTTCCTCCCACTGACACCAATTATGGGGCACAATTCCTCCCACTGCATCAAATGATGGGACATTATTTTTCCCCACTGATACTGGGACGTTTTCTATTCCCAATGGCCACCGTCCGGCCCCCCTAAAGTCTGAAGGACAGTAAACTGGCCCTTTGCTTAGAAAGTTTGGAGACCTCTGATCTAGGTGGTGGGGTACGTCTGGGGGATCAATGATGGAGAGGATCTGGGTATTCTGATAGATTATAGATTTATATATATACATTCTAGGGGGTGAACATCTGGGGGGGGGGTCAATGAAAAGGTTCTGGTAGACCAGAGACCTATAGATTATACAATTTAGGAGAAGTACATGGGGGGGGGGGGAGATAGTAGAGAAGATCTGGGGGTTCTGGTAGATCAGAGACCTATAGATTATACAATCTAGGAGAAGTACATGGGGGGGGGGGGAGATAGTAGAGAAGATCTGGGTATTCTATGGGGAGAACAACTGGGGGAATCAGTGATGAAAAGGATCTTAATGTTCTAGGAGATCAGAGACTTATAAATGATATAATCTAGGGGGTGTACATCGAGGAGGGGGTCAATAGTAGAGAAGATCTGGGGGTTCTGGTAGATCAGAGACTTATTAATCTTACAATCTAGGGGGAGAACAAATGGGGGGGGGGGGTCAATGATGGAGAAAGATTTAGTTCTTCTGACAGAACTGTATAGGCAAAACTTTTTTTTTCATGTTTGAATAGAGAAAGGGAAGGTTATACCTGCCAAATCTGTGTTCCATTGGGGAGATTTCCCTTCACTTCCTGTGCAATAGTCAAACAGGAAGTAGGAGGAAATCCCTGAAATGTAAGGGGACCTCCCAGGTCATCAGAGCTGGTGTCCCCATTGGAAGATTTTATCTCTATTACTTTTCTGGGGACAACCCGAAATTTTGAGTTTTCTTTTACTTTCAATGATAATGGTAAACAGGACAAATAGAGGGGGCGAATCTCCCTAATGGGGACACAAACCGCAATAAAAACCTGACAGGGGGTATAATCCCTCTCCACTCCTTCCAACACTAAAAAAGTTCTGACTTGAGTTATGCTTTAACACCTTCCTGCCCGGCTTATAGTAAAATAATGGCCAGGTGGGGGCACTGTTGTGCAAATGATGTCCTCCTAAGAACCCGCCTCTGCGGGGCCGCTAAGTGTAGCAATCTGTCACAGCCGATGACTGATCAATATACCGGTCCATTTCCATAAAATTACAAACTCGCCATGCCTTACTAAATACCTCAGACGTATCATTTCCAAAAAGGGGTGATTTGGGGGGCATTTGTACTGTTCTGGCCTTTTCGGGTCTCAAGAAATGAGATTGGCCGTCAGTACATCAGGATTGATAGGTTGCCAGGTACACAGTGCCTTGCGAAAGTATTCGGCCCCCTTGAACTTTGCGACCTTTTGCCACATTTCAGGCTTCAAACATAAAGATATAAAACTGTCATTTTTTTTGGAAGAAACAACAAGTGGGACACAATCATCAAGTGGAACGAAATTTATTGGATATTTCAAATTTAAAAAAAAAAAAAAAACTGAAAAATTGGGGGTGCAAAATTATTCCGCCCCCTTAAGTAAATACTTTGTAGCGCCCCCTTTTGCTGCGATTACAGCTGTAAGTGGCTTGGGGTGTCTCTGCTGTAAGTCGCTTGGGGTGTCTCTGCTGTAAGTCGCTTGGGGGGTGTCTCTGCTGTAAGTCGCTTGGGGTATGTCTCTGCTGTAAGTGGCTTGGGGGGTGTCTCTGCTGTAAGTCGCTTGGGGTGTCTCTGCTGTAAGTCGCTTGCGGTATGTCTCTGCTGTAAGTGGCTTGGGGTGTCTCTGCTGTAAGTCGCTTGGGGTGTCTCTGCTGTAAGTCGCTTGGGGTATGTCTCTGCTGTAAGTGGCTTGGGGTGTCTCTGCTGTAAGTCGCTTGGGGTGTCTCTGCTGTAAGTGGCTTGGGGTGTCTCTGCTGTAAGTGGCTTGGGGTGTCTCTGCTGTAAGTCGCTTGGGGTGTCTCTGCTGTAAGTCGCTTGGGGTATGTCTCTGCTGTAAGTGGCTTGGGGTGTCTCTGCTGTAAGTCGCTTGGGGTGTCTCTGCTGTAAGTGGCTTGGGGTGTCTCTGCTGTAAGTGGCTTGGGGTGTCTCTGCTGTAAGTCGCTTGGGGTGTCTCTGCTGTAAGTCGCTTGGGGTATGTCTCTGCTGTAAGTGGCTTGGGGTGTCTCTGCTGTAAGTCGCTTGGGGTGTCTCTGCTGTAAGTCGCTTGGGGTATGTCTCTGCTGTAAGTCGCTTGGGGTGTCTCTGCTGTAAGTCGCTTGGGGTATGTCTCTGCTGTAAGTCGCTTGGGGTATGTCTCTGCTGTAAGTCGCTTGGGGTATGTCTCTGCTGTAAGTCGCTTGGGGTGTCTCTGCTGTAAGTCGCTTGGGGGGTGTCTCTGCTGTAAGTCGCTTGGGGTATGTCTCTGCTGTAAGTCGCTTGGGGTATGTCTCTGCTGTAAGTGGCTTGGGGTGTCTCTGCTGTAAGTGGCTTGGGGTGTCTCTGCTGTAAGTGGCTTGGGGTGTCTCTGCTGTAAGTGGCTTGGGGTGTCTCTGCTGTAAGTGGCTTGGGGTGTCTCTGCTGTAAGTGGCTTGGGGGGTCTCTGCTGTAAGTCGCTTGGGGGGTGTCTCTGCTGTAAGTCGCTTGGGGTATGTCTCTGCTGTAAGTCGCTTGGGGTATGTCTCTGCTGTAAGTGGCTTGGGGTGTCTCTGCTGTAAGTGGCTTGGGGTGTCTCTGCTGTAAGTCGCTTGGGGTGTCTCTGCTGTAAGTCGCTTGGGGTATGTCTCTGCTGTAAGTGGCTTGGGGTGTCTCTGCTGTAAGTCGCTTGGGGTGTCTCTGCTGTAAGTCGCTTGGGGTATGTCTCTGCTGTAAGTCGCTTGGGGTGTCTCTGCTGTAAGTCGCTTGGGGGGTGTCTCTGCTGTAAGTCGCTTGGGGTATGTCTCTGCTGTAAGTCGCTTGGGGTATGTCTCTGCTGTAAGTCGCTTGGGGTGTCTCTGCTGTAAGTCGCTTGGGGGGTGTCTCTGCTGTAAGTCGCTTGGGGTATGTCTCTGCTGTAAGTCGCTTGGGGTATGTCTCTGCTGTAAGTCGCTTGGGGTGTCTCTGCTGTAAGTGGCTTGGGGTGTCTCTGCTGTAAGTGGCTTGGGGTGTCTCTGCTGTAAGTGGCTTGGGGTGTCTCTGCTGTAAGTGGCTTGGGGTGTCTCTGCTGTAAGTGGCTTGGGGGGTCTCTGCTGTAAGTCGCTTGGGGGGTGTCTCTGCTGTAAGTCGCTTGGGGTATGTCTCTGCTGTAAGTCGCTTGGGGTATGTCTCTGCTGTAAGTGGCTTGGGGTGTCTCTGCTGTAAGTGGCTTGGGGTGTCTCTGCTGTAAGTCGCTTGGGGGGTGTCTCTGCTGTAAGTCGCTTGGGGTATGTCTCTGCTGTAAGTGGCTTGGGGTGTCTCTGCTGTAAGTGGCTTGGGGTGTCTCTGCTGTAAGTGGCTTGGGGTGTCTCTGCTGTAAGTGGCTTGGGGTGTCTCTGCTGTAAGTGGCTTGGGGTGTCTCTGCTGTAAGTGGCTTGGGGTGTCTCTGCTGTAAGTGGCTTGGGGTGTCTCTGCTGTAAGTGGCTTGGGGGGTCTCTGCTGTAAGTCGCTTGGGGGGTGTCTCTGCTGTAAGTCGCTTGGGGTATGTCTCTGCTGTAAGTGGCTTGGGGTGTCTCTGCTGTAAGTCGCTTGGGGTGTCTCTGCTGTAAGTCGCTTGGGGTATGTCTCTGCTGTAAGTCGCTTGGAGTGTCTCTGCTGTAAGTCGCTTGGGGTATGTCTCTGCTGTAAGTGGCTTGGGGTATGTCTCTGCTGTAAGTCGCTTGGGGTGTCTCTGCTGTAAGTCGCTTGGGGTGTCTCTGCTGTAAGTCGCTTGGGGTGTCTCTGCTGTAAGTCGCTTGGGGTATGTCTCTGCTGTAAGTCGCTTGGGGTGTCTCTGCTGTAAGTCGCTTGGGGTATGTCTCTGCTGTAAGTCGCTTGGGGTATGTCTCTGCTGTAAGTCGCTTGGGGTATGTCTCTGCTGTAAGTCGCTTGGGGTGTCTCTGCTGTAAGTCGCTTGGGGGGTGTCTCTGCTGTAAGTCGCTTGGGGTATGTCTCTGCTGTAAGTCGCTTGGGGTATGTCTCTGCTGTAAGTGGCTTGGGGTGTCTCTGCTGTAAGTGGCTTGGGGTGTCTCTGCTGTAAGTGGCTTGGGGTGTCTCTGCTGTAAGTGGCTTGGGGTGTCTCTGCTGTAAGTGGCTTGGGGTGTCTCTGCTGTAAGTGGCTTGGGGGGTCTCTGCTGTAAGTCGCTTGGGGGGTGTCTCTGCTGTAAGTCGCTTGGGGTATGTCTCTGCTGTAAGTCGCTTGGGGTATGTCTCTGCTGTAAGTGGCTTGGGGTGTCTCTGCTGTAAGTGGCTTGGGGTGTCTCTGCTGTAAGTCGCTTGGGGTGTCTCTGCTGTAAGTCGCTTGGGGTATGTCTCTGCTGTAAGTGGCTTGGGGTGTCTCTGCTGTAAGTCGCTTGGGGTGTCTCTGCTGTAAGTCGCTTGGGGTATGTCTCTGCTGTAAGTCGCTTGGGGTGTCTCTGCTGTAAGTCGCTTGGGGGGTGTCTCTGCTGTAAGTCGCTTGGGGTATGTCTCTGCTGTAAGTCGCTTGGGGTATGTCTCTGCTGTAAGTCGCTTGGGGTGTCTCTGCTGTAAGTCGCTTGGGGGGTGTCTCTGCTGTAAGTCGCTTGGGGTATGTCTCTGCTGTAAGTCGCTTGGGGTATGTCTCTGCTGTAAGTGGCTTGGGGTGTCTCTGCTGTAAGTGGCTTGGGGTGTCTCTGCTGTAAGTGGCTTGGGGTGTCTCTGCTGTAAGTGGCTTGGGGTGTCTCTGCTGTAAGTGGCTTGGGGGGTCTCTGCTGTAAGTCGCTTGGGGGGTGTCTCTGCTGTAAGTCGCTTGGGGTATGTCTCTGCTGTAAGTCGCTTGGGGTATGTCTCTGCTGTAAGTGGCTTGGGGTGTCTCTGCTGTAAGTGGCTTGGGGTGTCTCTGCTGTAAGTCGCTTGGGGGGTGTCTCTGCTGTAAGTCGCTTGGGGTATGTCTCTGCTGTAAGTGGCTTGGGGTGTCTCTGCTGTAAGTGGCTTGGGGTGTCTCTGCTGTAAGTGACTTGGGGTGTCTCTGCTGTAAGTGGCTTGGGGTGTCTCTGCTGTAAGTGGCTTGGGGTGTCTCTGCTGTAAGTGGCTTGGGGTGTCTCTGCTGTAAGTGGCTTGGGGTGTCTCTGCTGTAAGTGGCTTGGGGGGTCTCTGCTGTAAGTCGCTTGGGGGGTGTCTCTGCTGTAAGTCGCTTGGGGTATGTCTCTGCTGTAAGTGGCTTGGGGTGTCTCTGCTGTAAGTCGCTTGGGGTGTCTCTGCTGTAAGTCGCTTGGGGTATGTCTCTGCTGTAAGTCGCTTGGAGTGTCTCTGCTGTAAGTCGCTTGGGGTATGTCTCTGCTGTAAGTGGCTTGGGGTATGTCTCTGCTGTAAGTCGCTTGGGGTGTCTCTGCTGTAAGTCGCTTGGGGTATGTCTCTGCTGTAAGTCGCTTGGGGTGTCTCTGCTGTAAGTCGCTTGGGGTATGTCTCTGCTGTAAGTCGCTTGGGGTATGTCTCTGCTGTAAGTCGCTTAGGGTATGTCTCTGCTGTAAGTCGCTTGGGGTGTCTCTGCTGTAAGTCGCTTGGGGTATGTCTCTGCTGTAAGTGGCTTGGGGTGTCTCTGCTGTAAGTGGCTTGGGGTGTCTCTGCTGTAAGTGGCTTGGGGTATGTCTCTGCTGTAAGTCGCTTGGGGGGTGTCTCTGCTGTAAGTCGCTTGGGGGGTGTCTCTGCTGTAAGTCGCTTGGGGTATGTCTCTGCTGTAAGTCGCTTGGGGTATGTCTCTGCTGTAAGTGGCTTGGGGTGTCTCTGCTGTAAGTGGCTTGGGGTGTCTCTGCTGTAAGTGGCTTGGGGTGTCTCTGCTGTAAGTGGCTTGGGGGGTGTCTCTGCTGTAAGTCGCTTGGGGTGTCTCTGCTGTAAGTGGCTTGGGGGGTGTCTCTGCTGTAAGTGGCTTGGGGTGTCTCTGCTGTAAGTGGCTTGGGGTGTCTCTGCTGTAAGTGGCTTGGGGTGTCTCTGCTGTAAGTGGCTTGGGGTGTCTCTGCTGTAAGTGGCTTGGGGTGTCTCTGCTGTAAGTGGCTTGGGGGGTGTCTCTGCTGTAAGTGGCTTGGGGTGTCTCTGCTGTAAGTGGCTTGGGGGGTGTCTCTGCTGTAAGTGGCTTGGGGTGTCTCTGCTGTAAGTGGCTTGGGGGGTGTCTCTGCTGTAAGTGGCTTGGGGTGTCTCTGCTGTAAGTGGCTTGGGGTGTCTCTGCTGTAAGTGGCTTGGGGTGTCTCTGCTGTAAGTCGCTTGGGGGGTGTCTCTGCTGTAAGTCGCTTGGGGTATGTCTCTGCTGTAAGTGGCTTGGGGTGTCTCTGCTGTAAGTGGCTTGGGGTGTCTCTGCTGTAAGTGGCTTGGGGTGTCTCTGCTGTAAGTCGCTTGGGGGGTATCTCTGCTGTAAGTCGCTTGGGGTATGTCTCTGCTGTAAGTGGCTTGGGGTGTCTCTGCTGTAAGTGGCTTGGGGTGTCTCTGCTGTAAGTGGCTTGGGGTGTCTCTGCTGTAAGTGGCTTGGGGGGTCTCTGCTGTAAGTCACTTGGGGGGTGTCTCTGCTGTAAGTCGCTTGGGGTATGTCTCTGCTGTAAGTCGCTTGGGGTATGTCTCTGCTGTAAGTCGCTTGGGGTGTCTCTGCTGTAAGTCGCTTGGGGTGTCTCTGCTGTAAGTGGCTTGGGGGGTGTCTCTGCTGTAAGTGGCTTGGGGGGTGTCTCTGCTGTAAGTGGCTTGGGGGGTGTCTCTGCTGTAAGTGGCTTGGGGGGTGTCTCTGCTGTAAGTGGCTTGGGGGGTGTCTCTGCTGTAAGTGGCTTGGGGGGTGTCTCTGCTGTAAGTGGCTTGGGGGGTGTCTCTGCTGTAAGTGGCTTGGGGTGTCTCTGCTGTAAGTGGCTTGGGGTGTCTCTGCTGTAAGTCGCTTGGGGTGTCTCTGCTGTAAGTCGCTTGGGGTGTCTCTGCTGTAAGTCGCTTGGGGTGTCTCTGCTGTAAGTCGCTTGGGGTGTCTCTGCTGTAAGTCGCTTGGGGTGTCTCTGCTGTAAGTCGCTTGGGGTGTCTCTGCTGTAAGTCGCTTGGGGTATGTCTCTGCTGTAAGTGGCTTGGGGTGTGTCTCTGCTGTAAGTGGCTTGGGGGGTGTCTCTGCTGTAAGTGGCTTGGGGGGTGTCTCTGCTGTAAGTGGCTTGGGGGGTGTCTCTGCTGTAAGTGGCTTGGGGGGTGTCTCTGCTGTAAGTCGCTTGGGGGGTGTCTCTGCTGTAAGTCGCTTGGGGTGTCTCTGCTGTAAGTCGCTTGGGGGGTGTCTCTGCTGTAAGTGGCTTGGGGGGTGTCTCTGCTGTAAGTGGCTTGGGGGGTGTCTCTGCTGTAAGTGGCTTGGGGTGTCTCTGCTGTAAGTCGCTTGGGGTGTCTCTGCTGTAAGTGGCTTGGGGTGTCTCTGCTGTAAGTGGCTTGGGGGGTGTCTCTGCTGTAAGTGGCTTGGGGTGTCTCTGCTGTAAGTGGCTTGGGGGGTCTCTGCTGTAAGTCGCTTGGGGGGTGTCTCTGCTGTAAGTGGCTTGGGGGTGTCTCTGCTGTAAGTCGCTTGGGGTGTCTCTGCTGTAAGTGGCTTGGGGTGTCTCTGCTGTAAGTGGCTTGGGGTGTCTCTGCTGTAAGTGGCTTGGGGTGTCTCTGCTGTAAGTCGCTTGGGGTGTCTCTGCTGTAAGTGGCTTGGGGTGTCTCTGCTGTAAGTCGCTTGGGGTGTCTCTGCTGTAAGTGGCTTGGGGTGTCTCTGCTGTAAGTCGCTTGGGGTGTCTCTGCTGTAAGTGGCTTGGGGTGTCTCTGCTGTAAGTGGCTTGGGGGTGTCTCTGCTGTAAGTCGCTTGGGGTGTCTCTGCTGTAAGTGGCTTGGGGGGTGTCTCTGCTGTAAGTGGCTTGGGGTGTCTCTGCTGTAAGTGGCTTGGGGTGTCTCTGCTGTAAGTGGCTTGGGGTGTCTCTGCTGTAAGTGGCTTGGGGTGTCTCTGCTGTAAGTGGCTTGGGGTGTCTCTGCTGTAAGTGGCTTGGGGTGTCTCTGCTGTAAGTGGCTTGGGGGGTGTCTCTGCTGTAAGTGGTTTGGGGGTGTCTCTGCTGTAAGTGGCTTGGGGGGTGTCTCTGCTGTAAGTGGCTTGGGGGGTGTCTCTGCTGTAAGTGGCTTGGGGTGTCTCTGCTGTAAGTCACTTGGGGGGTGTCTCTGCTGTAAGTCGCTTGGGGTATGTCTCTGCTGTAAGTCGCTTGGGGTATGTCTCTGCTGTAAGTCGCTTGGGGTGTCTCTGCTGTAAGTCGCTTGGGGTGTCTCTGCTGTAAGTGGCTTGGGGGGTGTCTCTGCTGTAAGTGGCTTGGGGGGTGTCTCTGCTGTAAGTGGCTTGGGGGGTGTCTCTGCTGTAAGTGGCTTGGGGGGTGTCTCTGCTGTAAGTGGCTTGGGGGGTGTCTCTGCTGTAAGTGGCTTGGGGGGTGTCTCTGCTGTAAGTGGCTTGGGGGGTGTCTCTGCTGTAAGTGGCTTGGGGGTGTCTCTGCTGTAAGTGGCTTGGGGGTGTCTCTGCTGTAAGTGGCTTGGGGGTGTCTCTGCTGTAAGTGGCTTGGGGGGTGTCTCTGCTGTAAGTGGCTTGGGGGGTGTCTCTGCTGTAAGTGGCTTGGGGGGTGTCTCTGCTGTAAGTGGCTTGGGGGGTGTCTCTGCTGTAAGTGGCTTGGGGGGTGTCTCTGCTGTAAGTGGCTTGGGGGGTGTCTCTGCTGTAAGTGGCTTGGGGGGTGTCTCTGCTGTAAGTGGCTTGGGGGGTGTCTCTGCTGTAAGTCGCTTGGGGTGTCTCTGCTGTAAGTGGCTTGGGGTGTCTCTGCTGTAAGTGGCTTGGGGTGTCTCTGCTGTAAGTCGCTTGGGGTGTCTCTGCTGTAAGTGGCTTGGGGTGTCTCTGCTGTAAGTGGCTTGGGGTGTCTCTGCTGTAAGTCGCTTGGGGTGTCTCTGCTGTAAGTCGCTTGGGGTGTCTCTGCTGTAAGTCGCTTGGGGTGTCTCTGCTGTAAGTCGCTTGGGGTGTCTCTGCTGTAAGTCGCTTGGGGTGTCTCTGCTGTAAGTCGCTTGGGGTGTCTCTGCTGTAAGTCGCTTGGGGTGTCTCTGCTGTAAGTCGCTTGGGGTGTCTCTGCTGTAAGTCGCTTGGGGTATGTCTCTGCTGTAAGTGGCTTGGGGTGTCTCTGCTGTAAGTGGCTTGGGGAGTGTCTCTGCTGTAAGTGGCTTGGGGGTGTCTCTGCTGTAAGTCGCTTGGGGTGTCTCTGCTGTAAGTCGCTTGGGGTGTCTCTGCTGTAAGTCGCTTGGGGTATGTCTCTGCTGTAAGTCGCTTGGGGGGTCTCTGCTGTAAGTCGCTTGGGGTGTCTCTGCTGTAAGTCGCTTGGGGTGTCTCTGCTGTAAGTGGCTTGGGGTATGTCTCTGCTGTAAGTCGCTTGGGGGTGTCTCTGCTGTAAGTGGCTTGGGGGGTGTCTCTGCTGTAAGTGGCTTGGGGGGTGTCTCTGCTGTAAGTGGCTTGGGGGGTGTCTCTGCTGTAAGTGGCTTGGGGGGTGTCTCTGCTGTAAGTGGCTTGGGGGGTGTCTCTGCTGTAAGTGGCTTGGGGGGTGTCTCTGCTGTAAGTGGCTTGGGGGGTGTCTCTGCTGTAAGTGGCTTGGGGGGTGTCTCTGCTGTAAGTGGCTTGGGGGGTGTCTCTGCTGTAAGTGGCTTGGGGGGTGTCTCTGCTGTAAGTGGCTTGGGGGGTGTCTCTGCTGTAAGTGGCTTGGGGGGTGTCTCTGCTGTAAGTGGCTTGGGGGGTGTCTCTGCTGTAAGTCGCTTGGGGTGTCTCTGCTGTAAGTGGCTTGGGGTGTCTCTGCTGTAAGTGGCTTGGGGTGTCTCTGCTGTAAGTCGCTTGGGGTGTCTCTGCTGTAAGTGGCTTGGGGTGTCTCTGCTGTAAGTGGCTTGGGGTGTCTCTGCTGTAAGTCGCTTGGGGTGTCTCTGCTGTAAGTGGCTTGGGGTGTCTCTGCTGTAAGTGGCTTGGGGTGTCTCTGCTGTAAGTCGCTTGGGGTGTCTCTGCTGTAAGTCGCTTGGGGTGTCTCTGCTGTAAGTCGCTTGGGGTGTCTCTGCTGTAAGTCGCTTGGGGTGTCTCTGCTGTAAGTCGCTTGGGGTGTCTCTGCTGTAAGTCGCTTGGGGTGTCTCTGCTGTAAGTCGCTTGGGGGGTCTCTGCTGTAAGTCGCTTGGGGTATGTCTCTGCTGTAAGTCGCTTGGGGTATGTCTCTGCTGTAAGTCGCTTGGGGGGTCTCTGCTGTAAGTCGCTTGGGGGGTCTCTGCTGTAAGTGGCTTGGGGTGTCTCTGCTGTAAGTCGCTTGGGGTGTCTCTGCTGTAAGTCGCTTGGGGTGTCTCTGCTGTAAGTCGCTTGGGGTATGTCTCTGCTGTAAGTCGCTTGGGGGGTCTCTGCTGTAAGTCGCTTGGGGGGTCTCTGCTGTAAGTCGCTTGGGGTGTCTCTGCTGTAAGTCGCTTGGGGTGTCTCTGCTGTAAGTCGCTTGGGGGGTCTCTGCTGTAAGTGGCTTGGGGGGTGTCTCTGCTGTAAGTCGCTTGGGGTGTCTCTGCTGTAAGTCGCTTGGGGTGTCTCTGCTGTAAGTCGCTTGGGGTATGTCTCTGCTGTAAGTCGCTTGGGGTGTCTCTGCTGTAAGTCGCTTGGGGGGTCTCTGCTGTAAGTCGCTTGGGGTGTTGCTGTAAGTCGCTTGGGGTGTCTCTGCTGTAAGTCGCTTGGGGTGTTGCTGTAAGTCGCTTGGGGGGTCTCTGCTGTAAGTCGCTTGGGGTGTCTCTGCTGTAAGTCGCTTGGGGTGTCTCTGCTGTAAGTCGCTTGGGGTGTCTCTGCTGTAAGTCGCTTGGGGTGTCTCTGCTGTAAGTCGCTTGGGGTGTCTCTGCTGTAAGTCGCTTGGGGGGTCTCTGCTGTAAGTCGCTTGGGGTGTCTCTGCTGTAAGTCGCTTGGGGTGTTGCTGTAAGTGGCTTGGGGTGTCTCTGCTGTAAGTCGCTTGGGGTGTCTCTGCTGTAAGTCGCTTGGGGTGTCTCTGCTGTAAGTCGCTTGGGGTGTCTCTGCTGTAAGTCGCTTGGGGGGTCTCTGCTGTAAGTCGCTTGGGGTGTTGCTGTAAGTCGCTTGGGGTGTCTCTGCTGTAAGTCGCTTGGGGTGTTGCTGTAAGTGGCTTGGGGTGTCTCTGCTGTAAGTCGCTTGGGGTGTCTCTGCTGTAAGTCGCTTGGGGTGTCTCTGCTGTAAGTCGCTTGGGGTGTCTCTGCTGTAAGTCGCTTGGGGGGTCTCTGCTGTAAGTGGCTTGGGGTGTCTCTGCTGTAAGTCGCTTGGGGGGTCTCTGCTGTAAGTCGCTTGGGGGGTCTCTGCTGTAAGTCGCTTGGGGTGTCTCTGCTGTAAGTCGCTTGGGGTGTCTCTGCTGTAAGTCGCTTGGGGGGTCTCTGCTGTAAGTGGCTTGGGGGGTGTCTCTGCTGTAAGTCGCTTGGGGTGTCTCTGCTGTAAGTCGCTTGGGGTGTCTCTGCTGTAAGTCGCTTGGGGTATGTCTCTGCTGTAAGTCGCTTGGGGTGTCTCTGCTGTAAGTCGCTTGGGGTGTCTCTGCTGTAAGTCGCTTGGGGGGTCTCTGCTGTAAGTCGCTTGGGGTGTTGCTGTAAGTCGCTTGGGGTGTCTCTGCTGTAAGTCGCTTGGGGTGTTGCTGTAAGTCGCTTGGGGGGTCTCTGCTGTAAGTCGCTTGGGGTGTCTCTGCTGTAAGTCGCTTGGGGTGTCTCTGCTGTAAGTCGCTTGGGGTGTCTCTGCTGTAAGTCGCTTGGGGTGTCTCTGCTGTAAGTCGCTTGGGGGGTCTCTGCTGTAAGTCGCTTGGGGTGTTGCTGTAAGTCGCTTGGGGTGTCTCTGCTGTAAGTCGCTTGGGGTGTTGCTGTAAGTGGCTTGGGGTGTCTCTGCTGTAAGTCGCTTGGGGTGTCTCTGCTGTAAGTCGCTTGGGGTGTCTCTGCTGTAAGTCGCTTGGGGTGTCTCTGCTGTAAGTCGCTTGGGGGGTCTCTGCTGTAAGTCGCTTGGGGTGTTGCTGTAAGTCGCTTGGGGTGTCTCTGCTGTAAGTCGCTTGGGGTGTTGCTGTAAGTGGCTTGGGGTGTCTCTGCTGTAAGTCGCTTGGGGTGTCTCTGCTGTAAGTCGCTTGGGGTGTCTCTGCTGTAAGTCGCTTGGGGTGTTGCTGTAAGTCGCTTGGGGTGTCTCTGCTGTAAGTCGCTTGGGGTGTCTCTGCTGTAAGTCGCTTGGGGTGTCTCTGCTGTAAGTCGCTTGGGGTGTCTCTGCTGTAAGTCGCTTGGGGTGTCTCTGCTGTAAGTCGCTTGGGGTGTCTCTGCTGTAAGTCGCTTGGGGTGTCTCTGCTGTAAGTCGCTTGGGGTATGTCTCTGCTGTAAGTCGCTTGGGGGGTCTCTGCTGTAAGTCGCTTGGGGGGTCTCTGCTGTAAGTCGCTTGGGGTGTCTCTGCTGTAAGTCGCTTGGGGTGTCTCTGCTGTAAGTGGCTTGGGGTGTCTCTATCAGTTTTGCACATGGAGAGACGGAAATTTTCCCCCATTCCTCCTTGCAGAACGGCTGGAGCTCAGTGATTGGATGGAGAGCGTTTGTGAACAGCAGTTTTCAGTTCTTTCCACAGATTCTCGATGGGATTCAGGTCTGGACTTTGGCCATTCTAACACCTGGATGTGTTTATTTGTGATCCATTCCATTGCAGATTTTGCTTTATGTTTTGGATCATTGTCTTGTTGGAAGACAAATCTCCGTCCCAGTCTCAGGTCTTCTGCAGACTCCATCAGGTTTCTTCCAGAATGCTCCTGTATTTGGCTCCATCCATCTTCCCATCCATTTTACCCTCTTCCCTGTCCCTGCTGAAGAAAAGCAGGCCCAAACCATGATGATACCACCACCATGTTTCACAGTGGGGATCCCGGTGTGTTCAGGGGGATGAGCTGTGATTTTGGTTTCCTCTGAGCAGAGCCCCTTCTTCCACATGTTTGGTGTCTCCCGGGTGGCTTGTGGGAAACTTTACACTTTTTATGGATATCTTTAACCACTTCCATACCAGGTACTTACGCAGCTTCCCGCCCAGGCCAATTTTCAGCTTTCAGCACTGTCGCACTTTGAATGGCAATTGCGCGGTCATGCTACACTGTACCCAAACAAAATTGGCGTCCTTTTTTCCCCACAAATAGAGCTTTCTTTTG
This sequence comes from Rana temporaria, assembly GCF_905171775.1. Lineage (NCBI taxonomy): Eukaryota > Metazoa > Chordata > Amphibia > Anura > Ranidae > Rana > Rana temporaria. The sequence continues at coordinate 231,482 of NW_024404418.1, read as the reverse complement.
GTGGTATTCGATCACCTCTGCGATTTTTTTTTTTTGCGCAACAACTAAAAAAAGGCTGAAAATTTTGAAAAAAAATTACGTTTTTATTTTTTTCTGTTAATTTTTTTGTAAATAAGTTTTCTCTTTCAATTACGGGCACTGATATGGCGGCACTAATGGGCACCGATGAGATGGCACTGATGGACATCGATGAGGTAGTACTGACGGGCACAGATGAGGTGGCACTGATTGGCGGCACTGGTATGCGACACTGATGGGCACACATAGGCGGCACTGATGGGCACACATAGGCGGCACTGATGGGCACACATAGGCGGCACTGATGGGCACACATAGGCGGCACTGATGGGCACACATAGGCGGCACTGATGGGCACTCATGGGCGGCACTGGGCACTCATAGGCGGCACAGATGGGCACTCATGGGCGGCACTGATGGATACTTATGGGTGGCACAGATGGGCACTGATAGGTGGGCACTGGGCATGGATGGGCACTGTGGGGTGGCACTGGGGTGGCACTGATGGACACTGGGGTGGCGCTGATGGACACTGGGGTGGCGCTGATGGACACTGGGGTGGCAGCACTGATTTTTGCCAGGTTGCCAGTCAGTGCCCATTTGTGGGCACTGACTGGCATCTTTTTTTTTTCTTTATGCTTTTTTTTTTTTTTTTTTTCTGTCATTTTTTTTTTTTGTCATTTTTTTTTTTTTGCCCACCCTGGTGCTCCAGGGTGGGCATCCCTGGTGGTCCAGTGTGGCGATCCGAGGGGGGGCTGCGCTGATAAACAATCAGCGCTAACCCCCCCTGTCAGGAGAGCCGCCGATCGGCTATCCTCTCCTCGCGTCTGTCAGACCATCGGCGGCTCTTCCTGTTTACATCGTGATCAGCCGTGGTTGGACACGGCTGATCACGTGGTAAAGAGTCTCCGCCGGAGGCTCTTTACCGAGATCGGAGATGCAGGGTGTCAGACTGACACCCCGCATCACCGATCGCCGCGCGGCATGAAATCCTGCAGGACGTTCTGGAACGTCCTGTCAGGATTTCATAACCACTTCCCGGACGTAAATCGGCCATAGGCCGGGCGGGAAGTGGTTAAGAAATGCTTTCTTCTTGCCACTCTTCCATAAAGGGCAGATTTGTGCCGTATACAGGGACTGATTGTTGTCCTATGGACAGAGTCTCCTCAGATCTCTGCAGTTCCTCCAGAGTGATCCCCATGGGCCTCTTGGCTCCATCTCTGACCAGTCTTCTCCTTGTATGAGATGAAAGTTTAGAGGCCGGGTCTTCGTAGATTTGCAGAGGTCTGATACTCCTTCCATTTCAATATTATCGCTTGCACAGTGCTCCTTGGGATGTTTAAAGCTTGGGAAATCTTTTTGTATCCAAATCCGGATATAAACTTCTCCACAACAGTATGTCGGACCTGCCTGGTGTGTTCCTTGTTCTTCATGATGCTCTCTGCGCTGTAAACGGACCTCTGAGACTATCACAGTGCAGGTGCATTTTATACGGAGACTTGATTACACACAGGTGGATTCTATTTATCATCATTAGTCATTTAATGAACATTGGATCCTTCAGAGATCCTCACTGAGCTTCTGGAGAGAGTTTGCTGCGCTGAAAGTAAAGGGGCGGAATACTTTTCCACGCCCAATTTTTCACTTTTTTATTTGTTAAAGTTTGAAATATCCAATAAATTTCCTTCCACTTCATGATTGTGTCCCACTTGTTGTTGTTTCTTCAGTTTTATATCTTTATGTGTGACGCCTGAAATGTGAAAAGGTCGCAAAGTTCAAGGGGGCCGAATACTTTCCCAAGGCACTGTGTATGTAGCGCTACCCCCTCAGGAGCCGCTGATTGATTTGGGATCGGAGTATTAAGTTACCTCTAATCGTTGTCATGGGGTGAAAGTAGTGAGCAGAGCAGGAAACGAATGTCCAATCAGCAGATGAGGTTTTCTGAATGCTTTATTTCTCAGACCAACATCATCATGAGGAGACAGGAAAGGGCGATGAAGTAAAGGAACTTTGCGCTATCAGGCTTTGGAGAGAGGGAAAGCAGTCCGGCCTTCAGTAGTAGTACAGATCGTCGCCACTCTAGCCGGAGTGGGTGAAGTGCCACCGGACAGACCCCTGCCACAGGCCTGGCAGCCGGAGCGTCACTCTAAGGTTGCTGGGAGGAACAAGTCTCTGCCAGACTTGGCTCTGATTGGATAAGGATGTCAGGTGAAACCTCTGCCACAGACTTGGCTCTGATTGGATAAGGATGCCCGATGAAACCTCTGCCACAGACTTATCTCTGATTGGATAAGGATGTCAGATGAAACCTCTGCCACAGACTTATCTCTGATTGGATAAGGATGCCCGATGAAACCTCTGCCACAGACTTGGCTCTGATTGGATAAGGATGTCAGGTGAAACCTCTGCCACAGACTTGGCTCTGATTGGATAAGGATGTCAGATGAAACCTCTGCCACAGACTTGGCTCTGATTGGATAAGGATGCCCGATGAAACCTCTGCCACAGACTTATCTCTGATTGGATAAGGATGTCAGATGAAACCTCTGCCACAGACTTATCTCTGATTGGATAAGGATGCCCGATGAAACCTCTGCCACAGACTTGGCTCTGATTGGATAAGGATGTCAGGTGAGGCCTCTGCCACAGACTTATCTCTGATTGGATAAGGATGCCCGATGAAACCTCTGCCACAGACTTATCTCTGATTGGATAAGGATGCCCGATGAAACCTCTGCCACAGACTTATCTCTGATTGGATAAGGATGCCCGATGAAACCTCTGCCACAGACTTATCTCTGATTGGATAAGGATGCCCGATGAAACCTCTGCCACAGACTTGGCTCTGATTGGATAAGGATGCCCGATGAAACCTCTGCCACAGACTTGGCTCTGATTGGATAAGGATGTCAGATGAAACCTCTGCCACAGACTTATCTCTGATTGGATAAGGATGCCCGATGAAACCTCTGCCACAGACTTGGCTCTGATTGGATTAGGATGTCAGATGAAACCTCTGCCACAGACTTATCTCTGATTGGATAAGGATGCCAGATGAAACCTCTGCCACAGACTTGGCTCTGATTGGATTAGGATGTCAGATGAAACCTCTGCCACAGACTTATCTCTGATTGGATAAGGATGCCCGATGAAACCTCTGCCACAGACTTATCTCTGATTGGATAAGGATGCCCGATGAAACCTCTGCCACCGGCTCAATGCTGACAATGTGATCAGTGGAGCGAATCCTCCCAATAGATCACTTCAGGGTCACCGGGTGACAGTGTGAGTGTACATGTCAGTGTTCCGGTCACCTGACCCCCGATGGTTCGTTCAAGTCTCTCAGACAACCTGCCTCCGGATTATCCTCAAGCTGATCCCCCACCGAACGGCAAACGGCATGGGATCTCCTCAGTAGAAGGGGGACCCAGTCAGTCACTGGGGCCCCTTTGTGGCATCAGTTGCTCCAGGCCAGGAGGGCCCAGAGTCAGGAACTCTGCGTTGCGATGTGCACACACCCTAAAGGTGGGTGCCGCAGCTGGAACCAGGAACCCGCGAAAAACCCAGAACAACGGCCTTCGCCACAGAAATACCCCCTCCCAGCATGCACAGCGAGGCTCAACTCCTCTCATTGGCTGCTGGGAAGAAGTGGCTCTGCCTGGATCCCTCTGGCTCCATCTGCCGTCCAGAGATGAGACCGCATCTCTGGACGCACAGACTGACCCACAGGACAATCCAGAATTTGGCGACAGCCAAATTTAACAACATTTAGAAAGAGAGTAACTTACCTCTCTCATTCTCCACTAACTTTAGCGTAGTGCCCTTACTGAAAGTAAAGGGGGCGCTACATATATATACATATATATATATCCCATAGTGTGTGGACGCTATCATTTTCCTACAGATAAATAATGTACACTGATTTGGGTTATTTTCAGAATATATTTTGTCCGAGATTTATGAAGAAAGATTATTTATTGGCAAAATTGTAGAACAGAAGCAAAGAAAACATGTTTTTTTTTTTTTCAATATTTTTCGTTGTTTTTTTTGTTTATTTTGCAAAAAATAAACCCCCTGTGGTGATTAAATGCCACCAAAAGAAAGCTCTATTTGTCTGAAAAAATGATAAAAATGTCATATGGGTACAGTGTAGCATGACCGCGTAATTGTCATTTAAAGTCTGACAGCTCTCAAAATTGGACTGAGCAGTATTGGAGGGGTTAATAATCATACAATCTGGGTGGAGAAGGATCTGGGAGAGTCAGTGGTGGAGAAGGATCTGGGGGAGTCAATGGTGGAGAAGGATCTGGGGGAGTCAATGGTGGAGAAGGATCTGGGGGAGTCAGTGGTGGAGAAGGATCTGGGGGAGTCAATGGTGGAAAAGGATCTGGGGGAGTCAATGGTGGAGAAGGATCTGGGGGAGTCAATGGTGGAAAAGGATCTGGGGGAGTCAATGGTGGAGAAGGGTCTGGGGGAGTCGATGGTGGAGAAGGGTCTGGGGGAGTCAATGGTGGAGAAGGGTCTGGGGGAGTCAATGGTGGAGAAGGGTCTGGGGGAGTCGATGGTGGAGAAGGGTCTGGGGGAGTCAATGGTGGAGAAGGATCTGGGGGAGTCAATGGTGGAGAAGGATCTGGGGGAGTCAGTGGTGGAGAAGGATCTGGGGGAGTCAATGGTGGAAAAGGATCTGGGGGAGTCAATGGTGGAGAAGGATCTGGGGGAGTCAATGGTGGAGAAGGATCTGGGGGAGTCAATGGTGGAGAAGGATCTGGGGGAGTCAGTGGTGGAGAAGGATCTGGGGGAGTCAATGGCGGAGAAGGATCTGGGGGAGTCAATGGCGGAGAAGGATCTGGGGGAGGATCTGGGGGAGTCAATGGTGGAGAAGGGTCTGGGGGAGTGCCACCAAAAGAAAGCTCTATTTGGAAAAGGATCTGGGGGAGTCAATGGTGGAAAAGGATCTGGGGGAGTCAATGGTGGAGAAGGATCTGGGGGAGTCAATGGTGGAGAAGGATCTGGGGGAGTCAATGGTGAACGATCTGGGGGAGTCAATGGTGGAGAAGGATCTGGGGGAGTCAATGGTGGAGAAGGATCTGGGGGAGTCAATGGCGGAGAAGGATCTGGGGGAGGATCTGGGGGAGTCAATGGTGGAGAAGGGTCTGGGGGAGTGCCACCAAAAGAAAGCTCTATTTGGAAAAGGATCTGGGGGAGTCAATGGTGGAAAAGGATCTGGGGGAGTCAATGGTGGAGAAGGATCTGGGGGAGTCGATGGTGGAGAAGGGTCTGGGGAGTCAGTGGTGGAGAATGATCTGGAGAAGTCAGTGGTAGAGAATGATCTGGGGAAGTCAGGGTTGGAGAAGGGTCTGGGGGAGTCGATGGTGGAGAAGGGTCTGGGGGAGTCAGTGGTGGAGAAGAATCTGGGGGAGTCAATGGTGGAGAAGGGTCTGGAGAAGTCCATTAAGTCCCCCCTCTGTGTGTGATTGGATGTCAGTGTTACATTGTATATCTCTGTACGTTGGGCTCCTTAAGGTGATTATCTAATTGTTTTTTTTAACTATCGATCCCCCTCCCCCGCTGAGACCACCGCCTGTGGAAGGGAATTCCACATCCTTGCCGCTCTTACAGTAAAGAACCCTCTACATAGTTTAAGGTTAAACCTCTTTTCTTCTAATTTTAATGAGTGGCCACGTGTCTTATTATTAAACTCTCTTCCGGGGAAAAGTTTTCTCCCTATTGGGGGGTCACCAGTCCGGAAATCATCTCCCCTCCCCCGTCTCTTCTCCAGAGCTCACAACCTTTCCTCATCACTAATATCCTCCATTTCTCCTCCAGACCCTTTATTAGCTTTGTTGCCCTTCTTTGTACTCTGTCCATTTCCAGTACATCCTTCCTGAGGACTGGAGCCAAGAACTGGACGGCATACTCCAGGTGCGGCCGGACCAGAGTCTTGTAGAGGGGAGAATTATCCTTTTATCTCTGGAGTGGATCCCCTTTTTATTGCCAATATTCTGTTTGCTTTGTTAGCAGCAGCTTGTCATTGCTGAGCCTCTCATCTACTAGGACCCCCAGAGGTTCTCCCTCCCCCATACCTGAGCTCCTCCCTCCCCCATACCTGAGCCTCTCATCTACTAGAACCCCCAGAGGTTCTCCCCCCATACCTGAGCTCCCCCCTCCCCCATTGCTGAGCCCCTCATCTACTAGGACCCCCAGAGGTTCTCCCCCCATACCTGAGCTCCTCCCTCCCCCATACCTGAGCTCCTCCCTCCCCCATTGCTGAGCCGATCATCTACTAGGACCCCCAGGTCCTTCTCCATCCTAGATTCCCCCAGAGGTTCTCCCCCCATACCTGAGCTCCTCCCTCCCCCATTGCTGAGCCTCTCATCTACTAGGACCCCCACGTCCTTCTCCATCCTAGATCCCCCCAGAGGTTCTCCCCCCCCCCCAGTGTATAGATTGCATTCATATTTTTGCCACCCAAATGCATTATTTTACATTTTTCTACATTGAACCTCATTTGCCATGTAGTTGCCCCTCCCCCCCATTAATTTGTTAAGATCTTCTTACAAGGTTTCCACATCCTGCGGAGAAGTTATTGTCCTGCTTAGCTTCGTATCGTCCGCAAATACAGAGATTGCTCTGCTTACCTCCAGGTTGTTTATGAATAAATTAATTAGGATTGGTCCCAGCACAGAACCCTGGGGGTCCCCACTACCCACCCCCGACCATTCCGAGTACTCCCCATTTATCACCGCCCTCTGAACTCCCCCTTGTAGCCAGATTCAGTCCATGTACTTACCCCTATGGTCCATGTACTTACCCTATGGTCCATGTCCTCACCCTATGGTCCATGTACTTACCCTATGGTCCATGTACTCCCCCTATGGTCCATGTCCTCCCCTATGGTCCATGCCAACTGACCTTACTTTGTACAGTAAACCTTTATGAGGAACTGTGTGCAAAATCCAGATACACCACGTCTACGGACCTTCCTTTATCCAGATACACCACGTCTATGGGCCTTCCTTTATCTAGATACACCACGTCTACGGACCTTCCTTTATCTAGATACACCACATCTACGGACCTTCCTTTATCTAGATACACCACATCTACGGACCTTCCTTTATCCAGATACACCACGTCTACGGACCTTCCTTTATCCAGATACACCACGTCTACGGACCTTCCTTTATCTAGATACACCACGTCTACGGGCCTTCCTTTATCCAGATACACCACGTCTACGGGCCTTCCTTTATTCAGATACACCACATCTACGGACCTTCCTTTATCCAGATACACCACATCTACGGGCCTTCCTTTATCTAGATACACCACGTCTACGGGCCTTCCTTTATCCAGATACACCACATCTACGGACCCTCCTTTATCCAGATACACCACGTCTATGGGCCTTTCTTTATCTAGATACACCACGTCTACAGACCTTCCTTTATCTAGATACACCACGTCTACGGGCCTTCCTTTATCCAGATACACCACGTCTACGGACCTTCCTTTATCCAGATACACCACGTCTATGGGCCTTCCTTTATCTAGATACACCACGTCTACGGACCTTCCTTTATCTAGATACACCACGTCTACGGACCTTCCTTTATCTAGATACACCACATCTACGGACCTTCCTTTATCCAGATACACCACGTCTACGGGCCTCCCTTTATCTAGATACACCACATCTACAGACCTTCCTTTATCTAGATACACCACGTCTATGGGCCTTTCTTTATCCAGATACACCACGTCTACAGACCTTCCTTTATCTAGATACACCACGTCTACGGGCCTTCCTTTATCCAGATACACCACGTCTACGGGCCTTCCTTTATCCAGATACACCACGTCTACGGACCTTCCTTTATCTAGATACACCACGTCTACGGACCTTCCTTTATCTAGATACACCACGTCTACGGACCTTCCTTTATCTAGATACACCACATCTACGGGCCTTCCTTTATCTAGATACACCACATCTACGGGCCTTCCTTTATCTAGATACACCACGTCTACGGGCCTTCCTTTATCCAGATACACCACGTCTACGGACCTTCCTTTATCCAGATACACCACGTCTACGGGCCTTCCTTTATCCAGATACACCACGTCTACGGACCTTCCTTTATCTAGATACGCCACGTCTACGGGCCTTCCTTTATCCAGATACACCACGTCTACGGGCCTTCCTTTATCTAGATACACCACGTCTACGGGCCTTCCTTTATCTAGATACACCACGTCTACGGACCTTCCTTTATCCAGATACACCACATCTACGGGCCTTCCTTTATCTAGATACACCACATCTACGGGCCTTCCTTTATCTAGATACACCACGTCTACGGGCCTTCCTTTATCTAGATACACCACGTCTACGGACCTTCCTTTATCTAGATACACCACGTCTACAGACCTTCCTTTATCCAGATACACCACGTCTACGGGCCTTCCTTTATCCAGATACACCACGTCTACGGGCCTTCCTTTATCTAGATACACCATGTCTATGGACCTTCCTTTATCCAGATACACTACGTCTACGGACCTTCCTTTATCTAGATACACCACGTCTACGGGCCTTCCTTTATCTAGATACACCACGTCTACGGACCTTCCTTTATCTAGATACACCACGTCTACGGGCCTTCCTTTATCTAGATACACCACATCTACGGGCCTTCCTTTATCTAGATACACCACGTCTACGGGCCTTCCTTTATCCAGATACACCACGTCTACGGACCTTCCTTTATCCAGATACACCACATCTACGGGCCTTCCTTTATCTAGATACACCACATCTACAGGCCTTCCTTTATCCAGATACACCACGTCTACGGGCCTTCCTTTATCTAGATACACCACGTCTACAGACCTTCCTTTATCTAGATACACCACGTCTACGGACCTTCCTTTTTTTAGATACACCACATCTATGGGCCTTCCTTTATCTAGATACACCACATCTACGGGCCTTCCTTTATCCAGATACACCACGTCTACAGGCCTTCCTTTATCTAGATACACCACGTCTACGGGCCTTCCTTTATCTAGATACACCACGTCTACGGGCCTTCCTTTATCCAGATACACCACGTCTACGGACCTTCCTTTATCTAGATACACACTACGTCTACGGGCTTTCCTTTATCCAGATACACCACGTCTACGGGGCTTCCTTTATCCAGATACACCACGTCTACGGACCTTCCTTTATCTAGATACACCACGTCTACGGACCTTCCTTTATCTAGATACACCACGTCTACGGACCTTCCTTTATCTAGATACACCACGTCTACGGACCTTCCTTTATCTAGATACACCACATCTATGGGCCTTCCTTTATCTAGATACACCACATCTACGGGCCTTCCTTTATCCAGATACACCACGTCTACGGGCCTTCCTTTATCTAGATACACCACGTCTACAGACCTTCCTTTATCTAGATACACCACAGACCTTCCTTTATCCAGATACACCACGTCTACGGACCTTCCTTTATCTAGATACACCACATCTATGGGCCTTCCTTTATCCAGATACACCACGTCTACGGGCCTTCCTTTATCTAGATACACCACGTCTACGGGCCTTCCTTTATCTAGATACACCACGACTACGGACCTTCCTTTATCCAGATACACCACGTCTACGGGCCTTCCTTTATCTAGATACACCACGTCTACGGACCTTCCTTTATCCAGATACACCACGTCTACGGACCTTCCTTTATCTAGATACACCACGTCTACGGACCTTCCTTTATCTAGATACACCACGTCTACGGGCCTTCCTTTATCTAGATACACCACAGACCTTCCTTTATCCAGATACACCACATCTACAGACCTTCCTTTATCTAGATACACCACAGACCTTCCTTTATCCAGATACACCACGTCTACGGACCTTCCTTTATCTAGATACACCACGTCTACAGGCCTTCCTTTATCCAGATACACCACGTCTACAGGCCTTCCTTTATCTAGATACACCACGTCTACGGGCCTTCCTTTATCTAGATACACCACGTCTACGGGCCTTCCTTTATCTAGATACACCACGTCTACGGGCCTTCCTTTATCCAGATACACCACGTCTACAGACCTTCCTTTATCCAGATACACCACGTCTACGGACCTTCCTTTATCCAGATACACCACGTCTACGGACCTTCCTTTATCCAGATACACCACGTCTACGGACCTTCCTTTATCCAGATACACCACGTCTACGGGCCTTCCTTTATCTAGATACACCACGTCTACGGACCTTCCTTTATTTAGATACACCACATCTACGGACCTTCCTTTATCTAGATACACCAAGTCTACGGGCCTTCCTTTATCCAGATACACCACATCTACGGACCTTCCTTTATCCAGATATACCACGTCTACGGGCCTTCCTTTATCTAGATACACCACGTCTACGGGCCTTCCTTTATCCAGATACACCACGTCTATGGGCCTTCCTTTATCTAGATACACCACGTCTACGGGCCTTCCTTTATCTAGATACACCACGTCTACAGACCTTCCTTTATCCAGATACACCACGTCTACAGACCTTCCTTTATCTAGATACACCATGTCTACAGGCCTTCCTTTATCTAGATACACCACATCTACAGACCTTCCTTTATCTAGATACACCACATCTACGGACCTTCCTTTATCTAGATACACCACGTCTACGGGCCTTCCTTTATCTAGATACACCACGCCATCCCCCCATCCTTTGTAACCAGATGTCCTTCCTCATTCTTTATGGGGCCCAATATGGTCTGCCCTCCCTTTTTTACTGTTTATATACTCAAAGAAATTCTTGGGATTTTTTTTTGCTCTTCTCCTCTGTCTTTCATGTTCTATTTATCCGCCCTGATTGCACCCTTACATTTCTTGTTGCATTCTTTGTGAAGTCTGAATGCTGATGATGATTCCTCAGCCTTGTATTTTTTGAAGGCCTTGTCCTTTGCTTTTATATGGATTTTTACATTGGAGTTAAGCCATCTAGGACTTTTGCTCGCTCTTTTAAATTTATTACCCAATGGAATGCATTGGCTAATGCCCTTATTTAATATTCTCTTAAAGCAAACCCATCTCTCTATATCTTCTAGGAAGGCTTATAGTTTAGTGAAGTCGCTCTTTTGAAATTCAGTGTCTTTGTATTCCTCTTATGTTTTTGTAACGGCTACCCACTGGTAGTGAGGGGTATCGGCCGTTGGAGACGTCCTTTTCCCTGGCAAGCTGCGATATGCAGGTACCGCCGGTATATCCCATCGAACGCCCTTCCAAGAAACGAGACGGGCTACGTTTGAAGGGTCAAGCAGACTGACTTTATTTGGCATATTTCACCTGCTTATATCTGCTTACAACTGTTACAAGAACAATGACAGTTTCCGCCCCCCCCCCATCACCCAGTAGGGGGCTTCAACACAGACCCCCTGAAACAATGACATCTCCTTGAATTAATCACTTGACCAGTCTCTAGACGCTTCGGCACCGCAAACCACTAACATTTTCTGGCCAGGCACATTCCCTTCTCAATAGAATTCAATTAACCTTTAAAACAATTATCACTCACACATAATCCCCATCAGCATACACCTCACAGGGGGCTGTTACCGACACAAGAGAGAGTTCATTAGCTATGCGAAGGGAACATTAGCATTCAGCAATGAAAGAGACTTGTCCAATTAACCCTTTGAGCTCAGAATACAATGTGGTACATCCAATTGTGACAAGCCATGCAGTTCCTTGTAGTCCTTCCTGCATGAAGATTATAACTGTCCCGGCAGCATGCATATGTCCGTTACAGTTTTCTATTTGTGTGATTTATACTGAAGCCAATTGACCTGTAATCGCTGGGCTGGATTCAGGTAGATTTGCGCTTTTTTTATGGAGGCGCAGGGCAACGTTTTTGCCCTGCGCCCCCGCAAATTTACTGCGCTGCCCTTGATGCACGGAGCAGTAGCTCCGTAAATTGCGTGGGCGCGCCGGCAAAATGCCCAGCGTAAGCGCGTGCAATTTAAATGATCCCGTAGGGGGTGGGAATCATTTAAATTAGGCGCGTTCCCGCGCCGATCGTAGAGCGCATGCTCCGTCGGGAAACTGACGCAAGGACGTCATTTGCTTCAAAGTGAACGTGAATGGCGTCCAGCGCCATTCACGAATCACTTACGCAAGCTACGTAAATTTGAAATTTCGCAACGCGGGAACGACGGGTATATGTAACATTGGCTGCCCCTGCTAATAGCAGGGGCAGCCTTACGCGAAAAACGCCGTACGGAAACAACGTAAACTGCGTACGCATGGCTCGCGTAACGTTGTGAATCGGCGTTAGTATGCAATTTGCATACTATACGCTGAGCACAACGGGAACGCCACCTAGCGGCCATCGCAAGAATGCAGCCTAAGATATGCGGGCATAAGAGCCTTATGCCGCGCATATCTTAGGCTGCTTTTGGCGTAAGGAGGTTCCTGAATCAGGAGCATTCGTTACGCTGGGGCAAGTAAGCAATTGCGCTGTGTAACTATGGTTACACAGGCGCAATTGCTTCTTGAATCCGGGCCCTTGTTTCCTAAATTGCCCCGAATTTCCCCCTCTGTGATCAGGTCTGTATTGTTGGTAATCAGTAGGTCCAGTAACGCTTTATTTCTAGTTGGTGTGTCTGCCATCTGACCCATGAAATTGTCCTGCCAGACATTTAGGAACTGGCGAGCCTTAGATAAATGCGCGGTTTCCTCTGCCCAGTCTATGTCTATCAGTGATGGAGAAGAATCTGGGGAGTCTTTGGAAGGATGTGGACCAATTCTGGTCAGAGCCTCATGAAGAATGCCACCATGATGGTGGAAGGGGGTCCTAGTGACCACCAACCCACCTCTGCCCCAATAGCGGCCCCCCCTTACTATATTACGCATTAGTAAGACCTCTGCCTCAATAGGCAGTTCAGTTCTGGGTACTAGTTCACAAGGAGGACGTTGTATAAGTGGAATCCAGAGAAGTTCAAGGAGGACATTATAGAAATGGAGACCAGAGAAGGTCATGGAAGACATTGTAGAAATGGAGACCAGAGAAGGTCATGGAAGACATTGTAGAAATGGAGACCAGAGAAGGTTATGGAAGACATTGTAGAAATGGAGACCAGAGAAGGTCATGGAAGACATTGTAGAAATGGAGACCAGAGAAGGTCATGGAAGACATTGTAGAAATGGAGACCAGAGAAGGTTATGGAAGACATTGTAGAAATGGAGACCAGAGAAGGTTATGGAAGACATTGTAGAAATGGAGACCAGAGAAGGTCATAGAAGACATTGTAGAAATGGAGACCAGAGAAGGTCATGGAGGACATTGTAGAAATGGAGACCAGAGAAGGTCATGGAAGACATTATAGAAATGGAGACCAGAGAAGGTTATGGAAGACATTGTAGAAATGGAGACCAGAGAAGGTCATGGAGGACATTGTAGAAATGGAGACCAAAAAAGGTCATGGAAGACATTGTAGAAATGGAGACCAGAGAAGGTCATGGAGACCAGAGAAGGTCATGGAAGACATTTTAGAAATGGAGACCAGAGAAGGTCATGGAGGACATTGTAGAAATAGAGACCAGAGAAGGTCATGGAGGATATTGTAGAAATGGAGACCAGAGAAGGTCATGGAAGACATTGTAGAAATGGAGACCAGAGAAGGTCATGGAAGACATTGTAGAAATGGAGACCAGAGAAGGTCATGGAAGACATTGTAGAAATGGAGACCAGAGAAGGTCATGGAAGACATTGTAGAAATGGAGACCAGAGAAGGTCATGGAAGACATTGTAGAAATGGAGACCAGAGAAGGTCATGGAAGACATTATAGAAATGGAGACCAGAGAAGGTCATGAAAGACATTGTAGAAATGGAGATCAGAGAAGGTCATGGAAGACATGTAGAAGTGGAGAGAATCCAGAGAAAGTCATGCAGGAGCTCTGCTATGAGAAGCGCTCAGCCAAAGTGACTTTATTACCCCCAATGAAAGGGGAGATACGATTGATCACCCTATAGAAATACAAAAACGGCCCATCTAGTAAATTTGTTGCAGTTCTTCACTGTAAAGACATTACAAACAGCAAGGAGGCAGTCTTTGTGTCTGGGGCACATATGGAAAGGCTTCTTTATGGTAACAGCTGTAAACATGTGGAATAGACTTCCTCTGGAGATTGTTTGGTCTGTGGGTGGTGGTAGGTCAGTGGTACCATCCTGTATATCCCATCTGCTGGTATTATGATTGTGATATTGTGATTATTATTTTATTATAAGCCAGAGACATCGAATGTTCATAGATTGTCTTCTGTCAGATGTTACAGATTTCTTCCATGCCCAGAGCAGCCGGCAGATCATCCAGAATCTGATGGAGAAAGACGAGATGGGAAGCCCCCCACCACACAGGTATGATATCCTAAGCTATGACTAAGCACTAGTGTTAGTGCGAAACGCGTCAGCAGTTGGGTTTTATTTTATTTTGCTGTGAATTGTAGTGCTGTCCTTTTTTCAATAAAGGCTACAATTTGTTCAGGTGTGCGGCTGTCCAGAGACAATCTTTGTTCCTGTTTTGCTAAGTGCATTGCCTGCACCTTAGTTGTCTGCAACGGTGGATGTTTGTCTGGGTTCCCACCTGGAGCGGCTACTCCCTTTCCACTGTGTGCTCATTGGTGGACATTCCCCGCCTTCTCCTCCCTCCACTGTGTGCTCATTGGTGTGGATTCTTTTCTATACACTACATTACATTATGGCATGTTTGGTGTAATCTATGAAGGCAGAATGAGGTGTAGGATGGGGTACGGGGTGTAAGGTAAATTATAGGGTGAGGTATACGGTGAGATGTAAGGTATAGGATGAGGTACTGTATGAGGTATAGGGTGATGTGGGGGTGAGGTATAGGACAAGGTATACAGTGAGGTGTAGGATGAGGTATACTGTGAGGTGGGGGTGAGGTACGAGGTATACAGTGAAGTATAGGATGAAATATGAGGTGGGGGGTGAGGTACGAGGTATACAGTGTCTCTGCGGAGGAGAGGAGAAGGTGAGGCAGGAAGTTGGTGGAGGAAATGGATGGTGGATGTGGTCGGTGAGTTCTCAGTAATCTGATGTAATGATCTGCGGTGAGATCTCTGAGATGGGGGCGTGTTCCCAATCAGGGACAGGTGGGGTCTATGCATATTACTGCACCACTACCCCCCTCCCCCACCATACCTACTCTGCAAGACTTTATATATATTTCTTATACACATGCAGAGATATCTATAGATACACATATACAGTATATACATAGTAGTTGTGGGTGGGGTGTGGGAAGACACAGGGCCGGGTGCAGTTTATGTATTATGTATGATGGGGGAGTGAGACTCTGGAAGGTCCCTCTAGGGGTAGATTTCCAATGTTACGCTGCACTAACCCCCCCCCCCTCCCTGTAAGGTAACAGAAAAGTAGTAGAAGGTATATATTTACTCCGACCCTGCATACCCTATATACCCCATGTGACAGACCACCTGGCCCCCCGCTTGGGTGCCTCCACCAAGATACAGCGTCCTCCTCCACTCTGGAACCAGGAACTGGGTATTCTAGCTGAATGTTGCACCCAAGGACTAGACGACACAAAGACTAGACGACACTAGCTTGGGTGAGAAACTGGAACTGACTTTATTGAAAAGTCACAGAGAATATATAGCACACAATATCAGATAAGAGGTGGATCACATTATTCTAAACAATCCAAACTGTAAAGTGTGATTGTGAAGGATATGCTTCAGTGTAATTCTCCCTGCTAGTTTAATGCTGTGTGTGTGTGTTAGAGGGAAGGTGATTTCAGGTGGGACTCACTCCTCTGCTAACAGGCTGTTGAAATGTTAATGACCCTTCTTCAGCCAGCTCCCTATTTCAAAGGATAATTGATCTATTGTGTGTGTGAAGGAGACCTGTGTTTACTGTAATTAGAAGTGGCTCATGTTAATTATTCTGATTGCTTCATTGTGGTAATTATCTCTTCTATATGTGGAGCCAGGCTGTCTAGATAACGTATTCTGTTACAACTAGTAATTACCTTCACTGATGTCATTATCTAAAGAAATGTGTCTTCAGAGTCGGCGCCAAAGTGTCTGCCTATAATCTGTATAGGAGCCCCCACTGTGTGAGGGGGCGGAGATTGTCATTTTGTCAGTTTTGTAAATTACATATAAGCTGTGTGTTGTACCATTAAAGCCTGTCTTGTTCCAGCAGTAAGCGCTGACTCATGTGTGGCTTATTGGGCGATTCCAGGAATATCCCTCCTCGTGGAATATTGGGGTGACTTTCTTTATGGAAAAAGGGAATCTTTGACGGGGATATCATTCTAATACCGTCACAACTGGTTGGCAGCAGCGGGATTTTCCCTTCTACTCTCCTTTACACCCGGATTCCAAGCAGACACTGGAAGAACTACTGGAAGTTCGTGGAAGGATTGCTAGCAACAAAACCAAGCGGGTCATCATAGCAGAATTAATGGAGCTAGGCCAGGAGGACGGGATTGCAGCAACGCCAGCAGTACAAGAGATGGAGACACCAGTGATTCAGGAGGAGGAATCGCCAGCCAACAAAGTAATGAGAGAGAAGCTAGCATGGTTCGGTCCGAACCTAACGGCGGATGTGGTGCTGAAAGTGATGGACCTACAGACAGGCAGAACTACAGAAGGCTAAACAAATAAGAGACGCAGAACTACAGAAGGATAAACAAATAAGAGACGCAGAACTACAGAAGGCTAAACAAATAAGAGACGCAGAACTACAGGAGGATAAACACATAAGAGACGCAGAACTACAGGAGGATAAACAAATAAGAGACGCAGAACTACAGAAGGCTAAACAAATAAGAGACGCAGAACTACAGTTAAAACTGGCAGCAGTCCAACAAGCAGCCGCACATTCTCCAAACAGTGAGTACAGCACAGCAGACGCAAGTTCAGGGACTCACGCAAAACCACGGAAGACTCTTATGCGGAATGGGCATGCCAGTTATCCCTGTCGGCCTCTAACTGGGTTAACAGCAGCCAGGCCACCACCGCAGAGGACATTTTGCAACTAATGCTCCTGGAGCAATTTTACAATCACATCCAGACGGACGTCAAAGATTGGGTGAGAGATCGCAGGCCCATGACTCTACCAGAGGCCGCGAAGTTGGCGGATGAATATGCGGATACTCGCAAGACAAACCAGGTCACACCACAGGAACAACCTCCACCACAAACGGCGCCCTCACACCCACCAGCCGCTAGATACCAACCTCCTAACAGACCAGGGACATCTAGCCCTCACTATCCACGCCAGGAGGACAACGAACAACGCTGCTTCCGGTGCAAACAGCTGGGTCACTTCAAGCAGAATTGCCCCATGAATGACAACACCAGGTGAAATTGGTCTCAACCTGGGTACCGCCCACCAGCAGCAGCCCATTGTGTAGACTCGGCTTGGGATCCCCAGGAGCTGGGTCAGGAAGAACCATTGGGCACCCCTTTACGAATCCCTCATGGTACAATCTGTTTTTACGGACAACAGGGAACACCATTAACAGCTGGTCATGGGCGACAGCCATGAGCCGGAGGGGCCTTGGAGGGAGCTGGGCAGAAAGAGGCACCGCCGGCTACCCTCCAAGAAGAAGAGGTCCTGGAAGCCATATAACAAGCTGACCTGGGAGGAGAAGAAGCGACTAGAGGAGAGGGAGTCGCAGCGGGCGTCCCAGATGCGGGCCGAGATGTTCGCCAAGGGCCCACCGGTGGCCCCTTACACCACCACCCAGTTCCTGATGATGAAGGACCACGTGGAGAGCCTGCAGGACATGAGCAAGCAGGAGCTGATCCGTGAGTACATGGAGCTGGAGGAGTGCATCAGCCACATGGAGGAGGAGAACAACCGCCTGAGGTCACAGCAGGCTGACCCCCCCAGGCTCCATGAACTGGAGATGGAGCTGGAGAAGCTCAAAGAGGAGAACCAGCGGCTGCGGAGGGAGCAGGGGGTGGCTGACCCCATGGGGCACTGATCCAACCCCCCCCCGGACTCTGAGCACCAGAGCTACAGCATTTCAACAAATATAACTTTTTCTTTTTATGAATCTCCTGTGATTGTCACTTCAGAGCCATAACCTGCCCCTCCCATAGCGGGACACCTAGATGGCGGCGCACAGACCCATCCGCCGTCTTCACACTGACTGCTGGTGACTCTGCAGATCGCACAAAGACTTGAGGACTGACCAGCGTGTGATCTGACGACCCGGTGGCATACCTGAGTCTGAAGCAGTTGCCAAGGGAGGTCAGTCACGCCAAACGGAGTTAACCTTGGACTAAAAGCTCTGAACCCGTCAACCCTACTGGACCAGGGAAGGTCCAACCGGGTTTGCCGGAGCAGGGAGAAAAAGGGGGGCCATTGTGAAGGATATGCTTCAGTGTAATTCTCCCTGCTAGTTTAATGCTGTGTGTGTGTGTTAGAGGGAAGGTGATTTCAGGTGGGACTCACTCCTCTGCTAACAGGCTGTTGAAATGTTAATGACCCTTCTTCAGCCAGCTCCCTATTTCAAAGGATAATTGATCTATTGTGTGTGTGTGAAGGAGACCTGTGGTTACTGTTTACTGTGATTAGAAGTGGCTCATGTTAATTATTCTGATTGCTTCATTGTGGTAATTATCTCTTCTATATGCGGATACAACAAAGGAAATTGTGGCGCTGCAAATTAGTAACACATGGGTAGAGAAAAAGTCCGCTGAATAAGTGATGAATCCTTGTTACAAAAAATAAAAGAAAATTCAAAAAATAAAAAATGACAAAAATAAAATAAAAAAATAAAAAGAATGAACCTGGGAATGATGAGTGATGCGATGGGTCTTGGACGGAGAGACACTGTTCTGTGATGAGCTGATGGTCCCAAAAACGCTGTCCTAGGGCAAGCCTTCCAAAGCAGGGAGACCAGAGCAGGGACTCCAAACATGTATACAGGATAAGAAAAAACAGAGGGCGCCTCCAGGTTAAACGTTTAAGAAGCTTTTTTAATACACAGACAACAGTGTTAACTTACATGATAAAATCTTAAAATCCAGTATGGAAGTTTACTCGATCAATGCTGAGAGGGGGCGGGTAGAAGGGACGTCGATCCGGGCTGGTTGTTTTGCTGTTTTTGCACTCGGGTATCTCTCCTAAGCCAGTCGGTCCTTTTGCTGTAAAAACAGCTGGTCCGGAGGGATAGTGGAAACGAGGCCCGGAGCTCAGCGTAGGCCGCGGTGACGTCACCAAATGCGACGACGTTTCAAAGCTGGCGCCGTCGGATGACTTAGCGCGCTTCTTTCTCAAGCATGGGGAGATGAATGTGGAAAAAAGTCTATTTGTAAGTGTACAGGCGAGCGCCATCTTGTGGAGGAAAAAAGGAACTGATCCTACTTTTTAGAAAAACCACATGAAATACTGCACGCTCAGGACTGGAAACATGCCCATATGCCAGTCCTGAGCGTGCAAAAACAGCAAAACAACCAGCCCGGATCGACGTCCCTTCTACCCGCCCCCCTCAGCATTGATCGAGTAAACTTCCATACTGGATTTTAAGATTTTATCATGTAAGTTAACACTGTTGTCTGTGTATTAAAAAAGCTTCTTAAACGTTTAACCTGGAGGCGCCCTCTGTTTTTTGTTTTTTCTTATCCTGTCTTCTATATGCGGGGCCAGGCTGTCTAGATAATGTATTCTGTTACAACTAGTAATTACCTTCACTGATGTCATTATCTAAAGAACTGTTTTCAGGGTCGACTCCGAAGTGTCTGCCTATCATCTGTATGGAAGCCCCAGTGTGAGGGGGGCGGAGATGGGGCACATCTTGCCACCCCACTGACCTTAACATACATGGGGCAAATCTCGCCACCCCACTGACCTGAACATACATGGGGCAAATCTCGCCACCCCACTGACCTGAACATACATGGGGCACATCTCGCCACCCCACTGACCTGAACATACATGGGGAAAATCTCGCCACCCCACTGACCTGAACATACATGGGGCACATCTCACCACCACACTGACCTGAACATACATGGGGCACGTCTCACCACCCCACTGACCTGAACATACATGGGGCACATCTCACCACCCCACAGACCTGAACATACATGGGGCACATCTCACCACCCCACTGACCTGAACATACATGGGGCACATCTCACTACCCCACTGAGCTGAACATACATGGGGCACATCTCACCACCCCACTGAGCTGAACATACATGGGGCACATCTTGCCACCCCACTGACCTGAACATACATGGGGCACATCTCGCCACCCCACTGACCTGAACATACATGGGGCAAATCTCGCCACCCCACTGACCTGAACATACATGGGGCACATCTCACCACCCCACTGACCTGAACATACATGGGGCACATCTCACCACCCCACTGACCTGAACATACATGGGGCACATCTCACCACCCCACTGACCTGAACATACATGGGGCACATCTCACCACCCCACTGACCTGAACATACATGGGGCACATCTCACCACCCCACTGACCTGAACATACATGGGGCACATCTCACCACCCCACTGACCTGAACATACATGGGGCACATCTCACCACCCCACTGACCTGAACATACATGGGGCACATCTCACCACCCCACTGACCTGAACATACATGGGGCACATCTCACCATCCCACTGACCTGAACATACATGGGGCAAATCTCACCACCCCACTGACCTGAACATACATGGGGCACATCTCACCACCCCACTGACCTGAACATACATGGGGCACATCTCACCACCCCACTGACCTGAACATACATGGGGCAAATCTCACCACCCCACTGACCTGAACATACATGGGGCACATCTCACCACCCCACTGACCTGAACATACATGGGGCACATCTCACCACCCCACTGACCTGAACATACATGGTCTTAGTAATATATACAATATATTATTATCATACACTTACTGTAAAGTGCAGTCAGTACTCAGCAGGGCGCTCCTGGGTGACAACACTGGTGGGGATTTCAGTCCAGCAGTTGTTCTGTGTTGTCACCTCATAGAGGAAATCAGGAACCCCCATCCCCCCTCCTGACTGATTCCCATGTGCCCACAGGTGAAACCCCCCCGAATCCTCCTTCTTTGCCATGCTGAGAGTGTGGATGAAGTGTTCGGCCCCCGATGGCTGACCGAGAGAGCGCTAAATAACGGTAAGAAAAGGATCGATATAAGGACCATATTCTCTGTACATGTCTGTCCTGGGGGCTCCATCACAATATTCTCTGTACATGTCTGTCCTGGGGGGTCCAGCACAGTGTTCTCTGTACATGTCTGTCCTGTGGGGTCCAGCACAGTATTGTCTGTACATGTCTGTCCTGGGGGGTCTAGCACAGTATTGTCTGTACATGTCTGTCCTGGGGGGTCTAGCACAGTATTATCTGTACATGTCTGTCCTGGGGGGTCCAGCACAGTATTGTCTGTCCTGGGGGGTCTAGCACAGTATTGTCTGTACATGTCTGTCCTGGGGGGTCCAGCACAGTATTATCTGTACATGTCTGTCCTGGGGGGTCCAGCACAGTATTGTCTGTCCTGGGGGGTCCAGCACAGTATTCTCTGTACATGTCTGTCCTGGGGGGTCCAGCACAGTATTCTCTGTACATGTCTGTCCTGGGGGGTCCAGCACAGTATTCTCTGTCCTGGGGGGTCCAGCACAGTATTCTCTGTACATGTCTGTCCTGAGGGGTCCAGCACAGTATTGTCTGTCCTGGGGGGTCCAGCACAGTATTGTCTGTCCTGGGGGGTCCAGCACAGTATTCTCTGTACATGTCTGTCCTGGGGGGTCCAGCACAGTATTCTCTGTCCTGGGGGGTCTAGCACAGTATTGTCTGTCCTGTGGGGTCCAGCACAGTATTGTCTGTACATGTCTGTCCTGGGGGGTCTAGCACAGTATTGTCTGTACATGTCTGTCCTGGGGGGTCTAGCACAGTATTATCTGTACATGTCTGTCCTGGGGGGTCCAGCACAGTATTGTCTGTCCTGGGGGGTCCAGCACAGTATTCTCTGTACATGTCTGTCCTGTGGGGTCCAGCACAGTATTGTCTGTCCTGGGGGGTCCAGCACAGTATTGTCTGTACATGTCTGTCCTGGGGGGTCTAGCACAGTATTATCTGTACATGTCTGTCCTGTGGGGTCCAGCACAGTATTGTCTGTCCTGGGGGGTCCAGCACAGTATTCTCTGTACATGTCTGTCCTGGGGGGTCCAGCACAGTATTCTCTGTCCTGGGGGGTCCAGCACAGTGTTCTCTGTACATGTCTGTCCTGGGGGGTCCAGCACAGTATTCTCTTTACATGTCTGTCCTGGGGGGTCCAGCACAGTATTCTCTGTACATGTCTGTCCTGGGGGGTCCAGCACAGTATTGTCTGTCCAGGGGGGTCCAGCACAGTATTGTCTGTCCTGGGGGGTCCAGCACAGTATTGTCTGTCCAGGGGGGTCCAGCACAGTATTGTCTGTCCAGGGGGGTCCAGCACAGTATTGTCTGTCCAGGGGGGTCCAGCACAGTATTGTCTGTCCAGGGGGGTCCAGCACAGTATTGTCTGTCCTGGGGGGTCCAGCACAGTATTGTCTGTACATGTCTGTCCTGGGGGGTCCAGTATTGTCTGTCCTGGGGGGTCCAGCACAGTATTGTCTGTCCTGGGGGGTCCAGCACAGTATTGTCTGTCCTGGGGGGTCCAGCACAGTATTCTCTGTACATGTCTGTCCTGGGGGGTCCAGCACAGTATTGTCTGTCCTGTGGGGTCCAGCACAGTATTGTCTGTCCTGTGGGGTCCAGCACAGTATTCTCTGTACATGTCTGTCCTGGGGGGTCCAGCACAGTATTCTCTGTCCTGTGGGGTCCAGCACAGTATTGTCTGTCCTGGGGGGTCCAGCACAGTATTGTCTGTCCTGTGGGGTCCAGCACAGTATTGTCTGTACATGTCTGTCCTGGGGGGTCTAGCACAGTATTGTCTGTCCTGTGGGGTCCAGCACAGTATTGTCTGTACATGTCTGTCCTGGGGGGTCTAGCACAGTATTGTCTGTCCTGTGGGGTCTAGCACAGTATTGTCTGTACATGTCTGTCCTGTGGGGTCCAGCACAGTATTGTCTGTACATGTCTGTCCTGTGGGGTCTAGCACAGTATTCTCTGTACATGTCTGTCCTGGGGGGTCCAGCACAGTGTTCTCTGTCCTGGGGGGTCCAGCACAGTATTGTCTGTACATGTCTGTCCTGGGGGGTCCAGCACAGTACTCTGGGGATGCAGTCTCTGACACTTTCCTATATCTAGGTCTTTATAGGAGGACAGACCTGAACCTCCCAGTGACGGTTCCTCCCAGGAAAGATGTCCGGGATCTGGAGAAGGACCCGCCGTTGTCGTCTTGTGGAAGGTTCCAGGCTCAGGTGTTTGGTAAGAAATGAAGGCATCTGGTGTGGATGTCGGGATCACCAATCAGAATAATGGAGAATATTGAGTGGAGGGGGATGGGACTCTGTATTTATAGTTATTAGTACAATGAATTCCTCTTGGTGGTCTTCAGAGTTCCGATCCGGCACAGTTCTTATGGTCAGAAACCGATCTGTAATAGAAAGACCCTGTAACGGCTACCCGGGCTAGTGAGAGGGTATCAGCCGTTGGAGACGTCCTTTTCCCTGGCAAAGTGCGATATGCAAGTAAAACCGGTATCATTCCATCCCCAAGATCCAGAGAGAGAGAGGCTGCGTGTTGAAGGGTCAAACAAGACTGTCTTTATTTGCACATTTCACCTCGCTTATATGTGGTTACAACAACTTACATGAACAATGACACTCTCCGCCCCCCCCCCCCCTCACACAGGGGGGGCTTCAATACACATGCTTTGAAATAATGACATTCCCTTGATCCACTCACTCTCTAGACCGTTTGGCTCCAATCTTATATTTAACATGACTTGATCAGACAATAGAATTCAATTAACCTTTAAAACAATTACACACTCACACATCATCCCCTCGGCATACACCTGACAGGAGGCTGTAACTACACAAAGGAGAGTCCATTAGCTATGCAAAGGGAATATTGGCATTCAGCAGTGGAAAAAGTCACTCTACAATTAACCCTTTGAGCTCAGAATAGTTCATAGGTCCGTTACACTACTCCCCTTTTGTGGAACACTCCGGCAGACCCGGATTGATCCTTTTCGGGTCAACTTGGGGATGTCCGGTCTGCTGTTAGGGTAAAAGTTCCGTTTGCCTGGACAGTCCGTCGGCCTTCTCATTGGCTTACCAGGTCGGTAGCTAATGGTGACGGTGAATAATAGAATTCAGTTCTGGAACAGTCACTTGCTTTGCTCTCTCAATGGCTCCCAAAACCTGTTGCTGATGCTCTTGGGACAGATACGGCACCACCTGGATGCAAATCCCATTTAATCTTTTGACAATTTCCGCCTGTTTGTGCATTTCAATGTTCAAGCCACGGGACATCTCATAATACATGACATAGTGTCGTTGCATCTCTGATTTCTCACTGGCCAACTTGTCACATTCCCATTTTAGACTGTGATATTGTGCCGGATCTACAGTACATGTCGGGGAAGGTAGTCTTACCCGGTTCTCAGCAGCAAGTGGGTTGATTCCAGCAACGCGGGTGGTCACGGCACAAGCAGCAGCAGGTGTAGGTAAATAAGCCGAAGTCAGAGGGCCAATGTCGTTGCCCAGCACCACCTCGGCAGGTAGGTTGTCCATGATACCAACTGTGGTCTTTCCTGACCCGGCTCCCCAGTCTAAGTGCATCCGGGCGGTGGGTACGCGAAATACAGCACCCCCTGCGACCCGGACGGCAACTGTGCGAGTGGACACGTTCTCTGGCTTTACCAGATGTTTTTGAATCAGAGTGATAGTAGTCCCGGAATCTCTTAGGCCTTGTGCTACTTGTCCATTCACTCGTACCTCCTGACGGTGATGCTGACGGTTATCTGGAGAGGCCGCTTGTATTGGGTCTGCCTCATACCAAATTCCCAGACATTCCTCAGGGCCCCCCTCGGTCTCCAGGCAGTGGGCTGCAGAGGGACGTGATGGAGTGACCTCTGTGTTGGGTGTTGTGCGTCTCCAGTTGTTATTTGTAGCTCTCAAAGGGCAATAACGAGCAATATGTCCCGTGTCGCTGCAGTGATGGCACGTCACCCTAGGCGAATCCCGGGGGTAGTTGCTAGGCCCCTGAGGACGTGGTGGGACTGGAGCCTGAAACTCTGGGCGTGGGGTGACGGTTGGAGTACGCGGTTCTACCTTCTGAGCCAGCCGCATAGTACTCTGGCTTACTTTCCTTGTCTCCGCGTACTCATCTGCTAGCCGAGCCGCCTCGTTTAAGTTAGCGGGACGGCGATCTCGTACCCAGTCTTGTATGTCTGCGGCCAGGTCTTGGAAGAAATGTTCCATTAGGAACAGCTGCAATACTTCCTCCCCGGTGTTGGCCTTGCACCCTTGGACCCAAAGGGATGCCACCCTTTGTAACTGGTTGGCCCGTTCCATGTGGGAGTCCACAGCCATCTTCTTGGACTCCCGGAAGCGCCGGCGGTAGGCTTCTGGCGTTACGGCGTATCGGGTTAGCAGCGCCTTTTTAACTTGCTGGTATTGTAAAACATCCTCTGGAGCGAGAGCCCGAAAGGCTTCATTGGCTTTGCCCGACAATTTCCCCGACAAAATAGTGACCCATTGGTCTGGTGGTACCTGGTGTAGTGAGCACTGCCTCTCAAAGTCCGCCAAATATCCATCAATTTCCTCCTCACTTTCTACAAAAGCTTTAAATGCAGTGAACGGTATTTTCTTTCCTGTAGCAGCAGGTGGGGGGGGGGGTAGGAACTGCAGGTGTAATGGGCTGTCTCGCTCTTACCAGTTCCAGTTCTTGTCCCCTCTTCGTTTGTATCTCTTCCCTTGCTTCCCGGAACAGCTGGTTGATTAGTTCCACGGACGTTTCTGGATACAAGGATAATCTCCGCTGTACAATCCCAGTAATTACATCTTCCTCGCTGACCGGTGCAAGGGGCTCCGTTCCTTCCATAGATCCATCCATTTCGTCCAGCTCCAGCAGTTCAGCTATCAGCTCCCTCCGTGGTCTGTTGCTGGCGCTCCTACCACGACTCTCCAATAGATCTTTTAGTGTGGATCTTTTCAGCCTGGCGTACTGCGACTCCATTCAGCACTTGCTCTTTGGATAAAAGGACCATCCCAGTGCTGCCAACCAATGTAACGGCTACCCGGGCTAGTGAGAGGGTATCAGCCGTTGGAGACGTCCTTTTCCCTGGCAAAGTGCGATATGCAAGTAAAACCGGTATCATTCCATCCCCAATATCCAGAGCGAGAGAGGCTGCGTGTTGAAGGGTCAAACAAGACTGTCTTTATTTGCACATTTCACCTCGCTTATATGTGGTTACAAAAACTTACATGAACAATGACACTCTCCGCCCCCCCCCCTCACACAGGGGGAGCTTCAATACACATGCTTTGAAATAATGACATTCCCTTGATCCACTCACTCTCTAGACCGTTTGGCTCCAATCTTATATTTAACATGACTTGATCAGACAATAGAATTCAATTAACCTTTAAAACAATTACACACTCACACATCATCCCCTCGGCATACACCTGACAGGAGGCTGTAACTACACAAAGGAGAGTCCATTAGCTATGCAAAGGGAATATTAGCATTCAGCAGTGGAAAAAGTCACTCTACAATTAACCCTTTGAGCTCAGAATAGTTCATAGGTCCGTTACAGACCCCCTAAGGAGCCACAAGTAACCTGCACAGCCAGGCACACCGCATTTCCACTCGCCCACTGGAGCCAAAGAACAGCCCAAGACTTTGTTTTATTCATTGAGGGGAAGAACTTAAATAGGATGGGAGGTTATGGGGTTTCACTTCAGAACAAACAGGGACAACTCTTCCTCTATACGGGGACAACTCTTCCTCTATACGGGGACAACTCTTCCTCTATACAGGGACAACTCTTCCTCTATACAGGGACAACTTCTCCTCTATACAGGGAACAACTCCTCCTCTATACAGGGACAACTCCTCCTCTATACAGGGACAACTCTTCCTCTATACAGGGACAACTCTTCCTCTATACAGGGACAACTCTTCCTCTATACAGGGACAACTCTTCCTCTATACAGGGACAACTCTTCCTCTATACAGGGACAACTCTTCCTCTATACAGGGACAACTCTTCCTCTATACAGGGACCCTGACCCTGATTACACAGCTGACCCTGAGCTGGAACAAATGTTCTACAGCTACACTTCCCACCTAGGACACTAGAGGGTGCTACAGACAGTATAGAGACATTTGCCCAGACTACATCAGATCCTTAGGCTGGGTTCTCACGGGGCGGATCTGCTGGACGGACTCAGCGGGGTATCGCTCCATTGATTCCTGCTGAGCAGGCGGGTGACAGGTCCGTCTCTTCTCACGATCCGCTGAAAGGATGGCATACGTATCGCCATCCGTCTGTTTTGAGTGGATCTTGTCGGATCGAATGGCAGGTAGGTGTCAGTGGACACATCTCCACTGACACCCACCTGCCCATAGAAGTCAATGGGTGGCTGAAAAAACGGACAGGCGGATCAGAGTGGGCCGATCGTGTGAAAGGGGTTAACACTTCATCTTCTAAGATATTTCTAATATCCAGGCAAATCCTGCATGATTATCCTTGTGTGCAAGGACTTCCAATGTAAAGAGACCCTGATATTTCTGTGGCGTTCACCTCCAGATAGGTTGAATGGTGCAAATAGTGAGGGTCAGATGCTCCTCGGGATCCAAATAGTAGTGGTGGAGACCAAGTACTAGTAGGGATCAGTGCTAGTATGGTGGAGAGGAGGTATTGCCAAGGACACAGGTCAGTAGGGTGAAGAATTGGTATTTCTTAGTATCAGGGCTGGTGTGATGAAGATTGGGTAATAGTAAGGGGCAGGATTTGAGGGTGGGGGTTGAGTATTGGTAAGGATTATGGCTGTTGTGGTGGAAATGAGGTACCAGTAAGGATTAGGGCTGGTGTAATGAAGATTGGGTAATGGTAAGGGGCAGGATTTGAGGGTGGGGGTTGGGTATTGGTAAGGATTATGGCTGTTGTGGTGGAAATGAGGTACCAGTAAGGATCAGGGCTGGTGTGATGAAGATTGGGTAATAGTAGGGGGCAGGATTTGAGGGTAGGAATTGAGTATTGGTAAGGATTATGGCTGTTGTGGTGGAAATGAGGTACCAGTAAGGATCAGGGCGGGTGTGATGAAGATTGGGTAATGGTAAGGGGCAGGATTTGAGGGTGGGGGTTTAGTATTGGTAGGGATTATGGCTGTTGTGGTGGAAATGAGGTACCAGTAAGGATCAGGGCTGTTGTGATGAAGATTGGGCAATAGTAAGTGGCAGGATTTGAGGGTAGGGATTGAGTATTGGTAAGGATTATGGCTGTTGTGGTGGAAATGAGGTACCAGTAAGGATCAGGGCTGGTGTGATGAAGATTGGGTAATAGTAAGGGGCAGCATTTGAGGGTAGGGATTGAGTATTGGTAAGGATTATGGCTGTTGTGGTGGAAATGAGGTACCAGTAAGGATCAGGGCTGGTGTGATGAAGATTGGGTAATAGTAAGGGGCAGCATTTGAGGGTAGGGATTGAGTATTGGTAAGGATTATGGCTGTTGTGGTGGAAATGAGGTACCAGTAAGGATCAGGGCTGTTGTGATGGATATCGGGAACGAGTAAGTGGGGCTGGTATGGTGGAGATCAGGACCAAGACTGGTACATTGGAGATGGGAAAGGATCAGGGCTGGACTGTTGAAGGTAGGGTACACGATGTGTGGTACCAGTAAGTATCAGGGTGAGCTGGTGAAGATGGGGCACTGGTAAGAACGAAGATAAATGTGGTGGGGATTGGATACTGGGAAGGATTAGGGCTCTGTAGTGAAAATGGTTACTGGTAAATATCTAGGATGTCATAGAGATGAGGTACTGGTAGGGATTAGGGCTGATGTAGTGGAGATGAGGTAGGTATAGGTAACAGTAAGGATTAGGGTTAGTGTGGTAAGGGTGGGTACTAGTAGGATGAGGCTTGGTATGGTAGAGACATGGTAGCTGTATAGGTAAAGGTTGGTAGGGTCCGTTGCTGGTGTGGTGGACATGGGGAATCAGTAAGATTTTGGAACTGGATTTGAGCTGGTGAAAATGAAGTAAATCTGGGATCTGGTGAACATATGGTGCCTGTAAAATTTGGGGCCAGTGTAGTGCAAATGGATTAGTAGAAAGATTAGTGTCTATGTCTAATATGTTGCACATGGGTAACCAGAAGGGTTTGGGGCTGGTGTGGTAGAGAAGATGAAGTACTAGTAAGGGCTGGTGTGGTGCATATGGGGTACCAGTAGGGTTTGGGGCTGGTGTGGTAGATAAGATAAGGTACTAGTAAGGGCTGGTGTGGTGCAGATGGGGTACCAGTAGGGTTTGGGGCTTATGTGGTAGACTGTCATGAATATGCATCAAGCCTGTCTGCCTACCTGATCTCCATGTGTTCATTAGAGGCAGATCCTGCTCTGGTTCCCCTTTTTATCACTTCCTCTTCCTGTCTGGCTCCACCCTAGTCCATCCCAGGAAGCCTATATTAACCGTTGCTCTACAGGTCTGCAGTGCTGTTCAACAGTGTTCCTATGCTTACTTCCTGTCTGCAGTGTATTGCTAGTTCCTGGTTGCAGAGTGCTACGATCATCTTCCGTGTACCGTTTTGGCTTGTCCCCGACTTCCCTGTCTGCCTGTGCCCCTGACTATTTGCATGTTCCACGGTTATCCTTGTCTGCCTGTTGCCCTGACCTCGGCCTGTCCATCACCACTGTTTGTCCTGCTGGCTGCCTCCCCCTTCTCCCTGCGGAGTGTGACTTGAGGAATCCCGGGAACGCGACCTGGACCCAGTTGCGGCCAAGACCATCCCTACCACCAAGGGCTCTGGTGAATACAAAACTGGGTCTTAGACTCCGCGCCCTGGGTGACCTTAGGTTCACGCTTCGTCTCTGCTAGCAGCAGTCGGCCATAGGATTCACCACCCTGTGGTGCATCCCTGACCCCTACGGGGTGCACTTGTCATCTGGCTACGGGTGACCTGACAGTTTGAACAGCCATGAATCCGGCCGACATGCCGCTCCCCGCAGATGATCCATTACAGTGCATTGTTCGCAGACTCGAGACGCATGAAGCTAATCAGGATCAGGTGATGCGTTTCCTTCAGGATCTGGCTTCCCGCTTTGATCAGCTTCAGACCTCGCTGGGAACCCCGAATCCGCAACCCCAAGTGCAACCAGCAGCTGCACCTGTTGCACCAGTCGCAGAGTCGCATTCACTGAAGTTATCACCTCCAATCCGTTTTTCTGGAGACTCCAAAGCCTGCAGGGGATTCCTTAGCCAATGCACTATTCATTTTGAGCTCCTGCCCCAGTACTTCTTGTCTGATCGGGCCAAGATAGCCTATATCATTTCTCTCCTCTCCGGTGAAGCCTTAGCCTGGGCTGCCCCTCTGTGGGAATTGAATGATCCAGTGGTTTCTAGCCTGCCTGTTTTCTTGAAACTTTTTCGGAATATCTTTGAAGAACCGGCTCGTGTCTCTTCAGCAGCCAGCGCCCTTTTACGTCTCCGCCAAGAATCCCGTTCAGTGGGACAATATTCTCTGCAGTTCCGTATCCACTCAGCTGAACTGAGCTGGAACAATGAGGCCTTAGTCGCAACCTTTTTGCATGGCCTATCTGATAGAGTGAAGGATGAACTAGCAGGAAGAACCATCCCCACTGATCTGGACGGAGTGATCTCCTTGTGTAATCAGATCGATATTCGCTTTCAGGAAAGGACCCTAGAAAAGCGACGCCAACATTCCTTGGCCCTTAGTCAGCCTGAGCTCCCCTCTCTTCGACCCGTGGAGCATCCCTTGCCAACTGAGGAACCCATGCAGCTGGGTCGGACCAGGCTATCCCCTGAGGAACGTGCCAGGCGCAGAACTCTAGGCCTGTGTCTATACTGTGGGGGCAAAAGTCATTTTCGTGACACTTGCCCTCTTCGCCCCGAGAAACGCTCGGGTTCAATACATCTGGAAGGTGGAGTATTGGATCCAGAAATATCTCCTTCACCTTCTCGTCTTTTTCTTCCTGTGTCCCTTCATTTTGGTGCTTCTTCTCATTCGGTCTCGGCATATCTGGATTCCGGAGCCGCTGGCAATTTCATAGACTGGGAAATCGCATCGTCCATGAGACTTACCCTTTTGCCCCTCACCACACCATTGGTGGTCTCGGCGATTGATGGCACTGTTCTCCCGGGGGGTCCTATTCGCTTCCAGACGGTCCCTGTTAAGATGTCAGTAGGCACACTTCACCAGGAGTGGATATCCTTCCTTGTTCTACCTAAGACCTCAGCTCCTATCGTTTTGGGTCTTCCTTGGTTAAGACTCCATTCTCCTCACATTGACTGGACTGCCGGACAGATCCTGGCTTGGGGTCCCTCCTGTTCCACGTCTTGCCTACCCAAGGTTGCCCCAAAAGAGAAACTTCCTGTTGCCACCATTCCAGAATCTTTTGCTCGTCCCACCACATGTAGTGATGTCCGGAATGTGTCCTGCAATAGTCAGGCTGATGCACTTTCTAGCCAATGTAGCACTCTGGATGAGGAGCCCGTCTGTGAACCTGAGCCGATCATTCACTCCAGTTTACCGTTGACTGTCCCTAAAACGCACAGCCAGGCTAACTTGTCTGCGAGTTCTGCAGTCACTACGCCTTGTGATGCGATTCGGGTAATCGCTACACCTGAACATGCTATTCAATCGGCCTCTGCATCAGCTATGCCAGGTCAGCCCATGCCCAGTGAGCCTCCTACCTTTTCTTGTTCAGGCCCTCCTGCAACCTGTCTAAGGGGCTCAATCCATCCTTTGGATAGATTGCCATCGTCGGCCAAATGGGGTTTTCTACCTTGTTTTCAGGGCTCTCTGCATTCTGCTGGTTTCCCTGCTATCCAGCTTGACTCCTGTGCCCTGTCACCTTCTAACCAACCTGACTTCAGGGTTCCTCTGACCTCTGCCCAGTCTGATGGTCCTGTGCTTAATCCCCAGTTCATCTTTAAGGGTCTGCTTGATCCTCCTCGGATTCCTGTTGACCCTCTCATGCCCTTACTTATTCCTAAGAGGCCTTTGGTCCTCAATAAATCCTCTCCTCCTGTCCCTACTTCGGTTCTGGTCAATGAGGATACTCAAGTTCTGGATTCTCGTCTCCGCAGAGGCGTTCTTCAGTACCTTGTGCTTTGGAGAGGATTTGGTCCTGAGGAGGCGTCTTGGATTTCTGCATCTGAGATCTTTGCGCCCCATTTGTCGAAGAGGTTTCTTCTGGGATTCCCCTTTAGCCCTGGCTCCAGGCTGGGGAGGGGGAGGGGCCTTAAGAGGGAGGGTACTGTCATGAATATGCATCAAGCCTGTCTGCCTACCTGATCTCCATGTGTTCATTAGAGGCAGATCCTGCTCTGGTTCCCCTTTTTATCACTTCCTCTTCCTGTCTGGCTCCACCCTAGTCCATCCCAGGAAGCCTATATTAACCGTTGCTCTACAGGTCTGCAGTGCTGTTCAACAGTGTTCCTATGCTTACTTCCTGTCTGCAGTGTATTGCTAGTTCCTGGTTGCAGAGTGCTACGATCATCTTCCGTGTACCGTTTTGGCTTGTCCCCGACTTCCCTGTCTGCCTGTGCCCCTGACTATTTGCATGTTCCACGGTTATCCTTGTCTGCCTGTTGCCCTGACCTCGGCCTGTCCATCACCACTGTTTGTCCTGCTGGCTGCCTCCCCCTTCTCCCTGCGGAGTGTGACTTGAGGAATCCCGGGAACGCGACCTGGACCCAGTTGCGGCCAAGACCATCCCTACCACCAAGGGCTCTGGTGAATACAAAACTGGGTCTTAGACTCCGCGCCCTGGGTGACCTTAGGTTCACGCTTCGTCTCTGCTAGCAGCAGTCGGCCATAGGATTCACCACCCTGTGGTGCATCCCTGACCCCTACGGGGTGCACTTGTCATCTGGCTACGGGTGACCTGACATAGACAAGATGAAGTACTAGTAAGGTAGAAGCTGGCGTGGTGCATATGGGGTACCAGTAGGGTTTGGGACTGGTGTGGTAGATAAGATAAGGTACTAGTAAAGGCTGGTGTGGTGCATATGGGGTACAAGTAGGGTTTGGGACTGGTGTGGTAGATAAGATAAGGTACTAGTAAGGGCTGGCGTGGTGCATATGGGGTACAAGTAGGGTTTGGGACTGGTGTGGTAGATAAGATGAGGTACTAGTAAGGGCTGGTGTGGTGCAGATGGGGTACCAGTAGGGTTTGGGGCTGGTGTGGTAGACAAGATGAAGTACTAGTAAGGGCTGGTGTGGTAGATAAGATAAGGTACTAGTAAGGGCTGGTGTGGTGCAGATGGGGTACCAGTAGGGTTTGGGACTGGTGTGGTAGATAAGATAAGGTACAAGTAAGGGCTGGTGTGGTGCAGATGGGGTACCAGTAGGGTTTGGGGCTGGTGTGGTAGACAAGATGAAGTACTAGTAAGGGCTGGTGTGGTAGATAAGATAAGGTACTAGTAAGGGCTGGTGTGGTGCAGATGGGGTACCAGTAGGGTTTGGGACTGGTGTGGTAGATAAGATAAGGTACAAGTAAGGGCTGGTGTGGTGCAGATGGGGTACCAGTAGGGTTTGGGGCTGGTGTGGTAGACAAGATGAAGTACTAGTAAGGTAGAAGCTGGCGTGGTGCAGACCCTTGCTCGCTCGCTTCCGCTCGCCCGACACTCCTCTGCTACTATTGGATCAGCTTGCAGATCGCAACGTCTGATGGTTCGGTCATCCAAGGTTCCGGGATCCGAACTACAGCTATGTGCCGTTCGGAATCCATTAGAACAAACACCAGGCAGGCTGTATGTAAGTTCAAACAGGAAGACCTTTATTGGATGCTCACAACACACTTTTATACAGAATTTGGAACATCCCGCCCCCAACAACCGCTTTCCTATTGGTCATTTGTAAAGTACATGTAGTTCTCCTTCAGGTCCTCTTACCAATGCAAATGAGGACTTGAAAAATAGTCAGCAGGGATTGGTCCGATAGCTTGAGTAGAAGGACTGCTATGTGTAATGAGACAGAAGCCCCCAGGGGGCAATCAATGTACACAATAGCCAGACACAGAACAATGGAGCAGTCTGGAGCCTTAAGACAGAGCAGAAGACCCCCCACTGTGTAACAGATTTCAAGGAAGAACACTTCCGCATTCCAAGGTCCATGACAGGGTATCAGTAGGGTTTGGGACTGGTGTGGTGCAGATGGGGTACAAGTAGGGTTTGGGGCTGGTGTGGTAGATAAGATAAGGTACTAGTAAGGGCTGGCGTGGTGCAGATGGGGTACCGGCAAGGATCAGACACTGTGGAAGCCTCTGCAGCAGATTGTATGGGAGGGTCCTGCATCCCGTGTCCTACAATACATTCTGTATATTTCCCATTTGTTACCCAATCTAGATGAAATGGATGGAGTCCTAGGTCCTTGTCCTATGAATGGATGGAGTCCTAGGTCCATGTCCTATGAATGGACAGAGTCCTAGGTCCATGTCCTATGAATGGATGGAGTCCTACGTATATATGTCTTATGAATGAATGAAGTCATTACAATATCTTTTGCAGGTGAGGCTCTCCAGGAATCTCGGGTGAAATGCTCTGCCATGTTCTCTTCTCCAGCATTATGCTGCATTCAAACTGCACAGCAGATAGTAGAAGGTAAGTGAACCCTTCAATTTCTACCCTTCATTAGGAAGGGAAACCTAAAATGTTTACCAATGTATCAATATTATCTCCAATATGGAAGTAAATGGGCGGACCTTATTAATAGGGGTGATGGGTCTGACCATAGGATGGGTGATGGGTCTGATCATAGGATGGGGTGATGAGTCTGACCATAGGATGGGGTGATGGGTCTGACCATAGGATGGGGTGATGAGTCTGACCATAGAATGGGGGATGGGTCTGACCATAGGATGGGGGATGGGTCTGACCATAGGATGGGGTGATGAGTCTGACCATAGGATGGGGTGATGGGTCTGACCATAGAATGGGGTGATGAGTCTGACCATAGAATGGGGGATGGGTCTGACCATAGGATGGGGTGATGAGTCTGACCATAGGATGGGGTGATGGGTCTGATCATAGGATGGGGTGATGAGTCTGACCATAGAATGGGGTGATGGGTCTGACCATAGAATGGGGTGATGGGTCTGACCATAGAATGGGGTGATGGGTATGACCATAGGATGGGGGATGGGTCTGACCATAGGATGGGGTGATGACTCTGACCATAGGATGGGGTGATGGGTCTGACCATAGGATGGGGGATGGGTCTGACCATAGGATGGGGGATGGGTCTGATCATAGGATGGGGGATGGGTCTGACCATAGAATGGGTGATGGGTCTGATCATAGAATGGGTGATGGGTCTGACCATAGGATGGGGTGATGAGTCTGACCATAGGATGGGGTGATGAGTCTGACCATAGAATGGGTGATGGGTCTGACCATAGGATGGGGTGATGAGTCTGACCATAGAATGGGGGATGGGTCTGACCATAGAATGGGGGATGGGTCTGACCATAGGATGGGGTGATGGGTCTGACCATAGGATGGGGGATGGGTCTGACCATAGGATGGGGGGTGGGTCTGATCATAGGATGGGTGATGGGTCTGACCATAGAATGGGGTGATGGGTCTGATCATAGAATGGGTGATGGGTCTGACCATAGGATGGGGTGATGAGTCTGACCATAGGATGGGGTGATGAGTCTGACCATAGGATGGGGTGATGGGTCTGACCATAGGATGGGGGATGGGTCTGACCATAGGATGGGGGATGGGTCTGATCATAGGATGGGGGATGGGTCTGACCATAGAATGGGTGATGGGTCTGACCATAGGATGGGGGATGGGTCTGATCATAGGATGGGGTGATGGGTCTGATCATAGGATGGGGTGATGGGTCTGACCATAGAATGGGGGATGGGTCTGACCATAGGATGGGGTGCTGGGTCTTACCATAGGATGGGGTGCTGGGTCTTACCATAGGATGGGGTGATGGGTCTGACCATAGGATGGGGTGATGGGTCTGACCATAGAATGGGGGATGGGTCTGATCATAGGATGGAGTGATGGGTCTGACCATAGGATGGGGTGATGAGTCTGACCATAGAATGGGGGATGGGTCTGATCATAGGATGGAGTGATGGGTCTGACCATAGGATGGGGGATGGGTCTGATCATAGGATGGGTGATGAGTCTGACCATAGAATGGGGGATGGGTCTGACCATAGAATGGGGGATGGGTCTGATCATAGGATGGAGTGATGGGTCTGACCATAGGATGGGGGTGATGAGTCTGACCATAGAATGGGGGATGGGTCTGACCATAGAATGGGGGATGGGTCTGCCCATAGAATGGGGTGATGGGTCTGCCCATAGAATGGGTGATGGGTCTGACCATAGGATGGGGTGATGAGTCTGACCATAGAATGGGGGATGGGTCTGACCATAGAATGGGGGATGGGTCTGACCATAGGATGGGGTGATGGGTCTGACCATAGGATGGGGTGATGGGTCTGACCATAGGATGGGGTGATGGGTCTGACCATAAGATGGGGGGATGGGTCTGACCATAGAATGGGGTGATGAGTCTGACCATAGAATGGGGTGATGGGTCTGACCATAGCATGGGGTGATGGGTCTGACCATAGGATGGGGGGATGGGTCTGACCATAGGATGGGGTGATGGGTCTGACCATAGGATGGGGTGATGGGTCTGACCATAGAATGGGGGATGGATCTGTCCATAGAATGGGGGATGGGTCTGACCATAGAATGGGGGGATGGGTCTGACCATAGAATGGTTGATGGGTCTGTCCATAGAATGGGGGATGGGTCTGATCATAGGATGGGGGATGGGTCTGTCCATAGAATGGGGGATGGGTCTGATCATAGGATGGGGGATGGGTCTGTCCATAGAATGGGGGATGGGTCTGATCATAGGATGGGGGATGGGTCTGACCATAGAATGGGGGATGGGTCTGATCATAGGATGGGGTGATGGGTCTGACCATAGGATGGGGGATGGGTCTGTCCATAGGATGGGGTGATGGGTCTGATCATAGGATGGGGTGATGAGTCTGACCATAGAATGGGGGATGGGTCTGATCATAGGATGGAGTGATGGGTCCGACCATAGGATGGGGGATGGGTCTGATCATAGGATGGGTGATGAGTCTGACCATAGAATGGGGGATGGGTCTGACCATAGAATGGGGGATGGGTCTGATCATAGGATGGAGTGATGGGTCTGACCATAGGATGGGGTGATGAGTCTGACCATAGAATGGGGGATGGGTCTGACCATAGAATGGGGGATGGGTCTGCCCATAGAATGGGGTGATGGGTCTGCCCATAGAATGGGTGATGGGTCTGACCATAGGATGGGGTGATGAGTCTGACCATAGAATGGGGGATGGGTCTGACCATAGAATGGGGGATGGGTCTGACCATAGGATGGGGTGATGGGTCTGACCATAGGATGGGGTGATGGGTCTGACCATAGGATGGGGTGATGGGTCTGACCATAGGATGGGGGGATGGGTCTGACCATAGAATGGGGTGATGAGTCTGACCATAGAATGGGGTGATGGGTCTGACCATAGCATGGGGTGATGGGTCTGACCATAGGATGGGGGGATGGGTCTGACCATAGGATGGGGTGATGGGTCTGACCATAGGATGGGGTGATGGGTCTGACCATAGAATGGGGGATGGATCTGTCCATAGAATGGGGGATGGGTCTGACCATAGAATGGGGGGATGGGTCTGACCATAGAATGGTTGATGGGTCTGTCCATAGAATGGGGGATGGGTCTGATCATAGGATGGGGGATGGGTCTGTCCATAGAATGGGGGATGGGTCTGATCATAGGATGGGGGATGGGTCTGTCCATAGAATGGGGGATGGGTCTGATCATAGGATGGGGGATGGGTCTGACCATAGAATGGGGGATGGGTCTGATCATAGGATGGGGTGATGGGTCTGACCATAGGATGGGGGATGGGTCTGTCCATAGGATGGGGTGATGGGTCTGATCATAGGATGGGGTGATGGGTCTGACCATAGAATGGTTGATGGGTCTGTCCATAGAATGGGGGATGGGTCTGATCATAGGATGGGGGATGGGTCTGTCCATAGAATGGGGTGATGGGTCTGACCATAGAATGGGGGATGGGTCTGACCATAGAATGGGGGATGGGTCTGATCAGATGAAGGTAACCAGGTAAAGCTCTGTCTTGTAGGAATGACTCTGCAGCATCAGGTGAAGATCTGTGTGGATCGGCGTCTCTGTGATTGGATGGAGAGTTCGGATCGTCCACATTTCATGGGTATGGAGGACCTGGAGAGAGGCGGGTACAATGTGGATTATAGGTGAGAACATACATAGATTATCACCCGTCATTACCGTGTGTCATGTGATGGACGAGTCTCTGTGCTTATTCCCGGGTCGGT
Organism: Rana temporaria; assembly: GCF_905171775.1. Taxonomy (NCBI): domain Eukaryota; kingdom Metazoa; phylum Chordata; class Amphibia; order Anura; family Ranidae; genus Rana; species Rana temporaria. The sequence continues at coordinate 192,791 of NW_024404418.1, read as the reverse complement.
GTATAGACGGTGACTGTGCCTATTCCCGGATTGGTGTATAGACGGTGATATGGTGACTGTGCCTATTCCCGGGTCGGTGTATAGACGGTGATATGGTGACTGTGCCTATTCCCGGGTCAGTGTATAGACGGTGATATGGTGACTGTGCCTATTCCCGGGTCAGTGTATAGACGGTGATATGGTGACTGTGCCTATTCCCGGGTCAGTGTATAGACGGTGATATGGTGACTGTGCCTATTCCCGGGTCGGTGTATAATGACTGTGCCTATTCCCGGGTCGGTGTATAATGACTGTGCCTATTCCCGGGTCGGTGTATAGACGGTGATATGGTGACTGTGCCTATTCCCGGCACACCCGCTTATAGTTATAGTATAATCTCCAGGAACTATTCTTAGTAAAGTATAGCATGTATGTAGCGCTCACCCCGAAGGAGCCGCTGGTTGATTTTGGGATCGGCCTCCTAAGTTACCCTGGCGGTGTCTAGGGGTGTAGTTGTGGGAACAGCGGTAGTGAGCGAAGGTCCAGACAGCCCATAAAAGGTTTTCAATGCTTTATTGTCCAGGCCAAACACGGCAACATCACCATGTATTGGGAAGGTTGATGAAGGAAAGAAAGAGAAAAATGGGGTATCCAGCCTGGATAACAATGGAGGAGTCAGTACTGCTCTGTATAGTACCAATTTCTCTAACTCGTCCCCACTCTGCTCGGAGTGGGTAAAGTGCCCCCCGGACAGACCCCTATAATAGGCCTGGCAGCCGAAGCGTCACTCTGAACTAGCTGGGAGGAACGAGTCTCTCTCACAGATCCGGCTCTAGGGTCTCTCTCACAGACCCGGCTCTAGGGCCTCTCTCACAGACCCGGCTCTAGGGCCTCTCTCACAGACCCGGCTCTAGGGCCTCTCTCACAGACCCGGGTCTAGGGTCTCTCTCACAGACCCGGCTCTAGGGTCTCTCTCACAGACCCGGCTCTAGGGCCTCTCTCACAGACCCGGCTCTAGGGCCTCTCTCACAGACCCGGCTCTAGGGCCTCTCTCACAGACCCGGCTCTAGGGCCTCTCTCACAGACCCGGCTCTAGGGCCTCTCTCACAGACCCGGCTCTAGGGCCTCTCTCACAGACCCGGCTCTAGGGCCTCTCTCACAGACCCGGCTCTAGGGCCTCTCTCACAGACCCGGCTCTAGGGCCTCTCTCACAGACCCGGCTCTAGGGCCTCTGCCACAGGCCAATCACAATAAAGGACTTTGGTGAATAACGAGAGCGAATCCTCCCAGTAGACTTTTCCTATATAGGCCCCCGGATGACAGCAAGCATACCTGTCAGTGGTCCGGACGCCCGATCCCAGACTGGGATTCTCTCAACAAGTCATGGAACCCAGCGAAACACTGGGGTCCCTTTTCTCCTTAGGATGAGGTTCAATGCAGCTTTCAGCTTTGGCCAGGTGGGCCGCGCCGGCGGGGTCCATGGATGCGCATACCATGAAGGTGGATACCGCACCTGGAACGGGGACCCCGCAAAGATTTTTCAACACATGACCCCTGTCACAGATATACTCTCCCCCCCCAGCATGCCCCACGAGGGAAAACTCCTCTAATTGGCTGCTGGGGAAACCTTGCTCTGCCAGAACCCCTCTGGCGCTAACTGCTGGCCAGGGGTGGTATTGCACCCCTTGACCACAGACTGACCCAGTGGACATTTCAGGGTGTAAGGGCTTACCTTGAGTGGAGTCCATTTTGCAGGTTTGTAAGCTCACCCTTACAAATACACACAGCCCACAGTAATAAGGTAAGACACTACCTGGGCTGTGAGTCTGTGCATGGGGGCTTGATAGGGATTTGCCAAGGATAGTCGATGTATAGCCGTGGTCCAGGATTCCAGAGAGAGTTAGGTAACTACTGACGGAAAGTTCAGGGTTGCAGACAGGACGCAAAGACAAGTCCGGGGCACAAGCAGTGGGTCAAGGGCTGGAGAAGGCAGGGAAAATCCGAAAGTACAGGCCGGGGTCAGAGGGCAGGAGACAGCAGCATTCCAGGGTACATAAGCCAAAGGGTCAGAAGCCGGGGTCAGTCTTGTAGCTGAAGACAACCACAGGAACACAGGAACCGTTGGCACAGACAGGACCATCAGAGAACAATGAACTGACACCTCCCTCATAGTGAGGCAGGGCTTTATATCCTGGTTGATTAGGAAACCTGCCTCAGCTGGACCAGGATAGACAGGTGCAGATTGCAGGGAGATCCAAAGGCAATCAGCACGTAGTTCAGAACCAGGCTCTGACGGACAGCAAGCAGAATATCAACTTGAGAAGTGGCTCAGAGGCAAAGACCTGGAGCAGCAATGGAGAGGTCCTGGGTTCAATTCCACCCAGAGCCACCTGGGGCGTGACCACGTCTCGCTGTCTGGCACGGTAGCGATCGTGACACAGGGATGACAGAAGTCCCACATTTAGACAAACCACAAATGGGAGCAAAGTAACTCTCCCATTCCCACTAACTTTAGCGTAGTGCCCATGCTGAAAGCAAGGGGGCGCTACATACTCCCCCCACTTGAAATGACACTGTCCCCAGTGTCCTAAGGCATTCAAGCCTGAATGCTGACCTGATACCTAACAAAAAAAATAGAAAAAGGAGGAAAAGAAGAGAGGACAGAATTCACACATGGTAATACAATTCTTAAAATGGCCTAAGACATACAACATACACACAATCCTGCTATCTATCTGCCCATTCTCCGCAGTGTTTGATAGCAGGTGGGTCCAGAAGAAATCCTGTATATAGAAAAAAAAACACAAAAAGCATACAGGATGTACAATATACTCTCTAATATTTACAACCTCTGAGGTTGATATTGAGGCTGTACGCTCAAGCCTGAACGCAAAGTCTCCTCCCCCAAAGAGCTCTAAACTGTAAGTGCTGTGGAAGATACTCTGTGCAAGAATTATCAAAGGTAAAATTTAACAGTATAATCCTACAAAGAACGGTGCAGAACACTGCCCCTAGCGGTCAGTGCACTGGTACTACAACAGTCACAAATGCAAAGGTGAAAAAATAGCAGCAAAGGGAAGTGAATACAAAAATAGTTCTTTCTCTTGGTAGAATGTTCCAAAGCTGCTCAAAGAAAGTTGGCAAAGTCCCCACTCTAACTGACTGATCCCAAACCCCTCCCAAGAGTTCTGCACAACAGTTTATGTGGTTCTGGAGAAGTAGGGGGGGGGGGAAACTGGGAAGAAAATTTAAATTTAGTGGGGGGCATACTTGTCCGTAACTTCTGTGAGGTAAACAGGCCATGCAAGGTCCGCATGATCTTTACTTATAATAACAAGGGTCAGGCAGCCAAACAGTGTCTCCTCTTGAAGTAGTAGATTGCACTGTGAAGACCTGGTCCTCTTTTCCGGGACACTTCACCACCACCCGATCCTGGTAGATGTGGCGGCCCCAGCTCCAATCTCGGCGGCAGTGCTCAGATCTTCTGTTTAAATAAGGCACTTGAGGATCAGCCCCCACCAAAATGCAGGGTGCCTTCAGATGTACCCAAATGGCCTTTTGACACCAAGCTTCTCTCTCCTGGTCGATTTGGTAAAGGAGAGGGGGCGGCACATATGGGTATTCATACCCGTATTCAGTGGCAACCTTCTGGTCTACCACACATTGTAATCGAGCTAGTCTAGGTAGGGTGCAAGGATCCCCACATCCCGGTAACACCAAAGCGTCCGGTGCCCTCCTCAGAATGGGAATAGCCCGGGGCACGGGGGTAGTGAGAGTAGTAACAGACATAAAACTCGACTCACCAACTCCCCAGGTCAAGCGCGGGACTTCCACGGGCAGCTGTCGAGACCCATTCGGTGCGCTCAGATCCTCAGAACATCGTCGGAGGTGCTGGGTTCCCGAGAGTCTTGCGATTCTGAGGGACAGTCACGGTCATCAATAACAGAGTCATCTGGTGGTAGGTCAAAGTCTGTTAGACGCCATTCTTCGGCCGACAGGAAGGTGCAGGGTCCGACCGCTGCAGGGCCCTCCGGCCAATCTAAAGATTGCTGAGCCGGTAGGCCTCGACCGCTGCTGCGGGCGGCCGGAGAAGTTCCTTTTCGATCAGGGGCACGCCACACGGAGATTGCTGTGGAAGTTGTAGTCGTCTCCGACATGGTCTCACCCTGGGTGCTTGTCACGTCCGATAAGCTTGTCACACTGGATAGAACGCTCTCTCTTTCCCCGAGGCTTACCTCCAATGAGGAAGGTGGTGAGGTAGCCGAAGGTAAAGTTAAGGTGGACGACACTGAAATCACATCGGAGTCCCGGACTTCTGGTTCCACGATCATCACCGACGGGGAGGGTTCTGGCCATGAGACTTCCTCCTCGGCGGTAAGGGTGGCGATGATAAAGTTGACCCGATACTCCTTCGGTGCCTGTGTAGATGAGACAGCCACAAACAAGTACGCTCGGCATCGCTGGCATCGAGCAAAAGGCTGGATCTTTACAGATAGGTCCCCGCAACGGGGACAGGTCAAGCCCAGCATTTCCGTTCCGCCACTAGACAGGAGGACAAACCGCCCTTGGGTAGATAGGTGAACGCCTGTATCTGTCACAGGCACTCCCGATGGTGCAAATGCACTGAAACCCCTCGGCAAAGTGGTTGGAGGCCTCAGCCTCGGGGCGGCAACACCCGGCTGTCGGAAGGCAGACATCTTAGTAATAATCCGTCTGCTTAAGGAAAAGGGTGGGACTGCTGATTTTGGCGTGCTAGTAGGCGTTTCTCCCTCACTTGGTGCGAAACTCTCTGCACGTTGCACGCAGGGGAGGGTGGCTCCGCCCACTTGAAATGAACTTGTCCAGACACGCTGCAGGCGCATGCTAGGCTGCACGCACGCCCAAGCTTAGTGATGCAAGGTTAACCCCCTCGCTGCCGGACAGTTCAAAGTACACAACACCGGACACTCTTCGCTCTTCAATAAATAATCTCACTTTCTGGTTGCCAATGGTAACGGCCGATTCCCGGACGAGCCCCCACGTGTAGCGCTCACCCCGAAGGAGCCGCTGGTTGATTTTGGGATCGGCCTACTGAGTTACCCTGGCGGTGTCTAGGGGTGTATTTGTGAGAACAGCGGTAGTGAGTGAAGGTCCAGACAGCCAATAAAAGGTTTTCAATGCTTTATTGTCCGGGCCAATCACGGCAACATCAACATGTATCATGTATTGGGAAGGTTGATGAAGGAAAGAGAAGAGAACATTGTGGTATCAGGCCTGGATGTTGAATGGAGCAGTCAGTACTGCTCTGTATAGTACCAATTTTTGTAACTCATCGCCACTCTACTTGGAGTGGGAAAAGTGCCTCCGGACAGACCCCTATAATAGGCCTGGCAGCCAAAGCGTCACTCTGAACTAGGGTGACCACGTGTCCCGGTTTGCCCGGGATCGTCCCGTAATATACACTTTTGTCCCGTGTCCCGGGAGCCTTCAAACCGGGACAATAGAGAGTCCCGGAATCAACTGCCTGCCACACTCACTGCCGCTGCTGCCGCTGTAATTAAATGATTCTAAATCACTGGTTGCTAGGGACGCCCCGCTTGGCGTGTAGCAACCAGTGACGTCACCGTGTCCCGCTCTCTCTGCGGCTCCGACTCCACCCCCACCTCCTCCTCCTCCAGCGGCCAGCCGCGGTTCTTGCTGCAGAGAGAGCAGCAGCGTAACAGGCAGAGAGACAGTCAGTGAGTCACCTACCGCGGCACAGACCAAGACCTCCTCCTCCTCCCCTCCAGGCCTCGGTTGCTCAGCTGGACTCGATCCACCGTCCGTCCTGAGTCCCGACCTCCCACGAGTCCCGACTTCCGCTGCGCCGCGCCGGCCATCCTTGGAGCAGGGGCAGAAAAGGTAGGTGCACGGGGAGGGGGGGTTGACCATGCAATGGGGGGAGAGATTATACAATCCAGATTACAATTTGCAGGGGCAGCAGAGGTGAGAGAGGGGGGGGGTTGCATGGTGCACCCCCCTTTCTCTGTCACCTTTGCTGCCCCTGCAAATTGTAATCTGTACTGTATAATCTCTCTCTACCCAGTCCCTCTGTCACCCAGTCCCCTGTCACCCAGTCCCTCTGTCACCCAGTCCCTCTGTCACCCAGTCCCCTGTCACCCAGTCCCTCTGTCACTCTGTCACCCAGTCCCTCTGTCACCCAGTCCCTCTGTCACCCAGTCCCCTGTCACCCAGTCCCTCTGTCACTCTGTCACCCAGTCACTCTGTCACCCAGTCCCTCTGTCACCCAGTCCCTCTGTCACCCAGTCCCCTGTCACCCAGTCACCTGTCACCCTGTCACCCAGTCACTCTGTCACCCAGTCCCTCCGTCACCCAGCTCTCCGTCACCCAGCTCTCCGTCACCCAGCTCCTCTGTCACCCAGTCCCTCTGTCACCCAGCTCTCCGTCACCCAGCTCTCCGTCACCCAGCTCTCCGTCACCCAGCTCTCCGTCACCCAGCTCTCCGTCACCCAGCTCTCCGTCACCCAGTCACTCTGTCACCCAGTCACTCTGTCACCCAGTCCCTCTGTCACCCAGTCCCTCTGTCACCCAGTCACTCTGTCACCCAGCTATCCATCACCCAGCTCTCCGTCACCCAGCCATCCGTCACCCAGCTCTCCGTCACCCAGCTCTCCGTCACCCAGCCGTCCGTCACCCAGCTCTCCGTCACCCAGCTCTCCGTCACCCAGCCCTCCGTCACCCAGCCATCCGTCACCCAGCTCTCCGTCACCCAGCCGTCCGTCACCCAGCCCTCCGTCACCCAGCTCTCCGTCACCCAGCCCTCCGTCACCCAGCCCTCCGTCACCCAGCCCTCCGTCACCCAGCCCTCCGTCACCCAGCTCTCCGTCACCCAGCTCTCCGTCACCCAGCCCTCCGTCACCCAGCCCCATGTCACCCAGCCCCATGTCACCCAGTCCTCTGTCACCCAGTCCTCTGTCACCCCGCCCTCTGTCACCCTGTCCCCTCACCCAGCCCTCTGTCACCCAGTCCTCTGTCACCCAGTCCTCTGTCACCCCGCCCTCTGTCACCCTGTCCCCTCACCCAGCCCTCTGTCACCCAGTCCTCTGTCACCCAGCCCTCTGTCACCCAGCCCTCTGTCACCCATCCCTCCGTCACCCAGCCCTCCGTCACCCAGCCCTCCGTCACCCAGCCCTCCGTCACCCAGCCCTCCGTCACCCAGCCCTCCGTCACCCAGCTCTCCGTCACCCAGCCCTCCGTCACCCAGCCGTCCGTCACCCAGCTCTCCGTCACCCAGCCGTCCGTCACCCAGCCCTCCGTCACCCAGCTCTCCGTCACCCAGCCCTCCGTCACCCAGCCCTCCGTCACCCAGCCCTCCGTCACCCAGCTCTCCGTCACCCAGCTCTCCGTCACCCAGCCCTCCGTCACCCAGCCCCATGTCACCCAGTCCTCTGTCACCCAGTCCTCTGTCACCCCGCCCTCTGTCACCCTGTCCCCTCACCCAGCCCTCTGTCACCCAGTCCTCTGTCACCCAGTCCTCTGTCACCCCGCCCTCTGTCACCCTGTCCCCTCACCCAGCCCTCTGTCACCCAGTCCTCTGTCACCCAGCCCTCTGTCACCCAGCCCTCCGTCACCCAGCCCTCCGTCACCCAGCCCTCCGTCACCCAGCTCTCCGTCACCCAGCCCTCCGTCACCCAGCCCTCCGTCACCCAGCTCTCCGTCACCCAGCTCACCGTCACCCAGTCCTCCGTCACCCAGCTCCCTGTCACCCAGCCCCCTGTCAACCAGCCCTCTGTCACCCAACCCTCTGTCACCCAACCCTCTGTCACCCTGTCCCATGTCACCCAGTCCCATGTCACCCCACCCTCTGTCACCCTGTCCCCTCACCCAGCCCTCTGTCACCCAGCCCTCTGTCACCCAGCCCTCTGTCACCCAGCCCTCTCTCACCCAGTCCTCTGTCACCCAGTCCCCTGTCACCCAGTCCCCTGTCACCCAGTCCTCTGTCACCCTGTCCCCTGTCACCCAGTCCTCTGTCACCCAGCCCTCTGTCACTCCGCCCTCTGTCACCCCGCCCTCTGTCACCAAGACCTCTGTCACCCAGTCCTCTGTCACCCAGTCCTCTGTCACCCAGTCCTCTGTCACTCAGTCCCCCCTCACCCAGTCCTCTGTCACCCAGTCCTCTGTCACCCAGTCCTCTGTCACCCAGCCCTCTGTCACCCAGCCCCATGTCACCCAGCCCCATGTCACCCAGTCCTCTGTCACCCTGTCCCCTCACCCAGCCCTCTGTCACCCAGTCCTCTGTCACCCAGCCCTCTGTCACCCAGTCCCCTCACCCAGTCCTCTGTCACCCAGCCCTCTGTCACCCAGCCCTCTGTCACCCTGTCCCCTCACCCAGCCCTCTGTCACCCAGTCCCCTCACCCAGTCCTCTGTCACCCAGCCCTCTGTCACCCAGCCCTCCGTTACCCAGCTCTCCGTCACCCAGCCCTCCGTCACCCAGCCCTCCGTCACCCAGCCCTCCGTCACCCAGCCCTCCGTCACCCAGCTCACCGTCACCCAGTCCTCCGTCACCCAGCTCCCTGTCACCCAGCCCCCTGTCACCCAACCCTCTGTCACCCAACCCTCTGTCACCCTGTCCCATGTCACCCTGTCCCATGTCACCCAGTCCCATGTCACCCAGTCCCATGTCACCCAGTCCTCTGTCACCCAGTCCTCTGTCACCCAGTCCTCTGTCACCCAGTCCTCTGTCACCCAGTCCTCTGTCACCCAGCCCTCTGTCACCCAGCCCTCTGTCACCCAGCTCTCCGTCACCCAGCCCTCCGTCACCCAGCCCTCCGTCACCCAGCCCTCCGTCACCCAGCCCTCCGTCACCCAGCTCTCCGTCACCCAGCTCTCCGTCACCCAGCCCTCCGTCACCCAGCCCTCCGTCACCCAGCTCACCGTCACCCAGTCCTCCGTCACCCAGCCCCCTGTCACCCAACCCTCTGTCACCCAACCCTCTGTCACCCTGTCCCATGTCACCCTGTCCCATGTCACCCAGTCCTCTGTCACCCAGTCCTCTGTCACCCAGTCCTCTGTCACCCAGCCCTCTGTCTCTCCACCCTCTGTCACCCCGCCCTCTGTCACCCCGCCCTCTGTCACCAAGCCCTCTGTCACCCAGCCCTCTGTCACCCAGTCCTCTGTCACCCAGTCCTCTGTCACCCAGTCCTCTGTCACCCTGTCACCCAGTCCGGGTCTGGAGGGTGAGTAGATGAAGCCGGGTCTGGAGAGTGAGTAGATGAAGCCGGGTCTGGAGAGTGAGTAGATGAAGCCGGGTCTGGAGGGTGAGTAGATGAAGCTGGGTCTGGGGGGCGAGTAGATGAAGCCGGGTCTGGAGGGCGAGTAGATGAAGCCGGGTCTGGAGGGCGAGTAGATGAAGCCGGGTCTGGAGGGCGAGTAGATGAAGCCGGGTCTGGAGGGCGAGTAGATGAAGCCGGGTCTGGAGGGCGAGTAGATGAAGCCGGGTCTGGAGGGCGAGTAGATGAAGCCGGGTCTGGAGAGTGAGTAGATGAAGCCGAGTCTGGAGGGTGAGTAGATGAAGCCGGGTCTGGAGGTTGAGTAGGGTGAGTAGATGAAGCCGGGTCTGGAGGGTGAGTAGATGAAGCCGAGTCTGGAGAGTGAGTAGATGAAGCCGGGTCTGGAGGGTGAGTAGATGAAGCCGGGTCTGGGGGGCGAGTAGATGAAGCCGGGTCTGGAGGGCGAGTAGATGAAGCCGGGTCTGGAGGGTGAGTAGATGAAGCCGGGTCTGGAGGGTGAGTAGATAAGGCCGGGTCTGGAGGGCGAGTAGATGAAGCCGGGTCTGGGGGGTGAGTAGATGAAGCCGGGTCTGGGGGGTGAGTAGATGAAGCCGGGTCTGGAGGGTGAGTAGATGAAGCCGGGTCTGGAGGGTGAGTAGATGAAGCCGGGTCTGGAGGGTGAGTAGATGAAGCCGGGTCTGGAGGGCGAGTAGATGAAGCCGGGTCTGGAGGGTGAGTAGATGAAGCCGGGTCTGGAGGGTGAGTAGGGTGAGCAGATGAAGCCGGGTCTGGAGGGTGAGTAGATGAAGCCGGGTCTGGAGGGTGAGTAGGGTGAGTAGATGAAGCCGGGTCTGGAGGGCGAGTAGATGAAGCCGGGTCTGGAGGGTGAGTAGATGAAGCCGGGTCTGGAGGGTGAGTAGATGAAGCCGGGTCTGGAGGGTGAGTAGATGAAGCCGGGTCTGGGGGGTGAGTAGATGAAGCCGGGTCTGGAGGGCGAGTAGATGAAGCCGGGTCTGGAGGGTGAGCAGATGAAGCTGGGTCTGGGGGGTGAGTAGATGAAGCCGGGTCTGGAGGGTGAGTAGATGAAGCTGGGTCTGGAGGGCGAGTAGATGAAGCCGGGTCTGGAGGGTGAGTAGATGAAGCCGGGTCTGGAGGGTGAGTAGGGTGAGCAGATGAAGCCGGGTCTGGAGGGTGAGTAGATGAAGCCGGGTCTGGAGGGTGAGTAGGGTGAGTAGATGAAGCCGGGTCTGGAGGGCGAGTAGATGAAGCCGGGTCTGGAGGGCGAGTAGATGAAGCCGGGTCTGGAGGGCGAGTAGATGAAGCCGGGTCTGGAGGGTGAGTAGATGAAGCCGGGTCTGGGGGGCGAGTAGATGAAGCCGGGTCTGGGGGGTGAGTAGATGAAGCCGGGTCTGGGGGTGAGTAGATGAAGCCGGGTCTGGGGGTGAGTAGATGAAGCCGGGTCTGGAGGGTGAGTAGATGAAGCCGGGTCTGGGGGGCGAGTAGATGAAGCCGGGTCTGGGGGGTGAGTAGATGAAGCCGGGTCTGGAGGGTGAGTAGATGAAGCCGGGTCTGGAGGGTGAGTAGATGAAGCCGGGTCTGGAGGGTGAGTAGATGAAGCCGGGTCTGGAGGGTGAGTAGATGAAGCCGGGTCTGGAGGGTGAGTAGATGAAGCCGGGTCTGGAGGGCGAGTAGATGAAGCCGGGTCTGGAGGGTGAGCAGATGAAGCCGGGTCTGGGGGGTGAGTAGATGAAGCCGGGTCTGGAGGGTGAGTAGATGAAGCCGGGTCTGGAGGGTGAGTAGGGTGAGTAGATGAAGCCGGGTCTGGAGGGCGAGTAGATGAAGCCGGGTCTGGAGGGTGAGTAGATGAAGCCGGGTCTGGAGGGTGAGTAGATGAAGCCGGGTCTGGAGGGTGAGTAGATGAAGCCGGGTCTGGAGGGTGAGTAGATGAAGCCGGGTCTGGAGGGTGAGTAGATGAAGCCGGGTCTGGAGGGCGAGTAGATGAAGCCGGGTCTGGAGGGTGAGCAGATGAAGCCGGGTCTGGGGGGTGAGTAGATGAAGCCGGGTCTGGGGGGTGAGTAGATGAAGCCGGGTCTGGGGGGTGAGCAGATAAAGCCGGGTCTGGAGGGTGAGTAGATGAAGCCGGGTCTGGAGGGTGAGTAGATGAAGCCGGGTCTGGAGGGTGAGTAGATGAAGCCGGGTCTGGGCGGTGAGTAGATGAAGCCGGGTCTGGGGGGTGAGTAGATGAAGCCGGGTCTGGGCGGTGAGTAGATGAAGCCGGGTCTGGGGGGTGAGTAGATGAAGCCGGGTCTGGAGGGTGAGTAGATGAAGCCGGGTCTGGGGGTGAGTAGATGAAGCCGGGTCTGGAGGGTGAGTAGATGAAGCCGGGTCTGGAGGGTGAGTAGATGAAGCCGGGTCTGGGGGGTGAGTAGATGAAGCCGGGTCTGGGGGGTGAGTAGATGAAGCCGGGTCTGGAGGGTGAGTAGATGAAGCCGGATCTGGGGGGTGAGTAGATGAAGCCGGGTCTGGAGGGTGAGTAGATGAAGCCGGGTCTGGGGGGCGAGTAGATGAAGCCGGGTCTGGGGGGTGAGTAGATGAAGCCGGGTCTGGAGGGTGAGCAGATAAAGCCGGGTCTGGAGGGTGAGCAGATAAAGCCGGGTCTGGGGGGTGAGCAGATGAAGCCGGGTCTGGAGGGTGAGTAGATGAAGCCGGGTCTGGAGGGTGAGTAGATGAAGCCGGGTCTGGAGGGTGAGTAGATGAAGCCGGGTCTGGAGGGTGAGTAGATGAAGCCGGGTCTGGAGGGTGAGTAGATGAAGCCGGGTCTGGAGGGTGAGTAGATGAAGCCGGGTCTGGAGGGTGAGTAGATGAAGCCGGGTCTGGAGGGTGAGTAGATGAAGCCGGGTCTGGGGGGTGAGTAGATGAAGCCGGGTCTGGAGGGGTGAGTAGATGAAGCCGGGTCTGGAGGGTGAGTAGATGAAGCCGGGTCTGGGGGGTGAGTAGATGAAGCCGGGTCTGGGGGGTGAGTAGATGAAGCCGGGTCTGGGGGGTGAGTAGATGAAGCCGGGTCTGGGGGGTGAGTAGATGAAGCCGGGTCTGGGGGGTGAGTAGATGAAGCCGGGTCTGGGGGGTGAGTAGATGAAGCCGGGTCTGGGGGGTGAGTAGATGAAGCCGGGTCTGGAGGGTGAGTAGATGAAGCCGGGTCTGGAGGGTGAGTAGATGAAGCCGGGTCTGGAGGGTGAGTAGATGAAGCCGGGTCTGGGGGGTGAGTAGATGAAGCCGGGTCTGGAGGGCGAGTAGATGAAGCCGGGTCTGGAGGGCGAGTAGATGAAGCCGGGTCTGGAGGGTGAGTAGATGAAGCCGGGTCTGGAGGGCGAGTAGATGAAGCCGGGTCTGGAGGGCGAGTAGATGAAGCCGGGTCTGGAGGGTGAGTAGATGAAGCCGGGTCTGGAGGGTGAGTAGATGAAGCCGGGTCTGGGGGGTGAGTAGATGAAGCCGGGTCTGGAGGGTGAGTAGATGAAGCCGGGTCTGGAGGGTGAGTAGATGAAGCCGGGTCTGGGGGTGAGTAGATGAAGCCGGGTCTGGGGGTGAGTAGATGAAGCCGGGTCTGGAGGGTGAGTAGATGAAGCCGGGTCTGGAGAGTGAGTAGATGAAGCCGGGTCTGGAGGGTGAGTAGATGAAGCCGGGTCTGGAGGGTGAGTAGATGAAGCCGGGTCTGGAGGGTGAGTAGATGAAGCCGGGTCTGGGGGGCGAGTAGATGAAGCCGGGTCTGGGGGGCGAGTAGATGAAGCCGGGTCTGGAGGGTGAGTAGATGAAGCCGGGTCTGGAGGGTGAGTAGATGAAGCCGGGTCTGGAGGGCGAGTAGATGAAGCCGGGTCTGGAGGGTGAGTAGGGTGAGTAGATGAAGCCGGGTCTGGAGATTGAGTAGATGAAGCCGGGTCTGGGGGGCGAGTAGATGAAGCCGGGTCTGGAGGGCGAGTAGATGAAGCCGGGTCTGGAGGGTGAGTAGGGTGAGTAGATGAAGCCGGGTCTGGAGATTGAGTAGATGAAGCCGGGTCTGGGCGGTGAGTAGATGAAGCCGGGTCTGGGGGGCGAGTAGATGAAGCCGGGTCTGGGGGGTGAGTAGATGAAGCCGGGTCTGGAGGGTGAGTAGATGAAGCCGGGTCTGGAGGGTGAGTAGATGAAGCCGGGTCTGGAGGGTGAGTAGATGAAGCCGGGTCTGGAGGGCGAGTAGATGAAGCCGGGTCTGGAGGGTGAGTAGATGAAGCCGGGTCTGGAGGGTGAGTAGATGAAGCCGGGTCTGGGCGGTGAGTAGATGAAGCCGGGTCTGGAGGGCGAGTAGATGAAGCCGGGTCTGGGGGGCGAGTAGATGAAGCCGGGTCTGGAGGGTGAGTAGATGAAGCCGGGTCTGGGCGGTGAGTAGATGAAGCCGGGTCTGGAGGGCGAGTAGATGAAGCCGGGTCTGGGGGGCGAGTAGATGAAGCCGGGTCTGGAGGGTGAGTAGATGAAGCCGGGTCTGGAGGGTGAGTAGATGAAGCCGGGTCTGGAGGGTGAGTAGACGAAGCCGGGTCTGGAGGGTGAGCAGATAAAGCCGGGTCTGGAGGGTGAGTAGATGAAGCCGGGTCTGGAGGGCGAGTAGATGAAGCCGGGTCTGGAGGGCGAGTAGATGAAGCCGGGTCTGGAGGGCGAGTAGATGAAGCCGGGTCTGGAGGGCGAGTAGATGAAGCCGGGTCTGGAGGGCGAGTAGATGAAGCCGGGTCTGGAGGGTGAGTAGATGAAGCCGGGTCTGGGGGGTGAGTAGATGAAGCCGGGTCTGGAGGGCGAGTAGATGAAGCCGGGTCTGGAGGGTGAGTAGATGAAGCCGGGTCTGGGGGGTGAGTAGATGAAGCCGGGTCTGGGGGGCGAGTAGATGAAGCCGGGTCTGGGGGGCGAGTAGATGAAGCCGGGTCTGGGGGGTGAGTAGATGAAGCCGGGTCTGGAGGGCGAGTAGATGAAGCCGGGTCTGGAGGGTGAGTAGATGAAGCCGGGTCTGGGGGGTGAGTAGATGAAGCCGGGTCTGGAGGGCGAGTAGATGAAGCCGGGTCTGGGGGGTGAGTAGATGAAGCCGGGTCTGGAGGGTGAGTAGATGAAGCCGGGTCTGGAGGGTGAGTAGATGAAGCCGGGTCTGGAGGGTGAGTAGATGAAGCCGGGTCTGGAGGGCGGATAGATGAAGCCGGGTCTGGGGGGTGAGTAGATGAAGCCGGGTCTGGAGGGTGAGTAGATGAAGCCGGGTCTGGAGGGTGAGTAGATGAAGCCGGGTCTGGGGGGTGAGTAGATGAAGCCGGGTCTGGGGGGTGAGTAGATGAAGCCGGGTCTGGAGGGTGAGTAGATGAAGCCGGGTCTGGGGGGTGAGTAGATGAAGCCGGGTCTGGACGGTGAGTAGATGAAGCCGGGTCTGGGGGGTGAGTAGATGAAGCCGGGTCTGGAGGGTGAGTAGATGAAGCCGGGTCTGGAGGATGAGTAGATGAAGCCGGGTCTGGAGGGCGAGTAGATGAAGCCGGGTCTGGGGGGTGAGTAGATGAAGCCGGGTCTGGAGGGTGAGTAGATGAAGCCGGGTCTGGAGGGTGAGTAGATGAAGCCGGGTCTGGAGGGTGAGTAGATGAAGCCGGGTCTGGAGGGCGAGTAGATGAAGCCGGGTCTGGAGGGCGAGTAGATGAAGCCGGGTCTGGAGGGCGAGTAGATGAAGCCGGGTCTGGAGGGGTGAGTAGATGAAGCCGGGTCTGGAGGGTGAGTAGATGAAGCCGGGTCTGGGGGGTGAGTAGATGAAGCCGGGTCTGGGGGGTGAGTAGATGAAGCCGGGTCTGGAGGGTGAGTAGATGAAGCCGGGTCTGGAGGGCGGGTAGATGAAGCCGGGTCTGGAGGGCGGGTAGATGAAGCCGGGTCTGGAGGGCGAGTAGATGAAGCCGGGTCTGGAGGGCGAGTAGATGAAGCCGGGTCTGGAGGGGTGAGTAGATGAAGCCGGGTCTGGAGGGCGAGTAGATGAAGCCGGGTCTGGAGAGCGAGTAGATGAAGCCGGGTCTGGAGGAGGGTGAGTAGATGAAGCCAGGTCTGGAGGGTGAGTAGATGAAGCCGGGTCTGGAGGGCGAGTAGATGAAGCCGGGTCTGGAGGGCGAGTAGATGAAGCCGGGTCTGGAGGGTGAGTAGATGAAGCCGGGTCTGGGGGGTGAGTAGATGAAGCCGGGTCTGGAGGGCGAGTAAATGGTAGAAATTTCAAAAGGATGGACAGCCGCACTCCAATAAAACTCTTAAGTTGTCTTTATTGGTAAAATCAATAGAAAATGCACCACAGGAAAACAGCAAAAATCGGGAAAAGAACAGCCTACGCGTTTCACACTGGTTCAGTGCTTAGTCAGGGCTAACATGCAGATAAAACACACTTAAAATATATATGATTCCTGTAAAAAAACATGTGACCACTGCTGACCAATGGCGGGTGGCCCTAGAATGAATCAGTAACAATGGTCACCTGAGCACACAGAAGAAATCTAAAAAATGCACATATACATAAAAAATACGTTCAAATAAAACACGTCATCACTAAACACAAATGTGGAAAATATATAAATATATGAGATGTGTGAAAATCCTTCCAATGATGGTGACTGAGTAAATGAAGACACGAGTAATATGGAATATCCCAGACATTATGGCTGGATAAAGTGTTATGTAAGCGAGATTTCAAAATTAAGGCCCGGATTCACAAAGCACTTGCGCCGATGTATCTTGAGATACGCCGCGTAAGTGCAAATATGCACCGTCGTATCTGTGCGCCTGACCCACAAACTGAGATACGCCTAAAAATAGGCTTCATCCCACCGACGTAACTTGCCTACGCCATTGTATCGTGGGCGCATATTTACGCTGGACGTATTTGGCGCTCCCATTGATTTTCTATTCAAATATGCAAATGAGGGAGATACGCCGATTCACAAACGTACTTGCGCCTGACGCAGGCTACGACTGGTGCGCGTAAGTTGTACGTGCGGCGTAAAGTTATGCCCCATTAAGGAGGTGTAACCCGGCAGCAGACATGTAAAGGGCTGCACCAGGGAACACAAGCCGGCGTATTTTACGTATTTTACGTGGTACGTGAATAGGGCTGGGCGTAGGTTACTTTTACGCCGTAGGCAGTGATCCGACGTATCATAGGGAGTCGTTCCGACGTGATTCTGAGCATGCGCACTGGGATGCGTCCACGGGACGGCGCATGCGCAGTTCGTTATACGTATCTGTCTGGCGCTCGACCCATCATTTGCATGGGGTCACGCCTCATTAGCATGGCTCACGCCCACTTCCACTTACGCCGACTTACCCCTTGGAAACCCAGCGCAGATTTGGCAGCATTGGCTTTGTGAATCCCAGTGCTTGCCTCTCTGCGCCGTGTCGGCGTAGTGTAAAGGAGATACGCTACGGTGGCATAAATGTGCGCTGATGTCTGTGAATCCGGGCCGTAGTGTATATATTGTTGCAATACACCATAAAAGGAAGGAAAAAAAGAAAATAAATGGTATCATTGTGTACACCTGGACAGTGTTGTGTGGAAGATGACATTCCTGTCAATAGGTGAGAAAAAAAAGTGAAATAAATCGTGTAAATTGTCCAATCACCACAATGGAAAGGTAATGAAGTGTATTAAAAAGTGAAATGTGTGATATAGAAGATAAAAGATTTTTCTTTCTCTCCAAAATTGTATAGATCCCGTATATAACAATAGTGTGGTATCTAATATATTGATTCATGTGAAAAATATATATTTTTATATATACGGTATACAAAATATCCCATCAAGTGTGTATCGTGTCTTGAAAGATGTAGACAAAAAGAAAAAATGATTGGTCCAGATTCACGTAAACGGCGCATCTTTTGGCCGGCGTAGCGCATCTCATATGCGCTGCGCCGACGTAACATAGAGAGGCAAGACCAGTATTCACAAGGCACTTCCCCTGTAAGTTACGTCGGCGCAGCGTAAATTGGTCGGCGTAAGCCCGCCTAATTCAAAGTAGGTTGAAGGAGGGCATGATACATGTAAATGAACCGTGACCCCATGCAAATGAATGGCCGAACGAACGACGCATGCGCGCGCATGCTCAGAATCACGTCGCATATACTCCTTAAGATACGACGTCTCAATGCCTTTGACGTGAACGTAACCTACGCCCAGCCCCATTCATGTACGACTTACGTAAACAACGTAAAATACGACGGCTGTTCCGACGTCCATACCCTAACATGACTTAGACCAGCTATTTGGTGGTTTATCTTTACGCCGAACGTACCCCTTACGTAAACGGTGTAGCTTACTGCGACCGGCGCAAGTACGTTCGTGAATCGGCGTATCTAGGTCATTTACATATTCAACGCGTAAATCAATGGAAGCGCCCCTAGTGGCCAGCGTAAATATGCGCCCAAGATACGACGGCGTAGGAGACTTACGTCGGTCGGATGGAGTCGAAATTCAGGCATTGTACATTAATACAAAAAGTAATAAATGGAAAAAGTTGCTGTAAAAATAGTTTGCTTAAAGCTCTCTGTATCCAAGACGGTACAGGGGGAGCGCGCTGCGCATATTAATATCCATGAACGTAATATAACAATGCACTAATGTCCATGGGACCCCTATACCCTATATGGGCCAGATTCAGAGAGATCGGCGGATCTTTAGAGCGGCGTAGCACATCTGATATGCGTTACGCCAACGTAACATAGAGAGGCTTGTACTGTATTCACAAAGCACTCGCTCCCTTTCATGCGCCGGCGTAACGTAAAATGGCCGGCGTAAGCCCGCCTAATTCAAAGTAGCAAGGCAGTGGGCGTGTAGTATTATAATGAAGCGTAACCCCATGTAAATGCATGGCCAAAGGAACGGCGCATGCGCGCGCATGCTCAGAATCACGTCGCAAATACTCCCTAAGATACGACGACTCAATGCGTACGACGTGAACGTCACCTACGCAAACGACATAAAATCCGACGTCCATACCCTAAACGACTTAGACCTGCTTTTTGGTGGTTTAACTTTACGCCGGAAAAACGCCTTACGTAAACGACGTAGATTACAGCGACGGGCGCAAGTACGTTTGTGAATCGGCGTATCTAGCTCATTTACATTTTCAACGCGTAAATCAACGGAAGCGCCCCTAGCGGCCAGCGTAAATATGCGCCCCGAGATACGACTGCGTAGGAGACTTACGTCGGTCGGATCTTGGAAGAATTCAGGTGTAGCTCATTTTAAGAATCAGCGCATAGATATGACGGCGCACATTTGGACTTACGACGGCGTATCAGTAGATACGTCGGCGTAAGTCTCTGTGAATCCGGGCCTATGTCTTCTAATAGAATATACCTGATCTAAAATGATGCATTTGAAGCTCCGGCCTATCAGTAGAGTATCAGTAGAGTATCAGTAGATTATCAGTAGATATCAGTAGAGTATCAGTAGAGTATCAGTAGAGTATCAATAGAGTATCAGTAGAGTATCAGTAGATTATCAGTAGAGTATCAGTAGATTATCAGTAGATATCAGTAGAGTATCAGTAGAGTATCAGTAGAGTATCAGTAGAGTATCAATAGAGTATCAGTAGAGTATCAGTAGATTATCAGTAGAGTATCAGTAGAGTATCAATAGATTATCAGTAGATTATCAGTAGAGTATCAGTAGATTATCAGTAGATATCAGTAGAGTATCAGTAGAGTATCAGTAGAGTATCAGTAGAGTATCAGTAGATTATCAGTAGAGTATCAGTAGAGTATCAATAGATTATCAGTAGAGTATCAGTAGATTATCAGTAGATTATCAGTAGAGTATCAATAGATTATCAGTAGAGTATCAATAGATTATCAGTAGAGTATCAGTAGATTATCAGTAGAGTATCAGTAGAGTATCAATAGATTATCAGTAGAGTATCAATAGATTATCAGTAGATACGCCGACCTAACTCGGAATCTGCGGCGTCCTAAGTGTAAGTGTATTCTATTCTCAAACAGAGATACACTTAAACCTATCTAAGATACGCCGGCCTGCGCCATCCTGTCTTAGGGTGCAATATTTAGGCTGGCCGCTAGGTGGCGCTTCCATTGCGGTCGGCGTAGAATATGTAAATCAGTAGATACACCTATCCACCAACGTACGCCCGGCCGACGCAGTACAGATACGCCGTTTACGTAACGCTTTATCAGGCCTAAAGTTATTCCATCAAATAGTTGGAATAGTAATGTTAAGTATGGCCGCCGTTCCCGCTTCGAAATTCGAAAATTTTACGTTGTTTGCGTAAGTCGTCCGTGAATAGGGATTTATGTAATTTACGTCCACGTCGAAATCAATAGGACCGTGCGGCGTACTTAGCCGCAATGCACACTGGGAAATGTAGGCGGACGGCGCATGCGCCGTTCCAAAAAAACGCCAATCACGTCAGGTTAAAGCAAATTATCATAAATTACGCCCCCTCAGCCTATTTTGAATTAGGCGCGCTTGCGCCCGCTGCATTTACGCTACGCCGTCGTAAGTTAGGAGGCAAGTACTTTGTGAATACAGTACTTGCCTCTCTGACTTAAGGCGGCGTAGCGTAAATACGATACGCTACGCCGCGTTAAAGTTGCGGCAATCTACCTGAATCTAGCTAATAACTTATAATGATGCATCATACAAAAAAAGAGGTTTTAAAAACAGACACAGGTCCGGATTCAGATACCTGAGCGCATCTGTCCGGCCGGCGTAACGTATCGCCGCTGTAACTTTGGGCGCTTAGTTCTGTATTCAGAAAGAACTTGCACCCATATTTACGGCGGCGTAACGTATGTTTTGCGGCGTAAGGCCGCGTAATTCAAATGGGGATGTTGGGGGCGTGTAGTATTTACATTTGTCTTGACCCCGCGTTTTTTACGTTTTTAAAATATCCCAGTGTGCATTGCTCTAAATGACGTCGCAAGGACGTCATTGGTTTCGACGTGAACGTAAATTACATCCAGCCGTATTCGCAAACGACGTAAATTTTTCAAAATTTGACGCGGGAACGACGGCCATACTTAAGATAGGATACGCCGCACATACCCCTCATATAGCAGGGGTAACTTTACGACGGAAAAAGCCGAACGCAAACGACGGAAAAAAAAGCGCCAGGCGGTCGTTCGTTTCTGAATCGGCGAAAATCCTAATTTGCATATTCCTTGCGTAAAAATACAGAAGCGCCACCTAGCGGCCAGCCAGAAAATGCAGCCTAAGATACGACGATGTAAGACACTTACACCTGCCGGATCTTAGGGATATCTATGCGGAACTGATTCTATGAATCAGGCGCATAGATACGACCGAGCGCACTCGGAGATACGACCGAGCGCACTCTGAGATACGACCGAGCGCACTCAGAGATACGACCGAGCGCACTCTGAGATACGACCGAGCGCACTCGGAGATAGGACCGAGAGCACTCAGAGATAGGACCGAGCGCACCCAGAGATAGGACCGAGCGCACCCAGAGATAGGACCGAGCGCACCCAGAGATACGACCGAGCGCACTCAGAGATAGGACCGAGCGCACTCAGAGATACGACCGAGCGCACTCGGAGATACGACCGAGCGCACTCTGAGATACGACCGAGCGCACTCAGAGATACGACCGAGCGCACTCAGAGATAGGACGGCCGCACTCAGAGATAGGACCGAGAGCACTCAGAGATAGGACCGAGCGCACCCAGAGATAGGACCGAGCGCACCCAGAGATAGGACCGAGCGCACCCAGAGATACGACCGAGCGCACTCAGAGATAGGACCGAGCGCACTCAGAGATACGACCGAGCGCACTCAGAGATACGACCGAGCGCACTCAGAGATACGACCGAGCGCACTCAGAGATACGACCGAGCGCACTCAGAGATAGGACCGAGCGCACTCAGAGATACGACCGAGCGCACTCAGAGATACGACCGAGCGCACTCAGAGATACGACCGAGCGCACTCAGAGATACGACCGAGCGCACTCAGAGATACGACCGAGCGCACTCAGAGATAGGACCGAGCGCACTCAGAGATAGGACCGAGCGCACTCAGAGATACGACCGAGCGCACTCAGAGATAGGACCGAGCGCACTCAGAGATACGACCGAGCGCACTCGGAGATACGACGGAGCGCACTCAGAGATACGACCGAGCGCACTCGGAGATAGGACCGAGC
The DNA here is from genome assembly GCF_905171775.1 of Rana temporaria. Taxonomy (NCBI): domain Eukaryota; kingdom Metazoa; phylum Chordata; class Amphibia; order Anura; family Ranidae; genus Rana; species Rana temporaria. The sequence goes on along the minus strand of NW_024404418.1, from coordinate 171,363 downwards.
GCACTCGGAGATACGACCGAGCGCACTCGGAGATACGACCGAGCGCACTCGGAGATACGACGGAGCGCACTCAGAGATACGACCGAGCGCACTCAGAGATAGGACCGAGCGCACTCAGAGATAGGACCGAGCGCACTCAGAGATAGGACCGAGCGCACTCAGAGATAGGACCGAGCGCACTCAGAGATAGGACCGAGCGCACTCAGAGATAGGACCGAGCGCACTCAGAGATAGGACCGAGCGCACTCAGAGATAGGACCGAGCGCACTCAGAGATACGACCGAGCGCACTCAGAGATACGACCGAGCGCACTCGGAGATAGGACCGAGCGCACTCGGAGATACGACCGAGCGCACTCAGAGATAGGACCGAGCGCACTCAGAGATAGGACCGAGCGCACTCAGAGATACGACCGAGCGCACTCAGAGATAGGACCGAGCGCACTCAGAGATAGGACCGAGCGCACTCAGAGATAGGACCGAGCGCACTCAGAGATAGGACCGAGCGCACCCAGAGATAGGACCGAGCGCACCCAGAGATAGGACCGAGCGCACCCAGAGATACGACCGAGCGCACTCAGAGATAGGACCGAGCGCACTCAGAGATAGGACCGAGCGCACTCAGAGATAGGACCGAGCGCACTCAGAGATACGACCGAGCGCACTCAGAGATACGACCGAGCGCACTCGGAGATAGGACCGAGCGCACTCGGAGATACGACCGAGCGCACTCGGAGATACGACCGAGCGCACTCGGAGATACGACCGAGCGCACTCAGAGATACGACCGAGCGCACTCAGAGATAGGACCGAGCGCACTCAGAGATAGGACCGAGCGCACTCAGAGATACGACCGAGCGCACTCAGAGATACGACCGAGCGCACTCAGAGATAGGACCGAGCGCACTCAGAGATAGGACCGAGCGCACTCAGAGATAGGACCGAGCGCACTCAGAGATAGGACCGAGCGCACTCAGAGATACGACCGAGCGCACTCAGAGATACGACCGAGCGCACTCAGAGATACGACCGAGCGCACTCAGAGATACGACCGAGCGCACTCAGAGATAGGACCGAGCGCACTCAGAGATACGACCGAGCGCACTCGGAGATACGACCGATCGCACTCGGAGATAGGACCGAGCGCACTCAGAGATAGGACCGAGCGCACTCAGAGATAGGACCGAGCGCACTCGGAGATGGGACCGAGCGCACTCGGAGATACGACCGAGCGCACTCAGAGATAGGACCGAGCGCACTCAGAGATAGGACCGAGCGCACTCGGAGATGGGACCGAGCGCACTCAGAGATAGGACCGAGCGCACTCAGAGATAGGACCGAGCGCACTCAGAGATAGGACCGAGCGCACTCAGAGATAGGACCGAGCGCACTCAGAGATAGGACCGAGCGCACCCAGAGATAGGACCGAGCGCACCCAGAGATACGACCGAGCGCACTCAGAGATAGGACCGAGCGCACTCAGAGATAGGACCGAGCGCACTCGGAGATGGGACCGAGCGCACTCAGAGATACGACCGAGCGCACTCAGAGATACGACCGAGCGCACTCGGAGATAGGACCGAGCGCACTCGGAGATACGACCGAGCGCACTCGGAGATACGACGGAGCGCACTCAGAGATACGACCGAGCGCACTCAGAGATAGGACCGAGCGCACTCAGAGATAGGACCGAGCGCACTCAGAGATACGACCGAGCGCACTCAGAGATACGACCGAGCGCACTCAGAGATAGGACCGAGCGCACTCAGAGATAGGACCGAGCGCACTCAGAGATAGGACCGAGCGCACTCAGAGATAGGACCGAGCGCACTCAGAGATACGACCGAGCGCACTCAGAGATACGACCGAGCGCACTCAGAGATAGGACCGAGCGCACTCAGAGATACGACCGAGCGCACTCAGAGATACGACCGAGCGCACTCAGAGATAGGACCGAGCGCACTCAGAGATACGACCGAGCGCACTCGGAGATACGACCGAGCGCACTCGGAGATAGGACCGAGCGCACTCAGAGATAGGACCGAGCGCACTCAGAGATAGGACCGAGCGCACTCGGAGATGGGACCGAGCGCACTCGGAGATACGACCGAGCGCACTCAGAGATAGGACCGAGCGCACTCAGAGATAGGACCGAGCGCACTCGGAGATGGGACCGAGCGCACTCAGAGATACGACCGAGCGCACTCAGAGATAGGACCGAGCGCACTCAGAGATAGGACCGAGCGCACTCAGAGATAGGACCGAGCGCACTCAGAGATAGGACCGAGCGCACCCAGAGATAGGACCGAGCGCACCCAGAGATAGGACCGAGCGCACCCAGAGATACGACCGAGCGCACTCAGAGATAGGACCGAGCGCACTCAGAGATAGGACCGAGCGCACTCGGAGATGGGACCGAGCGCACTCAGAGATACGACCGAGCGCACTCAGAGATACGACCGAGCGCACTCGGAGATAGGACCGAGCGCACTCGGAGATACGACCGAGCGCACTCAGAGATACGACCGAGCGCACTCAGAGATAGGACCGAGCGCACTCAGAGATACGACCGAGCGCACTCAGAGATAGGACCGAGCGCACTCAGAGATACGACCGAGCGCACTCAGAGATAGGACCGAGCGCACTCGGAGATACGACGGAGCGCACTCAGAGATACGACCGAGCGCACTCAGAGATAGGACCGAGCGCACTCAGAGATAGGACCGAGCGCACTCAGAGATACGACCGAGCGCACTCAGAGATACGACCGAGCGCACTCAGAGATAGGACCGAGCGCACTCAGAGATAGGACCGAGCGCACTCAGAGATAGGACCGAGCGCACTCAGAGATAGGACCGAGCGCACTCAGAGATACGACCGAGCGCACTCAGAGATACGACCGAGCGCACTCAGAGATAGGACCGAGCGCACTCAGAGATAGGACCGAGCGCACTCAGAGATAGGACCGAGCGCACTCAGAGATAGGACCGAGCGCACTCAGAGATACGACCGATCGCACTCGGAGATAGGACCGAGCGCACTCAGAGATACGACCGAGCGCACTCGGAGATGGGACCGAGCGCACTCGGAGATACGACCGAGCGCACTCAGATACGCCGTCGTATCTCTTTCTGAGTCCGGCCCACAGAGTCCATGATTTCATGCGCATAAATATAATATATTGGTTGTAAAGTGAAAAGCTTCATGTGGGGACAAACAACCCGATAGAGACTTCCCGATTCCAATATATCAAACCGGAGTTCCCAGCAAAGGGCGGGAAATATAAAATATATGGACTCCGTGTAGCAAAACCTCTACAGAGGCCCAGATTCACAGAGAGCGGGCGCACAATACACAATAATATTCGCTACGCCGACGCAGCGCAGAGAGGCAAGCAGGGAATTCACAAAGCCAGTGCTCCCAAAACTGCGCTGGGTTTCGAAGGCGTAAGTCGGCGTAGGTGGAAGTGGGCGTGAGCCATGCAAATGATGGGCCGAGCGCCAGACAGATACGTATCACCAACTGAGCATGCGCCGGGACGTGGACGCATCCCTCTGCGCATGCTCACAACCACGTCGGAACAACTGCCTAAACTACGCCGGATCACTGCCTACGGCGTGAACGTAACCTACGCCCAGCCAGACACACGACCAACGTAAACAACGTAAAATACGCCGGCTTGAGTTCCCTGGTGTAGACCTTTGCATGTCTGCTGCTGAGTTACACCTCCTTTATGAGGCGGGGAGGGAAGGATCATTGATGGAGGTGGGGGAGGGAAGGCTCATTGGTGGAGGTGGGGAGGGAAGGCTCATTGATGGAGGTGGGGGAGGGAAGGCTCATTGATGGAGGTGGGGGAGGGAAGGATCATTGATGGAGGTGTGGCGGGAAGGATCATTGATGGAGGTGGGGGAGGGAAGGATCATTGATGGTGGTGGGGAGGGAAGGCTCATTGATGGAGGTGGGGAGGGAAGGATCATTGATGGAGGTGGGGAGGGAAGGCTCATTGATGGAGGTGGGGGAGGGAAGGATCATTGGTGGAGGTGGGGAGGGAAGGCTCATTGATGGAAGTGGGGAAGGGAAGGCTCATTGATGGAGGTGGGGAGGGAAGGATTATTGATGGAGGTGGAGAGGGAAGGCTCATTGATGGAGGTGGGGGAGGGAAGGATCATTGATGGAGGTGGGGAGGGAAGGCTCATTGATGGAGGTGGGGAGGGAAGGCTCATTGATGGAGGTGGGGAGGGAAGACACATTGATGGAGGTGGGGGAGGGAAGGCTCATTGATGGTGGTGGGGAGGGAAGGCTCATTGATGGAGGTGGGGAGGGAAGGCTCATTGATGGAGGTGGGGAGGGAAGACACATTGATGGAGGTGGGGGAGGGAAGGCTCATTGATGGTGGTGGGGAGGGAAGGCTCATTGATGGAGGTGGGGAGGGGAAGGATCATTGATGGATGTGGGGGGAGGGAAGGCTCATTGATGGTGGTGGGGAGGGAAGGCTCATTGATGGAGGTGGGGAGGGAAGACACATTGATGGAGGTGGGGGAGGGAAGGATCATTGATGGAGGTGGGGAGGGAAGGCTCATTGATGGTGGTGGGGAGGGAAGGATCATTGATGGAGGTGGGGAGGGAAGGCTCATTGATGGAGGTGGGGGGGCTCATTGATGGAGGTGGGGGGAAGGCTCATTGATGGAGGTGGGGGGAGGGAAGGATCATTGATGGAGGTGGGGAGGGAAGGATCATTGATGGAGGTGGGGGAGGGAAGGCTCATTGATGGAGGTGGGGGAGGGAAGGATCATTGATGGAGGTGGGGAGGGAAGGATCATTGATGGAGGTGGGGAGGGAAGGATCATTGATGGAGGTGGGGAGGGAAGGATCATTGATGGTGGTGGGGAGGGAAGGCTCATTGGTGGAGGTGGGGAGGGAAGGCTCATTGATGGAGGTGGGGGAGGGAAGGATCATTGATGGAGGTGGGGGAGGGAAGGATCATTGATGGAGGTGGGGAGGGAAGGCTCATTGGTGGAGGTGGGGAGGGAAGGATCGTTGATGGAGGAGGGGAGGGAAGGCTCATTGATGGAGGTGGGGAAGGAAGGCTCATTGATGGAGGAGGGGAGGGAAGGCTCATTGATGGAGGTGGGGAGGGAAGGATCATTGATGGAGGCGGGGAGGGAAGGCTCATTGATGGAGGCGGGGAGGAAAGGCTCATTGATGGAGGTGGGGAGGGAAGGATCATTGATGGAGGTGGGGAGGAAAGGCTCATTGATGGAGGTGGGGAGGGAAGGCTCATTGATGGTGGGGGAGGGAAGGATCATTGATGGAGGTGGGGAGGGAAGGATCATTGATGGTGGGGGAGGGAAGGATCATTGCTGGAGGTGGGGAGGGAAGGATCATTGATGGAGGTGGGGAGGGAAGGATCATTGATGGAGGTGGGGAGGGAAGGATCATTGATGGAGGTGGGGAGGGAAGGATCATTGATGGTGGGGGAGGGAAGGCTCATTGATGGAGGTGGGGAGGGAAGACTCATTGATGGAGGTGGGGAGGGAAGGATCATTGATGGAGGTGGGGAGGGAAGGATCATTGATGGTGGGGGAGGGAAGGCTCATTGATGGAGGTGGGGAGGGAAGGCTCATTGATGGAGGTGGGGAGGGAAGGCTCATTGATGGTGGGGGAGGGAAGGATCATTGATGGAGGTGGGGAGGGAAGGATCATTGATGGTGGGGGAGGGAAGGCTCATTGATGGAGGTGGGGAGGGAAGGCTCATTGATGGAGGTGGGGGGAAGGCTCATTGATGGAGGTGGGGAGGGAAGGATCATTGATGGAGGTGGGGGGAAGGCTCATTGATGGAGGTGGGGAGGGAAGGATCATTGATGGAGGTGGGGGGAAGGCTCATTGATGGAGGTGGGGGGAGGGAAGGATCATTGATGGAGGTGGGGAGGGAAGGATCATTGATGGAGGTGGGGAGGGAAGGCTCATTGATGGAGGTGGGGAGGGAAGGATCATTGATGGAGGTGGGGGGAAGGATCATTGATGGAGGTGGGGGAGGGAAGGCTCATTGATGGAGGTGGGGGGGCTCATTGATGGAGGTGGGGAGGGAAGGCTGGTACATGTTGTCCAATCCAATAGAGGAGCCTCTGGATCTCAGAGTCTCGGGTGGCTGTAGTGGTGAATGCTGGTTGATAGAAAGGGGTCGCAGTTTGTTGTGTAATTGTGGAGCGGTCCGGGTGCCCGTGCTGTCCGGTGTCTGCAGCCATAAGCACGTGAGCATGAGACCTGGGGCAATGGAATGTGGATGGCCGGGTGGGTCACTTACCTGGGGAAGAGATGCCACCAGGATGCATTATGGGAAGAAGACAAGCTGGCAGAGGTAGAGGAGTTCATGGAACCCGGACAGGTCCGGGTTGTTCTGGTGATAAGGGGAGGAGCTTCTCAGTTCTCACATTGCTGGATATTAATGATGAAGAAGCCTTCGGGAAACTATTGGGGTCCTATAAATCTGATCCTGTCGTGTCTTACAGAACCTCCCCCGAGGAGCCGCAGACCCCCATGGAATCAGCAATGCAATTCTTACAGTCCATCTACCCTCCCCCCGGAGACCCCGAGAGTTCTGGAGACTCCCAACAGAACAGCTGAGTAACCAATCAGATACATCATGTAGATCGCATAGTGGGGGGTGGTACGTGTGACCATCGATCATGTGACCAGCCCCAAACTATGTACATAAGTGCACGCCATCGATCATGTGACCAGCCCCAAACTATGTACATAAGTGCACGCCATCGATCACGTGACCAGTCCCAAACTATGTACATAAGTGCACGCCATCGATCATGTGACCATCCCCAAACTATGTACATAAGTGCACACCATCGATCATGTGACCATCCCCAAACTATGTACATAAGTGCACGCCATCGATCATGTGACCAGCCCCAAACTATGTACATAAGTGCACGCCATCGATCATATGACCAGCCCCAAACTATGTACATAAGTGCACGCCATCGATCATGTGACCAGCCCCAAACTATGTACATAAGTGCACGCCATCGATCATGTGACTAGTCCCAAACTATGTACATAAGTGCACGCCATCGATCATGTGACCAACCCCAAACTATGTACATAAGTGCACGCCATCGATCATGTGACCAGCCCCAAACTATGTACATAAGTGCACGCCATCGATCATGTGACCAGCCCCAAACTATGTACATAAGTGCACGCCATCGATCATGTGACCAGCCCCAAACTATGTACATAAGTGCACGCCATCGATCATGTGACCATCGATCATGTGACCAGCCCCAAACTATGTACATAAGTGCACGCCATCGATCATGTGACCAGTCCCAAACTATGTACATAAGTGCACGCCATCGATCATGTGACCAGCCCCAAACTATGTACATAAGTGCACGCCATCGATCATGTGACCAGCCCCTAACTATGTACATAAGTGCACGCCATCGATCATGTGACCAGCCCCAAACTATGTACATAAGTGCACGCCATCGATCATGTGACCAGTCCCAAACTATGTACATAAGTGCACGCCATCGATCATGTGACCAACCCCAAACTATGTACATAAGTGCACGCCATCGATCATGTGACCAACCCCAAACTATGTACATAAGTGCACGCCATCGATCATGTGACCAGCCCCAAACTATGTACATAAGTGCACGCCATCGATCATGTGACCAGCCCCAAACTATGTACATAAGTGCACGCCATCGATCATGTGACTAGCCCCAAACTATGTACATAAGTGCACGCCATCGATCATGTGACCAGTCCCAAACTATGTACATAAGTGCACGCCATCGATCATGTGACCAGCCCCAAACTATGTACATAAGTGCACGCCATCGATCATGTGACCAGTCCCAAACTATGTACATAAGTGCACGCCATCGATCATGTGACTAGTCCCAAACTATGTACATAAGTGCACGCCATCGATCATATGACCAGCCCCAAACTATGTACATAAGTGCACGCCATCGATCATGTGACCAGCCCCAAACTATGTACATAAGTGCACGCCATCGATCATGTGACCATTGATCATGTGACCAGTCCCAAACTATGTACATAAGTGCACGCCATCGATCATGTGACTAGTCCCAAACTATGTACATAAGTGCACGCCATCGATCATGTGACCAGTCCCAAACTATGTACATAAGTGCACGCCATCGATCATGTGACCAGTCCCAAACTATGTACATAAGTGCACGCCATCGATCATGTGACCATCGATCATGTGACTAGCCCCAAACTATGTACATAAGTGCACGCCATCGATCATGTGACCAGCCCCAAACTATGTACATAAGTGCACGCCATCGATCATGTGACCAGTCCCAAACTATGTACATAAGTGCACGCCATCGATCATGTGACTAGTCCCAAACTATGTACATAAGTGCACGCCATCGATCATGTGACCAGTCCCAAACTATGTACATAAGTGCATGCCATCGATCATGTGACCATCGATCATGTGACCAGCCCCAAACTATGTACATAAGTGCACGCCATCGATCATGTGACCATCGATCATGTGACCAGCCCCAAACTATGTACATAAGTGCACGCCATCGATCATGTGACCAGCCCCAAACTATGTACATAAGTGCACGCCATCGATCATGTGACCAGCCCCAAACTATGTACATAAGTGCACGCCATCGATCATGTGACCAGCCCCAAACTATGTACATAAGTGCACGCCATCGATCATGTGACCAGCCCCAAACTATGTACATAAGTGCACGCCATCGATCATGTGACCAGCCCCAAACTATGTACATAAGTGCACGCCATCGATCATGTGACCATCGATCATGTGACCATCCCCAAACTATGTACATAAGTGCACGCCATCGATCACGTGACCAGCCCCAAACTATGTACATAAGTGCACGCCATCGATCATGTGACCAGCCCCAAACTATGTACATAAGTGCACGCCATCGATCATGTGACCAGCCCCAAACTATGTACATAAGTGCACGCCATCGATCACGTGACCAGCCCCAAACTATGTACATAAGTGCACGCCATCGATCATGTGACCAGCCCCAAACTATGTACATAAGTGCACGCCATCGATCATGTGACTAGTCCCAAACTATGTACATAAGTGCATGCCATCGATCATGTGACCATCGATCATGTGACCATCCCCAAACTATGTACATAAGTGCACGCCATCGATCATGTGACCAGCCCCAAACTATGTACATAAGTGCACGCCATCGATCATGTGACTAGCCCCAAACTATGTACATAAGCGCATGCCATCGATCATGTGAGCTCTCGTGGCTCAGGTCATATATAGCAACAAAGTTTAACTTGTGCCCCCAAGTATTTCCGGCACGGTCATGTGACCTAAAGATTGTCCCATGTCCCGCGTCCCCTGTCCCGCATCCCGTGTCCCCTGTCCCATGTCCCCTGTCCCGTATCCCATGTGCCCTGTCCCCTGTCCCGTATCCCATCTCCCGTGTCCCATTTCCCCTGTCCCATGTCCCCTGTCCTGTGTCCCCTGTCCTGTGTCCCGTGTCCCCCGTCCCCTGTCCCGTATCCCATGTCCCATGTCCCGTGTCCCCTGTCCCATGTCCCCTGTCCCGTGTCCCCTGTCCCCTGTCCCGTGTCCCCTGTCCCATGTCCCGTGTCCCCTGTCCCCTGTCCTGCATCCCGTGTCCCGTGTCCCCTGTCCCATGTCCCCTGTCCCGCATCCTGTGTCCCGTTGTATATTCTCCATGATAGGATGACTATTGGATTGCGTGTTTCTGAATGTTCCTCATCGTCTCATCACACAGGAGGTGTCACCATTATCGTTGGCTCCAGTTCTTTCCTGATTCCTCTCAGCCGCATGATTCTGGGGATCCCCCCTCAGCAGGGAGAAGGCGGCTCAGCTGGAGCCACTATGAAGGTAAGTCCTTCCCCCACTTGGACCCTCGGAGTACCTACAGACATGAGGGGCCCGTTGTCTGATCCCCCGGCTGAGGGCTGCTTGGGGTTCTAGAGGGTAGAAAGGTGGAAAACTCATGTCCCATAATAAGCCGATACCAGCTTTCTACACCATTCCCGCTCCTTTCCCGCTCCCTCCATTATTCCCGATCCCTTCCCGCTCCCTCCATTGTCCACACCATTCTCCGATCCCTTCCCGCTCCCTCCATTGTCCACACCATTCTCCGATCCCTTCCCACTCCCTCCATTGTCCACACCATTCCCGATCCCTTCCCACTCCCTCCATTATTCCCGATCCCTTCCCGCTCCCTCCATTGTCCACACCATTCTCCGATCCCTTTCCGCTCCCTCCATTGTCCACACCATTCTCCGATCCCTTCCCGCTCCCTCCATTGTCCACACCATTCTCCGATCCCTTCCCGCTCCCTCCATTGTCCACACCATTCTCCGATCCCTTCCCGCTCCCTCCATTATTCCCGATCCCTTCCCACTCCCTCCATTATTCCCGATCCCTTCCCACTCCCTCCATTGTCCACACCATTCTCCGATCCCTTCCCACTCCCTCCATTGTCCACACCATTCCCAATCCCTTCCCGCTCCCTCCATTATTCCCGATCCCTTCCCACTCCCTCCATTGTCCACACCATTCCCAATCCCTTCCCGCTCCCTCCATTATTCCCGATCCCTTCCCACTCCCTCCATTGTCCACACCATTCCCAATCCCTTCCCGCTCCCTCCATTATTCCCGATCCCTTCCCGCTCCCTCCATTGTCCACACCATTCTCCGATCCCTTCCCGCTCCCTCCATTGTCCACACCATTCCCGATCCCTTCCCACTCCCTCCATTGTCCACACCATTCCCGATCCCTTCCCACTCCCTCCATTATTCCCGATCCCTTCCCGCTCCCTCCATTGTCCACACCATTCTCCAATCCCTTCCCGCTCCCTCCATTGTCCACACCATTCCCGATCCCTTCCCACTCCCTCCATTATTCCCGATCCCTTCCCGCTCCCTCCATTGTCCACACCATTCTCCGATCCCTTCCCGCTCCCTCCATTGTCCACACCATTCTCCGATCCCTTCCCGCTCCCTCCATTGTCCACACCATTCTCCGCTCCCTTCCCGCTCCCTCCATTATTCCCGATCCCTTCCCGCTCCCTCCATTATTCCCGATCCCTTCCCACTCCCTCCATTATTCCCGATCCCTTCCCGCTCCCTCCATTGTCCACACCATTCTCTGATCCCTTCCCGCTCCCTCCATTGTCCACACCATTCCCGATCCCTTCCCGCTCCCTCCATTATTCCTGATCCCTTCCCGCTCCCTCCATTGTCCACACCATTCTCCGATCCCTTCCCGCTCCCTCCATTGTCCACACCATTCCCGATCCCTTCCCGCTCCCTCCATTATTCCTGATCCCTTCCCGCTCCCTCCATTGTCCACATCATTCTCCGATCCCTTCCCTCTCCCTCCATTGTCCACACCATTCCCGATCCCTTCCCGCTCCCTCCATTATTCCCAATCCCTTCCCACTCCCTCCACTGTCCACACCATTCTCCGATCCCTTCCCGCTCCCTTCCCGCTCCCTCCATAGTCCACACCATTCTCCGATCCCTTCCCGATCCCTCCATTGTCCACACCATTCTCCGATCCCTTCCTGCTCCCTCCATTGTCCACACCATTCTCCGATCCCTTCCCACTCCCTCCATTGTCCACACCATTCTCCGATCACTTCCCACTCCCTCCTCTGTCCACACCATTCTCCGATTCCTTCCCTCTCCCTCCATTGTCCACACCATTCCCGATCCCTTCCCGATCCCTCCATTGACCACACCATTCTCCGATCCCTTCCCACTCCCTCCATTGTCCACACCATTCTCCGATCCCTTCCCACTCCCTCCATTGTCCACACCATTCTCCGATCCCTTCCCGCTCCCTCCATTGTCCACACCATTCCCGATCCCGCTCCCTCCATTGTCCACACCATTCCCGATCCCACTCCCTCCATTGTCCACACCATTCCCGATCCCTTCCCGATCCCTCCATTGACCACACCATTCTCCGATCCCTTCCCACTCCCTCCATTGTCCACACCATTCTCCGATCCCTTCCCGCTCCCTTCATTGTCCACACCATTCTCCGATCCCTTCCCGCTCCCTTCCCGACATCACAGCCCTATTTCTATCCCCACTCCTCCAGCCACCCCATCCAATAGGATGACCTCCTCTGACCTATAGGACATCACAGCCTCATTTCTTTTCCCCACTTGTCCACATCCATGCTCCACCACATTCTGCTCCAGCCCCTTCCTGCTTTCTCCATATTCCCCCTCCTCTCTGTTCTGACCACTTCCGGGTCCCTGAATACTCCACTTCCCCCATTAACCACACCCTGCTCTGACCCCTTCCTGCTCCCTCCATACTCTACCTTCTTTCCTGCCCCTTACATTGTCCACACCCTGCCCTGACACCTTCCTGCTCCTTCCATACTCCACTTCTTTCCCGCCCCTTACATTGTCCACACCCTACTCTGACCTCTTCCTGCTCCTTCCATACTCCACTTCTTTCCCGCCCCTTACATTGTCCACACCCTGCCCTGACACCTTCCTGCTCCTTCCATACTCCACTTCTTTCCTGCCCCTTACATTGTCCATACCCTACCCTGACACCTTCCTTCTTCTTCCATACTCCACTTCTTTTCTGCCCCTTACATTGTCCACACCCTGCCCTGACACCTTCCTGCTCCTTCCATACTCCACTTCTTTCCTGCCCCTTACATTGTCCACACCCTGCCCTGACACCTTCCTGCTCCTTCCATACTCCACTTCTTTTCTGCCCCTTACATTGTCCATACCCTGCCCTGACAACCTTCCTGCTCCTTCCATACTCCACTTCTTTCCTGCCCCTTACATTGTCCATACCCTGCCTTGACCCCTTCCTTCTCCTTCCATACTCCACTTCTTTCCTGCCCCTTACATTGTCCACACCCTGCCCTGACACCTTCCTGCTCCTTCCATACTCCACTTCTTTCCTGCCCCTTACATTGTCCATACCCTGCCCTGACACCTTCCTGCTCCTTCAGTACTCCACTTCTTTCCTGCCCCTTACATTGTCCACACCCTGCCCTGACACCTTCCTGCTCCTTCCATACTCCACTTCTTTCCTGCCCCTTACATTGTCCATACCCTACTCTGACCCCTTCCTGCTCCTTCCATACTCCACTTCTTTTCTGCCCCTTACATTGTCCACACCCTGCCCTGACACCTTCCTGCTCCTTCAGTACTCCACTTCTTTCCTGCCCCTTACATTGTCCACACCCTGCCCTGACACCTTCCTGCTCCTTCCATACTCCACTTCTTTCCTGCCCCTTACATTGTCCATACCCTGCCCTGACACCTTCCTGCTCCTTCAGTACTTCACTTCTTTTCTGCCCCTTACATTGTCCACACCCTGCCCTGACCCCTTCCTGCTCCTTCAGTACTCCACTTCTTTCCTGCCCCTTACATTGTCCACACCCTGCCCTGACACCTTCCTGCTCCTTCCATACTCCACTTCTTTTCTGCCCCTTACATTGTCCACACCCTGCCCTGACACCTTCCTGCTCCTTCAGTACTCCACTTCTTTCCTGCCCCTTACATTGTCCACACCCTGCCCTGACACCTTCCTGCTCCTTCCATACTCCACTTCTTTTCTGCCCCTTACATTGTCCACACCCTGCCCTGACACCTTCCTGCTCCTTCCATACTCCACTTCTTTCCTGCCCCTTACATTGTCCATACCCTGCCCTGACCCCTTCCTGCTCCTTCCATACTCCACTTCTTTCCTGCCCCTTACATTGTCCACACCCTACTCTGACCCCTTCCTGCTCCTTCCATACTCCACTTCTTTCCTGCCCCTTACATTGTCCACACCCTGCCCTGACACCTTCCTGCTCCTTCCATACTCCACTTCTTTCCTGCCCCTTACATTGTCCACACCCTGCCCTGACACCTTCCTGCTCCTTCCATACTCCACTTCTTTCCTGCCCCTTACATTGTCCACACCCTGCCCTGACACCTTCCTGCTCCTTCCATACTCCACTTCTTTCCTGCCCCTTACATTGTCCATACCCTGCCCTGACACCTTCCTGCTCCTTCCATACTCCACTTCTTTTCTGCCCCTTACATTGTCCATACCCTGCCCTGACAACCTTCCTGCTCCTTCCATACTCCACTTCTTTCCTGCCCCTTACATTGTCCACACCCTGCCCTGACACCTTCCTGCTCCTTCCATACTCCACTTCTTTCCTGCAGCTTACATTGTCCATACCCTACTCTGACACCTTCCTGCTCCTTCCATACTCCACTTCTTTCCTGCCCCTTACATTGTCCATACCCTGCCCTGACACCTTCCTGCTCCTTCCATACTCCACTTCTTTCCTGCCCCTTACATTGTCCACACCCTGCCCTGACACCTTCCTGCTCTTTCCATACTCTACTTCTTTTCTGCCCCTTACATTGTCCACACCCTGCCCTGACACCTTCCTGCTCCTTCCATACTCCACTTCTTTTCTGCCCCTTACATTGTCCACACCCTGCCCTGACCCCTTCCTGCTCCTTCCATACTCCACTTCTTTTCTGCCCCTTACATTGTCCATACCCTGCCCTGACACCTTCCTGCTCCTTCCATACTCCACTTCTTTCCTGCCCCTTACATTGTCCATACCCTGCCCTGACCCCTTCCTGCTCCTTCCATACTCCACTTCTTTTCTGCCCCTTACATTGTCCACACCCTGCCCTGACCCCTTCCTGCTCCTTCAGTACTCCACTTCTTTCCTGCCCCTTACATTGTCCACACCCTGCCCTGACCCCTTCCTGCTCCTTCAGTACTCCACTTCTTTCCTGCCCCTTACATTGTCCACACCCTGCCCTGACACCTTCCTGCTCCTTCCATACTCCACTTCTTTTCTGCCCCTTACATTGTCCACACCCTGCCCTGACACCTTCCTGCTCCTTCAGTACTCCACTTCTTTTCTGCCCCTTACATTGTCCACACCCTGCCCTGACACCTTCCTGCTCCTTCCATACTCTACTTCTTTCCTGCCCCTTACATTGTCCACACCCTGCCCTGACACCTTCCTGCTCCTTCCATACTCCACTTCTTTTCTGCCCCTTACATTGTCCATACCCTGCCCTGACAACCTTCCTGCTCCTTCCATACTCCACTTCTTTCCTGCCCCTTCCATTGTCCACACCCTGCCCTGACACCTTCCTGCTCCTTCCATACTCCACTTCTTTCCTGCAGCTTACATTGTCCATACCCTACTCTGACACCTTCCTGCTCCTTCCATACTCCACTTCTTTCCT
Source organism: Rana temporaria (assembly GCF_905171775.1). Lineage (NCBI taxonomy): Eukaryota > Metazoa > Chordata > Amphibia > Anura > Ranidae > Rana > Rana temporaria. Next base: position 156,046 of record NW_024404418.1, on the reverse strand, counting down.
GCCCCTTACATTGTCCATACCCTGCCCTGACACCTTCCTGCTCCTTCCATACTCCACTTCTTTCCCGCCCCTTACATTGTCCATACCCTGCCCTGACACCTTCCTTCTCCTTCAGTACTCCACTTCTTTCCTGCCCTTTACATTGTCCACACCCTGCCCTGACCCCTTCCTTCTCCCTCCATACTCCACTTCTTTCCTGCCCTTTACATTGTCCATACCCTGCCCTGACCACTTCCTGCTCCTTCCATACTCCACTTCTTTCCTGCCCCTTACATTGTCCATACCCTGCCCTGACCCCTTCCTTCTCCTTCCATACTCCACTTCTTTCCTGCCCCTTACATTGTCCACACCCTGCCCTGGCACCTTCCTGCTCCTTCCATACTCCACTTCTTTCCTGCCCCTTACATTGTCCATACCCTGCCCTGACCCCTTCCTTCTCCTTCCATACTCCACTTCTTTCCTGCCCCTTACATTGTCCACACCCTGCCCTGACCCCTTCCTGCTCCTTCCATACTCCACTTCTTTCCTGCCCCTTACATTGTCCATACCCTACTCTGACCCCTTCCTGCTCCTTCCATACTCCACTTCTTTCCTGCCCCTTACATTGTCCACACCCTACTCTGACCCCTTCCTTCTCCTTCCATACTCCACTTCTTTCCTGCCCTTTACATTGTCCATACCCTGCCCTGACACCTTCCTGCTCCTTCCATACTCTACTTCTTTCTTGCCCCTTACATTGTCCATACCCTACTCTGACCCCTTCCTGCTCCTTCCATACTCCACTTCTTTCCCGCCCCTTACATTGTCCATACCCTGCCCTGACCCCTTCCTGCTCCTTCCATACTCTACTTCTTTCCTGCCCCTTACATTGTCCACACCCTACTCTGACCCCTTCCTGCTCCTTCCATACTCCACTTCTTTCCCGCCCCTTACATTGTCCATACCCTGCCCTGACACCTTCCTGCTCCTTCCATACTCCACTTCTTTCCTGCCCCTTACATTGTCCATACCCTACTCTGACCCCTTCCTGCTCCTTCCATACTCCACTTCTTTCCCGCCCCTTACATTGTCCATACCCTGCCCTGACCCCTTCCTGCTCCTTCCATACTCTACTTCTTTCCTGCCCCTTACATTGTCCATACCCTAATCTGACCCCTTCCTGCTCCTTCCATACTCCACTTCTTTTCTGCCCCTTACATTGTCCACACCCTGCCCTGACACCTTCCTGCTCCTTCCATACTCCACTTCTTTCCCGCCCCTTACATTGTCCATACCCTGCCCTGACACCTTCCTGCTCCTTCCATACTCCACTTCTTTCCTGGCCCTTACATTGTCCATACCCTACTCTGACCCCTTCCTGCTCCTTCCATACTCCACTTCTTTCCTGCCCCTTACATTGTCCACACCCTGCCCTGACACCTTCCTGCACCTTCCATACTCCACTTCTTTCCTGCCCCTTACATTGTCCATACCCTGCCCTGACACCTTCCTGCTCCTTCCATACTCTACTTCTTTCCTGCCCCTTACATTGTCCATACCCTACTCTGACCCCTTCCTTCTTCTTCCATACTCTACTTCTTTCCTGCCCCTTACATTGTCCATACCCTGCCCTGACCTCTTCCTGCTCCTTCCATACTCCACTTCTTTCCTGCCCCTTACATTGTCCATACCCTGCCCTGACCCCTTCCTGCTCCTTCCATACTCCACTTCTTTTCTGCCCCTTACATTGTCCATACCCTGCCCTGACACCTTCCTGCTCCTTCCATACTCCACTTCTTTCCTGCCCCTTACATTGTCCACACCCTGCCCTGACACCTTCCTTCTCCTTCCATACTCTACTTCTTTCCTGCCCCTTACATTGTCCATACCCTGCCCTGACACCTTCCTGCTCCTTCCATACTCCACTTCTTTCCTGCCCCTTACATTGTCCATACCCTGCCCTGACACCTTCCTGCTCCTTCCATACTCCACTTCTTTTCTGCCCCTTACATTGTCGATACCCTGCCCTGACCCCTTCCTGCTCCTTCCATACTCCACTTCTTTTCTGCCCCTTACATTGTCCACACCCTGCCCTGACACCTTCCTGCTCCTTCCATACTCCACTTCTTTCCTGCCCCTTACATTTTCCACACCCTGCCCTGACACCTTCCTGCTCCTTCCATACTCTACTTCTTTCCTGCCCCTTACATTGTCCATACCCTACTCTGACCCCTTCCTTCTTCTTCCATACTCTACTTCTTTTCTGCTCCCTCCATTACCACACCCTGCCCTGACCCCTTCCTGCTCCTTCCATACTCCACTTCTTTTCTGTCCCTTACATTGTCCACACCCCGCCCTGACACCTTCCTTCTCCTTCCATACTCTACTTCTTTCCTGCCCCTTACATTGTCCATACCCTGCCCTGACACCTTCCTGCTCCTTCCATACTCCACTTCTTTCCTGCCCCTTACATTGTCCATACCCTGCCCTGACCCCTTCCTGCTCCTTCCATACTCCACTTCTTTCCTGCCCCTTACATTGTCCATACCCTGCCCTGACCCCTTCCTGCTCCTTCCATACTCCACTTCTTTTCTGCCCCTTACATTGTCCATACCCTGCCCTGACACCTTCCTTCTCCTTCCATACTCCACTTCTTTTCTGCCCCTTACATTGTCCATACCCTGCCCTGACACCTTCCTTCTCCTTCCATACTCCACTTCTTTCTTGCCCCTTACATTGTCCACACCCTGCCCTGACACCTTCCTGCTCCTTCCATACTCTACTTCTTTCCTGCCCCTTACATTGTCCACACCCTACTCTGACCCCTTCCTGCTCCTTCCATACTCCACTTCTTTCCTGCCCCTTACATTGTCCACACCCTGCCCTGACACCTTCCTGCTCCTTCCATACTCCACTTCTTTCCTACCCCTTACATTGTCTATACCCTGCCCTGACACCTTCCTGCTCCTTCCATACTCCACTTCTTTTCTGCCCCTTACATTGTCCATACCCTACTCTGACCCCTTCCTGCTCCTTCAGTACTCCACCACCTCTGGTTGGGAAACTACTGTAAGGAAGCTGTGACCAGCGAGGGGACACCATACTTTGGGGCACATTAAGAATTCTGACAGTATTACAAAATGCTGGGAGCCACATAAATATCCCCCAGCGTGGAAGACCCCCTGGCTCAGGAAAGGGCCGGGACACATTCCCAGTGGCCCCTTCAAGTCATAATGTAATCCAAAGTAATGTATTTGTCATCCTCAGGTCCCACCATTGGCTTCCTGCCTGTGCGAAAAGGTGTCGGAGGGAAGATGGGCCATGATGGAGCCTCTGCTGAAGAATTTCACTCACTCCTCCAAGCACCCTGTCCAATGGGATGACCTCCTCTGATCTACAGGACATCACTGACCAATGGGATGATCTCCTCTGATCTACAGGATATCACCGACCAATGGGATGACCTCTGATCTACGAGACACCACTGACCAATGGGATGACCTCTGATCTGCGAGACACCACTGACCAATGGGATGACCTCCTCTGATCTACAGGACATCACTGACCAATGGGATGACCTCTGATCTACAAGACACCACTGACCAATGGGATGACCTCTGATCTACGAGACACCACTGACCAATGGGATGACCTCTGATCTACAGGACATCACTGACCAATGGGATGACCTCCTCTGATCTACAGGACATCACTGACCAATGGGATGACCTCCTCTGATCTACAGGACATCACTGACCAATGGGATGACCTCCTCTGACCTATAGGACATCACAGCCCCATTTCTATCCCCACTCCTCCAACCACCCCGCCCAATGGGATGACCTCCTCTGACCTATAGGACATCACAGCCCCATTTCTATCCCCACTCCTCCAACCACCCCGCCCAATGGGATGACCTCCTCTGACCTATAGGACATCACAGCCCCATTTCTATCCCCACTCCTCCAGCCACCCCGCCCAATGGGATGACCTCCTCTGACCTATAGGACATCACAGCCCCATTTCTATCCCCACTCCTCCAACCACCCCGCCCAATGGGATGACCTCCTCTGACCTATAGGACATCACAGCCCCATTTCTATCCCCACTCCTCCAACCACCCCGCCCAATGGGACAACCTCCTCTGACCTATAGGACATCACAGCCCCATTTCTATCCCCACTCCTCCAGCCACCCTGCCCAATAGGATGACCTCCTCTGACCTATAGGACATCACAGCCCCATTTCTATCCCCACTCCTCCAGCCACCCCGCCCAATGGGACAACCTCCTCTGACCTATAGGACATCACAGCCCAATTTCTATCCCCACTCCTCCAACCACCCCGCCCAATGGGATGACCTCCTCTGACCTATAGGACATCACAGCCCCATTTCTATCCCCACTCCTCCAACCACCCCGCCCAATGGGATGACCTCCTCTGACCTATAGGACATCACAGCCCCATTTCTATCCCCACTCCTCTAACCACCCCGCCCAATGGGACAACCTCCTCTGACCTATAGGACATCACAGCCCCATTTCTATCCCCACTCCTCCAGCTAACCCGCCCAATGGGACAACCTCCTCTGATCTATAGGACATCACAGCCCCATTTCTATCCCCACTCCTCCAGCCACCCCGCCCAATGGGACAACCTCCTCTGACCTATAGGACATCACAGCCCCATTTCTATCCCCACTCCTCCAACCACCCCGCCCAATGGGATGACCTCCTCTGACCTATAGGACATCACAGCCCTATTTCTATCCCCACTCCTCCAACCACCCCGCCCAATGGGATGACCTCCTCTGACCTATAGGACATCACAGCCCCATTTCTATCCCCACTCCTCCAACCACCCCGCCCAATGGGACAACCTCCTCTGACCTATAATACATCACAGCCCCATTTCTATCCCCACTCCTCCAACCACCCCGCCCAATGGGATGACCTCCTCTGACCTATAGGACATCACAGCCCCATTTCTATCCCCACTCCTCCAACCACCCCGCCCAATGGGATGACCTCCTCTGACCTATAAGACATCACAGCCCTATTTCTATCCCCACTCCTCCAACCACCCCGCCCAATGGGATGACCTCCTCTGACCTATAGGACATCACAGCCCTATTTCTATCCCCACTCCTCCAGCCACCCCGCCCAATGGGACAACCTCCTCTGATCTATAGGACATCACAGCCCCATTTCTATCCCCACTCCTCCAGCTAACCCGCCCAATGGGACAACCTCCTCTGACCTATAGGACATCACAGCCCCATTTCTATCCCCACTCCTCCAGCCACCCCGTCCAATGGGATGACCTCCTCTAACCTATAGGACATCATCACAGCCCCATTTCTATCCCCACTCCTCCAACCACCCCGTCCAATGGGATGACCTCCTCTGACCTATAGGACATCACAGCCCCATTTCTATCCCCACTCCTCCAACCACCCCGCCCAATGGGACGACCTCCTCTGACCTATAGGACATCACAGCCCCATTTATATCCCCACTCCTCCAACCACCCCGCCCAATGGGACAACCTCCTCTGACCTATAGGACATCACAGCCCCATTTATATCCCCACTCCTCCAACCACCCCGTCCAATGGGATGACCTCCTCTCATTGATAGAATACATATAATGGGACGACCTCCTATTTCCTTGTAGGGCGTCACTATGCAATGGGACAGCCCCCCCCCCCGGGCCCTTCTATATCACCATCCAATGGGACAACCTCCTCTGACCTATAGGACATCACAGCCCCATTTCTATCCCCACTCCTCCAACCACCCCGCCCAATGGGACAACCTCCTCTGACCTATAATACATCACAGCCCCATTTCTATCCCCACTCCTCCAACCACCCCGCCCAATGGGATGACCTCCTCTGACCTATAGGACATCACAGCCCCATTTCTATCCCCACTCCTCCAACCACCCCGCCCAATGGGATGACCTCCTCTGACCTATAAGACATCACAGCCCTATTTCTATCCCCACTCCTCCAACCACCCCGCCCAATGGGATGACCTCCTCTGACCTATAGGACATCACAGCCCCATTTCTATCCCCACTCCTCCAACCACCCCCCCCAATGGGACAACCTCCTCTGACCTATAGGACATCACAGCCCCATTTCTATCCCCACTCCTCCAACCACCCCGTCCAATGGGATGACCTCCTCTGACCTATAAGACATCACAGCCCTATTTCTATCCCCACTCCTCCAACCACCCTCCAACCACCAGTGGGGATAGAAATTGGGACAACCTCCTCTGATCTATAGGACATCACAGCCCCATTTCTATCCCCACTCCTCCAGCCACCCCGTCCAATGGGATGACCTCCTCTAACCTATAGGACATCATCACAGCCCCATTTATATCCCCACTCCTCCAGCCACCCCGCCCAATGGGACAACCTCCTCTGACCTATAGGACATCACAGTCCCATTTCTATCCCCACTCCTCCAACCACCCCGTCCAATGGGATGACCTCCTCTGACCTATAGGACATCACAGCCCCATTTCTATCCCCACTCCTCTAACCACCCCGCCCAATGGGACAACCTCCTCTGACCTATAGGACATCACAGCCCCATTTCTATCCCACTCCTCCAGCCACCCCGCCCAATGGGACAACCTCCTCTGACCTATAGGACATCACAGCCCCATTTCTATCCCCACTCCTCCAACCACCCCGTCCAATGGGATGACCTCCTCTGACCTATAGGACATCACAGCCCTATTTCTATCCCCACTCCTCCAACCACCCCGCCCAATGGGATGACCTCCTCTGACCTATAGGACATCACAGCCCCATTTCTATCCCCACTCCTCCAGCCACCCCGCCCAATGGGACAACCTCCTCTGACCTATAATACATCACAGCCCCATTTCTATCCCCACTCCTCCAACCACCCCGCCCAATGGGATGACCTCCTCTGACCTATAGGACATCACAGCCCCATTTCTATCCCCACTCCTCCAACCACCCCGCCCAATGGGATGACCTCCTCTGACCTATAAGACATCACAGCCCTATTTCTATCCCCACTCCTCCAACCACCCCGCCCAATGGGATGACCTCCTCTGACCTATAGGACATCACAGCCCTATTTCTATCCCCACTCCTCCAGCCACCCCGCCCAATGGGAAAACCTCCTCTGATCTATAGGACATCACAGCCCCATTTCTATCCCCACTCCTCCAGCCACCCCGTCCAATGGGATGACCTCCTCTAACCTATAGGACATCATCACAGCCCCATTTCTATCCCCACTCCTCCAACCACCCCGTCCAATGGGATGACCTCCTCTGACCTATAGGACATCACAGCCCCATTTCTATCCCCACTCCTCCAACCACCCCGCCCAATGGGACGACCTCCTCTGACCTATAGGACATCACAGCCCCATTTATATCCCCACTCCTCCAGCCACCCCGTCCAATGGGACGACCTCCTCTGACCTATAGGACATCACAGCCCTATTTCTATCCCCACTCCTCCAGCCACCCTGCCCAATAGGATGACCTCCTCTGACCTATAGGACATCACAGCCCCATTTCTATCCCCACTCCTCCAACCACCCCGTCCAATGGGATGACCTCCTCTGACCTATAGGACATCACAGCCCCATTTATATCCCCACTCCTCCAACCACCCCGCCCAATGGGACAACCTCCTCTGACCTATAGGACATCACAGCCCCATTTATATCCCCACTCCTCCAACCACCCCGTCCAATGGGATGACCTCCTCTCATTGATAGAATACATATAATGGGACGACCTCCTATTTCCTTGTAGGGCGTCACTATGCAATGGGACAGCCCCCCCCCCCCCGGCCCTTCTATATCACCATCCAATGGGACAACCTCCTCTGACCTATAGGACATCACAGCCCCATTTCTATCCCCACTCCTCCAACCACCCCGCCCAATGGGACAACCTCCTCTGACCTATAATACATCACAGCCCCATTTCTATCCCCACTCCTCCAACCACCCCGCCCAATGGGATGACCTCCTCTGACCTATAGGACATCACAGCCCCATTTCTATCCCCACTCCTCCAACCACCCCGCCCAATGGGATGACCTCCTCTGACCTATAAGACATCACAGCCCTATTTCTATCCCCACTCCTCCAACCACCCCGCCCAATGGGATGACCTCCTCTGACCTATAGGACATCACAGCCCCATTTCTATCCCCACTCCTCCAACCACCCCCCCCAATGGGACAACCTCCTCTGACCTATAGGACATCACAGCCCCATTTCTATCCCCACTCCTCCAACCACCCCGTCCAATGGGATGACCTCCTCTGACCTATAAGACATCACAGCCCTATTTCTATCCCCACTCCTCCAACCACCCTCCAACCACCAGTGGGGATAGAAATTGGGACAACCTCCTCTGATCTATAGGACATCACAGCCCCATTTCTATCCCCACTCCTCCAGCCACCCCGTCCAATGGGATGACCTCCTCTAACCTATAGGACATCATCACAGCCCCATTTCTATCCCCACTCCTCCAGCCACCCCGCCCAATGGGATGACCTCCTCTGACCTATAGGACATCACAGCCCCATTTCTATCCCCACTCCTCCAACCACCCCGCCCAATGGGATGACCTCCTCTGACCTATAGGACATCACAGCCCCATTTCTATCCCCACTCCTCCAACCACCCCGCCCAATGGGATGACCTCCTCTGACCTATAGGACATCACAGCCCCATTTCTATCCCCACTCCTCCAGCCACCCCGCCCAATGGGATGACCTCCTCTGACCTATAGGACATCACAGCCCCATTTCTATCCCCACTCCTCCAACCACCCCGCCCAATGGGATGACCTCCTCTGACCTATAGGACATCACAGCCCCATTTCTATCCCCACTCCTCCAACCACCCCGCCCAATGGGACAACCTCCTCTGACCTATAGGACATCACAGCCCCATTTCTATCCCCACTCCTCCAACCACCCCGCCCAATGGGACAACCTCCTCTGACCTATAGGACATCACAGCCCCATTTATATCCCCACTCCTCCAGCCACCCCGCCCAATGGGACAACCTCCTCTGACCTATAGGACATCACAGCCCCATTTCTATCCCCACTCCTCCAGCCACCCTGCCCAATAGGATGACCTCCTCTGACCTATAGGACATCACAGCCCCATTTCTATCCCCACTCCTCCAGCCACCCCGCCCAATGGGACAACCTCCTCTGACCTATAGGACATCACAGCCCCATTTCTATCCCCACTCCTCCAACCACCCCGTCCAATGGGACGACCTCCTCTGACCTATAGGACATCACAGCCCCATTTCTATCCCCACTCCTCCAACCACCCCGCCCAATGGGATGACCTCCTCTGACCTATAGGACATCACAGCCCCATTTCTATCCCCACTCCTCTAACCACCCCGCCCAATGGGACAACCTCCTCTGACCTATAGGACATCACAGCCCCATTTCTATCCCCACTCCTCCAGCTAACCCGCCCAATGGGACAACCTCCTCTGATCTATAGGACATCACAGCCCCATTTCTATCCCCACTCCTCCAGCCACCCCGCCCAATGGGACAACCTCCTCTGACCTATAGGACATCACAGCCCCATTTCTATCCCCACTCCTCCAACCACCCCGTCCAATGGGATGACCTCCTCTGACCTATAGGACATCACAGCCCTATTTCTATCCCCACTCCTCCAACCACCCCGCCCAATGGGATGACCTCCTCTGACCTATAGGACATCACAGCCCCATTTCTATCCCCACTCCTCCAACCACCCCGCCCAATGGGACAACCTCCTCTGACCTATAATACATCACAGCCCCATTTCTATCCCCACTCCTCCAACCACCCCGCCCAATGGGATGACCTCCTCTGACCTATAGGACATCACAGCCCCATTTCTATCCCCACTCCTCCAACCACCCCGCCCAATGGGATGACCTCCTCTGACCTATAAGACATCACAGCCCTATTTCTATCCCCACTCCTCCAACCACCCCGCCCAATGGGATGACCTCCTCTGACCTATAGGACATCACAGCCCTATTTCTATCCCCACTCCTCCAGCCACCCCGCCCAATGGGACAACCTCCTCTGATCTATAGGACATCACAGCCCCATTTCTATCCCCACTCCTCCAGCTAACCCGCCCAATGGGACAACCTCCTCTGACCTATAGGACATCACAGCCCCATTTCTATCCCCACTCCTCCAGCCACCCCGTCCAATGGGATGACCTCCTCTAACCTATAGGACATCATCACAGCCCCATTTCTATCCCCACTCCTCCAACCACCCCGTCCAATGGGATGACCTCCTCTGACCTATAGGACATCACAGCCCCATTTCTATCCCCACTCCTCCAACCACCCCGCCCAATGGGACGACCTCCTCTGACCTATAGGACATCACAGCCCCATTTATATCCCCACTCCTCCAGCCACCCCGCCCAATGGGACAACCTCCTCTGACCTATAGGACATCACAGTCCCATTTCTATCCCCACTCCTCCAACCACCCCGCCCAATGGGACAACCTCCTCTGACCTATAGGACATCACAGCCCCATTTATATCCCCACTCCTCCAACCACCCCGTCCAATGGGATGACCTCCTCTCATTGATAGAATACATATAATGGGACGACCTCCTATTTCCTTGTAGGGCGTCACTATGCAATGGGACAGCCCCCCCCCCCCCCGGGCCCTTCTATATCACCATCCAATGGGACAACCTCCTCTGACCTATAGGACATCACAGCCCCATTTCTATCCCCACTCCTCCAACCACCCCGCCCAATGGGACAACCTCCTCTGACCTATAATACATCACAGCCCCATTTCTATCCCCACTCCTCCAACCACCCCGCCCAATGGGATGACCTCCTCTGACCTATAGGACATCACAGCCCCATTTCTATCCCCACTCCTCCAACCACCCCGCCCAATGGGATGACCTCCTCTGACCTATAAGACATCACAGCCCTATTTCTATCCCCACTCCTCCAACCACCCCGCCCAATGGGATGACCTCCTCTGACCTATAGGACATCACAGCCCCATTTCTATCCCCACTCCTCCAACCACCCCCACCAATGGGACAACCTCCTCTGACCTATAGGACATCACAGCCCCATTTCTATCCCCACTCCTCCAACCACCCCGTCCAATGGGATGACCTCCTCTGACCTATAAGACATCACAGCCCTATTTCTATCCCCACTCCTCCAACCACCCTCCAACCACCAGTGGGGATAGAAATTGGGACAACCTCCTCTGATCTATAGGACATCACAGCCCCATTTCTATCCCCACTCCTCCAGCCACCCCGTCCAATGGGATGACCTCCTCTAACCTATAGGACATCATCACAGCCCCATTTCTATCCCCACTCCTCCAGCCACCCCGCCCAATGGGATGACCTCCTCTGACCTATAGGACATCACAGCCCCATTTCTATCCCCACTCCTCCAACCACCCCGCCCAATGGGATGACCTCCTCTGACCTATAGGACATCACAGCCCCATTTCTATCCCCACTCCTCCAACCACCCCGCCCAATGGGATGACCTCCTCTGACCTATAGGACATCACAGCCCCATTTCTATCCCCACTCCTCCAGCCACCCCGCCCAATGGGATGACCTCCTCTGACCTATAGGACATCACAGCCCCATTTCTATCCCCACTCCTCCAACCACCCCGCCCAATGGGATGACCTCCTCTGACCTATAGGACATCACAGCCCCATTTCTATCCCCACTCCTCCAACCACCCCGCCCAATGGGACAACCTCCTCTGACCTATAGGACATCACAGCCCCATTTCTATCCCCACTCCTCCAACCACCCCGCCCAATGGGACAACCTCCTCTGACCTATAGGACATCACAGCCCCATTTATATCCCCACTCCTCCAGCCACCCCGCCCAATGGGACAACCTCCTCTGACCTATAGGACATCACAGCCCCATTTCTATCCCCACTCCTCCAGCCACCCTGCCCAATAGGATGACCTCCTCTGACCTATAGGACATCACAGCCCCATTTCTATCCCCACTCCTCCAGCCACCCCGCCCAATGGGACAACCTCCTCTGACCTATAGGACATCACAGCCCCATTTCTATCCCCACTCCTCCAACCACCCCGTCCAATGGGATGACCTCCTCTGACCTATAGGACATCACAGCCCCATTTCTATCCCCACTCCTCTAACCACCCCGCCCAATGGGACAACCTCCTCTGACCTATAGGACATCACAGCCCCATTTCTATCCCACTCCTCCAGCCACCCCGCCCAATGGGACAACCTCCTCTGACCTATAGGACATCACAGCCCCATTTCTATCCCCACTCCTCCAACCACCCCGTCCAATGGGATGACCTCCTCTGACCTATAGGACATCACAGCCCTATTTCTATCCCCACTCCTCCAACCACCCCGCCCAATGGGATGACCTCCTCTGACCTATAGGACATCACAGCCCCATTTCTATCCCCACTCCTCCAACCACCCCGCCCAATGGGACAACCTCCTCTGACCTATAATACATCACAGCCCCATTTCTATCCCCACTCCTCCAACCACCCCGCCCAATGGGATGACCTCCTCTGACCTATAGGACATCACAGCCCCATTTCTATCCCCACTCCTCCAACCACCCCGCCCAATGGGATGACCTCCTCTGACCTATAAGACATCACAGCCCTATTTCTATCCCCACTCCTCCAACCACCCCGCCCAATGGGATGACCTCCTCTGACCTATAGGACATCACAGCCCTATTTCTATCCCCACTCCTCCAGCCACCCCGCCCAATGGGAAAACCTCCTCTGATCTATAGGACATCACAGCCCCATTTCTATCCCCACTCCTCCAGCCACCCCGTCCAATGGGATGACCTCCTCTAACCTATAGGACATCATCACAGCCCCATTTCTATCCCCACTCCTCCAACCACCCCGTCCAATGGGATGACCTCCTCTGACCTATAGGACATCACAGCCCCATTTCTATCCCCACTCCTCCAACCACCCCGCCCAATGGGACGACCTCCTCTGACCTATAGGACATCACAGCCCCATTTATATCCCCACTCCTCCAGCCACCCCGTCCAATGGGACGACCTCCTCTGACCTATAGGACATCACAGCCCTATTTCTATCCCCACTCCTCCAGCCACCCTGCCCAATAGGATGACCTCCTCTGACCTATAGGACATCACAGCCCCATTTCTATCCCCACTCCTCCAACCACCCCGTCCAATGGGATGACCTCCTCTGACCTATAGGACATCACAGCCCCATTTCTATCCCCACTCCTCTAACCACCCCGCCCAATGGGACAACCTCCTCTGACCTATAGGACATCACAGTCCCATTTCTATCCCCACTCCTCCAGCTAACCCGCCCAATGGGACAACCTCCTCTGACCTATAGGACATCACAGCCCCATTTATATCCCCACTCCTCCAGCCACCCCGCCCAATGGGACAACCTCCTCTGACCTATAGGACATCACAGTCCCATTTCTATCCCCACTCCTCCAACCACCCCGCCCAATGGGACAACCTCCTCTGACCTATAGGACATCACAGTCCCATTTCTATCCCCACTCCTCCAGCTAACCCGCCCAATGGGACAACCTCCTCTGACCTATAGGACATCACAGCCCCATTTATATCCCCACTCCTCCAGCCACCCCGCCCAATGGGACAACCTCCTCTGACCTATAGGACATCACAGTCCCATTTCTATCCCCACTCCTCCAACCACCCCGCCCAATGGGATGACCTCCTCTGACCTATAAGACATCACAGCCCTATTTCTATCCCCACTCCTCCAACCACCCCGCCCAATGGGATGACCTCCTCTGACCTATAGGACATCACAGCCCTATTTCTATCCCCACTCCTCCAGCCACCCCGCCCAATGGGAAAACCTCCTCTGATCTATAGGACATCACAGCCCCATTTCTATCCCCACTCCTCCAGCCACCCCGTCCAATGGGATGACCTCCTCTAACCTATAGGACATCATCACAGCCCCATTTCTATCCCCACTCCTCCAACCACCCCGTCCAATGGGATGACCTCCTCTGACCTATAGGACATCACAGCCCCATTTCTATCCCCACTCCTCCAACCACCCCGCCCAATGGGACGACCTCCTCTGACCTATAGGACATCACAGCCCCATTTCTATCCCCACTCCTCCAACCACCCCGCCCAATGGGATGACCTCCTCTGACCTATAGGACATCACAGCCCCATTTCTATCCCCACTCCTCTAACCACCCCGCCCAATGGGACAACCTCCTCTGACCTATAGGACATCACAGCCCCATTTATATCCCCACTCCTCCAGCCACCCCGTCCAATGGGACGACCTCCTCTGACCTATAGGACATCACAGCCCTATTTCTATCCCCACTCCTCCAGCCACCCTGCCCAATAGGATGACCTCCTCTGACCTATAGGACATCACAGCCCCATTTCTATCCCCACTCCTCTAACCACCCCGCCCAATGGGACAACCTCCTCTGACCTATAGGACATCACAGTCCCATTTCTATCCCCACTCCTCCAGCTAACCCGCCCAATGGGACAACCTCCTCTGACCTATAGGACATCACAGCCCCATTTATATCCCCACTCCTCCAGCCACCCCGCCCAATGGGACAACCTCCTCTGACCTATAGGACATCACAGTCCCATTTCTATCCCCACTCCTCCAACCACCCCGCCCAATGGGACAACCTCCTCTGACCTATAGGACATCACAGCCCCATTTCTATCCCCACTCCTCCAGCCACCCCGTCCAATAGGATGACCTCCTCTGACCTATAGGACATCACAGCCCCATTTATATCCCCACTCCTCCAACCACCCCGTCCAATGGGACGACCTCCTCTGACCTATAGGACATCACAGCCCCATTTCTATCCCCACTCCTCCAGCCACCCCGTCCAATGGGACGACCTCCTCTGACCTATAGGACATCACAGCCCCATTTCTATCCCCACTCCTCCAACCACCCCGCCCAATGGGATGACCTCCTCTGACCTATAAGACATCACAGCCCTATTTCTATCCCCACTCCTCCAACCACCCCGCCCAATGGGATGACCTCCTCTGACCTATAGGACATCACAGCCCTATTTCTATCCCCACTCCTCCAGCCACCCCGCCCAATGGGAAAACCTCCTCTGATCTATAGGACATCACAGCCCCATTTCTATCCCCACTCCTCCAGCCACCCCGTCCAATGGGATGACCTCCTCTAACCTATAGGACATCATCACAGCCCCATTTCTATCCCCACTCCTCCAACCACCCCGTCCAATGGGATGACCTCCTCTGACCTATAGGACATCACAGCCCCATTTCTATCCCCACTCCTCCAACCACCCCGCCCAATGGGATGACCTCCTCTGACCTATAGGACATCACAGCCCCATTTCTATCCCCACTCCTCTAACCACCCCGCCCAATGGGACAACCTCCTCTGACCTATAGGACATCACAGCCCCATTTATATCCCCACTCCTCCAGCCACCCCGTCCAATGGGACGACCTCCTCTGACCTATAGGACATCACAGCCCTATTTCTATCCCCACTCCTCCAGCCACCCTGCCCAATAGGATGACCTCCTCTGACCTATAGGACATCACAGCCCCATTTCTATCCCCACTCCTCTAACCACCCCGCCCAATGGGACAACCTCCTCTGACCTATAGGACATCACAGTCCCATTTCTATCCCCACTCCTCCAGCTAACCCGCCCAATGGGACAACCTCCTCTGACCTATAGGACATCACAGCCCCATTTATATCCCCACTCCTCCAGCCACCCCGCCCAATGGGACAACCTCCTCTGACCTATAGGACATCACAGTCCCATTTCTATCCCCACTCCTCCAACCACCCCGCCCAATGGGACAACCTCCTCTGACCTATAGGACATCACAGCCCCATTTCTATCCCCACTCCTCCAGCCACCCCGTCCAATAGGATGACCTCCTCTGACCTATAGGACATCACAGCCCCATTTATATCCCCACTCCTCCAACCACCCCGTCCAATGGGACGACCTCCTCTGACCTATAGGACATCACAGCCCCATTTCTATCCCCACTCCTCCAGCCACCCCGTCCAATGGGACGACCTCCTCTGACCTATAGGACATCACAGCCCCATTTCTATCCCCACTCCTCCAACCACCCCGCCCAATGGGACGACCTCCTCTGACCTATAGGACATCACAGCCCCATTTCTATCCCCACTCCTCCAACCACCCCGTCCAATGGGATGACCTCCTCTCATTGATAGAATACATATAATGGGACGACCTCCTATTTCCTTGTAGGGCGTCACTATGCAATGGGACAGCCCCCCCCCCCCGGGCCCTTCTATATCACCATCCAATGGGACAACCTCCTCTGACCTATAGGACACCACAGAGCACAGTGACTAAGTGGTTAGCGCCTCTGTCTGACATCACTGGGGTAATTGGTTCAAATCGCCACCATGGCACTGCCTGCCTGGAGTTTGCATGTTCTCCCGGTTTCCTCCCAAACGTCAAAGACCTGCTAGGGGGCAGTTGGCTCCTGTCTAAGTACATGTATGAATGTTGGGGCCCCTAGATTGTAAGCTCCCTGGGAGCAGAGACAATGTACAGCGCTGTAGAAATATCTGTAAGAAATAAACTCTTAAATTTAAAAAAAAAGTTGGATAATGAAAATGTTGTACATAATGGTGGAGGAGAGCGGTGCATGATGGGAACTCAGGAGAATATGTCTGCGCTCTCTCTCTGCAGGAGGACAACTGCGCTCTCTCTCTGCAGGAGGACAACTGCGCTCTCTCTCTGCAGGAGGACAACTGCGCTCTCTCTCTGCAGGAGGACAACTGCGCTCTCTCTCTGCAGGAGGACAACTGCGCTCTCTCTCTGTGCAGGAGGACAACTGCGCTCTCTCTTTGTGCAGGAGAACAACTGCGCTCTCTCTCTGTGCAGGAGGACAACTGCGCACTCTTTCTGTGCAGGAGGACAACTGCGCTCTCTCTCTGTGCAGGAGGACAACTGCGCTCTCTCTCTGTGCAGGAGGACAACTGCGCACTCTTTCTGTGCAGGAGGACAACTGCGCTCTCTCTCTGTGCAGGAGGACAACTGCGCTCTCTCTCTGTGCAGGAGGACAACTGCGCTCTCTCTCTGTGCAGGAGGACAACTGCGCTCTCTCTCTGTGCAGGAAGACAACTGTGCTCTCTCTCTGTGCAGGAGGACAACTGCGCTCTCTCTCTGTGCAGGAGGACAGAGAGAGAGTGCAGTTGTACACGCCCCCCCAGCGCTCCCCCATGACGTGTACACGCCCCCCATCCAGCGCTCCCCCATGACGTGTACACGCCCCCCATCCAGCGCTCCCCCATGACGTGTACACGCCCCCCATCCAGCGCTCCCCCATGACGTGTACACGCCCCCCATCCAGCGCTCCCCCATGACGTGTACACGCCCCCCCCCATCCATCGCTCCCCCATGACGTGTACACGCCCCCCCCCATGACGTGTACACGCCCCCCCCCATGACGTGTACACGCCCCCCCCATCCATCCCTCCCCCATGACGTGTACACGCCCCCCCCCCATCCATCGCTCCCCCATGACGTGTACACGCCCCCCCCCATGACGTGTACACGCCCCCCCCATCCATCCCTCCCCCATGACGTGTACACGCCCTCCCCATCCAGCACTCCCCCATGACGTGTACACGCCCCCATCCAGCGCTCCCCCATGACGTGTACACGCCCTCCCCATCCAGCACTCCCCCATGACGTGTACACGCCCCCCATCCAGCGCTCCCCCATGACGTGTACACGCCCTCCCCATCCAGCACTCCCCCATGACGTGTACACGCCCCCCATCCAGCGCTCCCCCATGACGTGTACACGCCCCCCATCCAGCGCTCCCCCATGACGTGTACACGCCCCCCATCCAGCGCTCCCCCATGACGTGTACACGCCCCCCATCCATCGCTCCCCCATGACGTGTACACGCCCCCCCCATGACGTGTACACGCCCCCCCATCCATCCCTCCCCCATGACGTGTACACGCCCCCCCCCCCCATCCAGCGCTCCCCCATGACGTGTACACGCCCTCCCCATCCAGCGCTCCCCCATGACGTGTACACGCCCCCCATCCAGCGCTCCCCCATGACGTGTACACGCCCCCCCCATCCAGCGCTCCCCCATGACGTGTACACGCCCCCCATCCAGCACTCCCCCATGACGTGTACACGCCCCCCATCCAGCGCTCCCCCATGATGTGTACACGCCCCCCATCCAGCGCTCCCCCATGACGTGTACACGCCCCCCATCCAGCGCTCCCCCATGACGTGTACACGCCCCCCATCCATCGCTCCCCCATGACGTGTACACGCCCCCCCCATCCATCCCTCCCCCATGACGTGTACACGCCCCCCCCCATCCAGCGCTCCCCCATGACGTGTACACGCCCCCCCCATCCAGCGCTCCCCCATGACGTGTACACACCCCCCCCATGACGTGTACACGCCCCCCCCATCCAGCGCTCCCACATGACGTGTACACGCCCCCTCCATCCAGAGCTCCCCCATGACGTGTACATGCCCCCCCCATCCAGCGCTCCCCATGACGTGTACACCCCCCCCCCATGACGTGTACACCCCCCCCCCATGACGTGTACACCCCCCCATGACGTGTACATGCCCCCCCCATCCAGCGCTCCCCATGACGTGTACACCCCCCCCCAATGACGTGTACACCCCCCCCATGACGTGTACACGCCCCCCCATCCAGCACTCCCCCATGACGTGTACACGCCCCCTCCGTCCAGCGCTCCCCCATGACGTGTACACGCCCCCCCCTTCATGATGTGTACATGCCCCCCCCATGACGTGTACACCCCCCCCATGACGTGTACACGCCCCCCCCCATGACGTGTACACCCCCCCCCCATGACGTGTACACCCCCCCATGACGTGTACATGCCCCCCCATCCAGCGCTCCCCATGAAGTGTACACCCCCCCCCCCCATGACGTGTACACGCCCCCCCATCCAGCACTCCCCCATGACGTGTACACGCCCCCATCCGTCCAGCGCTCCCCCATGACGTGTACACGCCCCCCCTTCATGATGTGTACATGCCCCCCCCATGACGTGTACACCCCCCCCCATGACGTGTACACGCTCCCCCCCCATGACGTGTACACACACCCCCCATGACGTGTACACGCCCCCCCATGACGTGTACACGCCCCCCCCATGACGTGTACACACTCCAGCCCTTAAGATCAATAAATTCTCCTATCAGATATAAAAGTGGAGGAGATGATTATCTGCAGACAAACAAAGTGTGACGCAATTGCTGCATTTCTGGGTGTGGCCGTCACCTGGAGACATTCCTGGCAACTGGTCCAACCTGTCTGATCACCTGTAATAAAAGGAGGAGGGGCCACAGGTGAGGGTGGGAGGGGCTGGAGAGCTGCAGGTGAGAAGAGTGACTATGAGGAAGTTTATTCACTTCACTCTGAGCTTCTCCTGTAACCAGGAAACAGAGAGAAGAGACACAGAGAGATCACCAGAGAGGAGAGGAGAGACCGACTGAGAGGAGAGACCACCAGACACAGAGAGACCACCTGAGAGAGAGAGCTAAGGGGGGAGACCACCAGACACTGAGAGGAGAGACCACTAGAGACTGAGGAGACCACCTGAGAGAGAGGAGAGACAACCAGAGAGAGAGAGACCACCAGAGACTGAGGAGAGAGACCACCAGACACAGAGAGCTGAGAGGAGAGACCACCAGAGAGGAGTGGAGAGACCACCAGAGAGGAGAGGAGAGACCACCAGAGACTGAGAGGAGACCACCAGAGAGAGAGGAGACCACCAGACACAGAGAGCTGAGAGGAGAGACTACCAGAGACACCGAAATAGACCACCTAAGGCACAGAGAGAGCTAAGGGGGGAGACCACCAGAGACTTACACATTGCAGGTAAGTGATATGTGTTAACATTTCAGGTACATTGGTGGGACGGTATGGATGTGTGGGGCTCAGGGGTGGTGGAGATGATGGGGTGTAGGACTCAGGGGTGGTGGAGATGATGGGGTATGGGGGGCTCAGGGGTGGTGGAGATGATGGGTATGTGGGGCTCAGGGGTGGTGGAGATGATGGGGTATGTGGGGATCAGGGGTGGTGGAGATGATGGGGGGGTGTGGGGCTCAGGGGTGGTGGAGATGATGGGGTATGGGGAGCTCAGGGGTGGTGGAGATGATGGGGTATGGGGGGCTCGGGGGTGGTGGAGATGATGGTTTGGGGCTCAGGGGTGGTGGAGATGATGGGGGTGTGAGGCTTGGGGGTGGTGGAGATGATGGGGTATGGGGGGCTCAGGGGTGGTGGAGATGATGGGGTGTGGGGGGCTCAGGGGTGGTGGAGATGATGGGGTATGGGGGGCTCAGGGGTGGTGGAGATGATGGGGGGTGTGAGGTTTGGGGGTGGTGGAGATGATGGGGGTGTGGGGATGGGGTTTGTGGGATGGTGGCATGGCTGTGTGGGGTATGGGGTGGTGGAGATGATGGGTATGTGGGGCTCAGGGGTGGTGGAGATGATGGGGTATGGGGGGCTCAGGGGTGGTGGAGATGATGGGTATGTGGGGCTCAGGGGTGGTGGAGATGATGGGGGGGTGTGGGGCTCAGGGGTGGTGGAGATGATGGGGTATGGGGAGCTCAGGGGTGGTGGAGATGATGGGGTATGGGGGGCTCGGGGGTGGTGGAGATGATGGTTTGGGGCTCAGGGGTGGTGGAGATGATGGGGGTGTGAGGCTTGGGGGTGGTGGAGATGATGGGGTATGGGGGGCTCAGGGGTGGTGGAGATGATGGGGTATGGGGGGCTCAGGGGTGGTGAAGATGATGGGGGTGTGGGACTCAGGGGTGGTGGAGATGATGGGGTGTGGGGGGCTCAGGGGTGGTGGAGATGATGGGGTATGGGGAGCTCAGGGGTGGTGGAGATGATGGGGTATGGGGGGCTCGGGGGTGGTGGAGATGATGGTTTGGGGCTCAGGGGTGGTGGAGATGATGGGGTGTGAGGCTTGGGGGTGGTGGAGATGATGGGGTGTGGGGGGCTCAGGGGTGGTGGAGATGATGGGGTATGGGGGGCTCAGGGGTGGTGGAGATGATGGGGGGTGTGAGGTTTGGGGGTGGTGGAGATGATGGGGGTGTGGGGATGGGGTTTGTGGGATGGTGGCATGGCTGTGTGGGGTATGGGGTGGTGGAGATGATGGGGTATGTGGGGCTCGGGGGTGGTGGAGATGGGGTGGTGGAGATGGTGGCATGGCTGTGTGGGGCGCAGGGACGGTGTAGACATGTCCAGTATACGGCTGTGCGGAGAGTCCAGGGGTGGTGGGGTATGGGGATGGTGGCATGGCTGTGTGGGGCTTGGGGGTATGGGGTGGTGGAGATGATGGGGTATGGGGGGCTCGGGGGTGGTGGAGATGGTGGGGATGGTGGCATGGCTGTGTGGGGCGCAGGGACGGTGTAGACATGTCCACTATACGGCTGTGTGGAGAGTCCAGGGGATGGGGGTATGGGGTGGTGGGGATGGTGGCATGGCTGTGTGGGGCGCAGGGACGGTGTAGACATGTCCAGTATACGGCTGTGTGGAGAGTCCAGGGGTGGCGGGGATGGGATGGTGGCATGGGGGGCTCAGGGATGGTGGGGTGGTGGGGTTTGGGGGTGGTGGCATGGCTGTGCTGAGAGTCCAGGGGATGGAGGTATGGCTGTGCTGAGAGTCCAGTATCTGACATGTTTCTCTCTCTTTGGACACTAAAATGGTCATTAGAGTTTCTCCTGCAGCCCAGAAATTGCCAATCTACAGACATGAAGGAATCTCCTGGGTGATGCCATTTGCTGCCTGATATCAGTGTGAAGGAGATAAGTGGGCCTGTGATGTGATTGGTCTGTCTGTGATTGGAGATAAGTGGGCCTGTGATGTGATTGGTCTGTCTGGAGATAAGTGGGCCTGTGATGTGATTGGTCTGTGATTGGAGATAAGTGGGCCTGTGATGTGATTGGTCTGTGATTGGAGATAAGTGGGCCTGTGATGTGATTGGTCTGTGATTGGAGATAAGTTGGTCTCTCAGGTCCGGCTCCATGGCGTCTCCTTCGCTGACGTTTCGCTTTGTTTAGCTTTGTTTGGATTTGCATTGTGACGTCTCATTGTTCAGAATTAGCACAAATCTCATTACTGAGTAATCTCCTCCCCCCGGGGGGGTCACTGATAGAGAGACGTTCAGGACGTTTGTTTGTTGGGCGGCTTCATCCCAATCAGAGTTGGATGTTCTTCCTCACATCACATTGTACAATTGTCTGGTGACCCCAACCTCGCTGACAACCAGTGACCACCAGGGAGCCCCGCTGACAACCAGTGACCACCAGGGAGCCCCGCTGACAACCAGTGACCACCAGGGAGCCCCGCTGACAACCAGTGACCACCAGGGAGCCCCGCTGACAACCAGTGACCACCAGGGAGCCCCGCTGACAACCAGTGACCACCAGCGGGCCCCGCTGACAACCAGTGACCACGAGGGAGCCCCGCTGACAACCAGTGACCACGAGGGAGCCCCGCTGACAACCAGTGACCACGAGGGAGCCCCGCTGACAACCAGTGACCACGAGGGAGCCCCGCTGACAACCAGTGACCACGAGGGAGCCCCGCTGACAACCAGTGACCACGAGGGAGCCCCGCTGACAACCAGTGACCACCAGGGAACCCCGCTGACCACCAGGGAGCCCCGCTGACAACCAGTGACCACCAGCAAGCCCCGCTGACCACCAGGGAGCCCCGCTGACAACCAGTGACCACCAGGGGGCCCTGCTGACAACCAGTGACCACCAGGGAGCCCTGCTGACAACCAGTGACCACCAGGGAGCCCTGCTGACAACCAGTGACCACCAGGGAGCCCTGCTGGCAACCAGTGACCACCAGGGAGCCCCGCTGACAACCAGTGACCACCATGAAATATCAAAAACTCTCACTGATCACCAGTGGGGTTCTTTGGTGTCCATTGGTCATTACTGGGGGGGTCATTGGTGCTCCATGGGAATAGTTGGGGGTTATTGGTGTTCAAGAAGAATTACTGAAGGTCCCTGGTGGTCATTAGTGATCCATGGGGGTGTCATTAGTGTTCCATAGCGTGCCCTGGTGTTCATTGATTCTCTATGGGATTTATTGGACATCATTGGGGGGGGGGGGCATTGGTGTTCAATCGTGCTCCATGGGGGACATTTATGGTCATTGGGTGTTATTCCGGCTCCATGGTATTTATTGGACATCATTGGGGGGTCTTTGGGGCTCCATGGGAATTATTGGGGGTCATTGGTAATCAATAAACAGCCCAGTATTGGTCTCGGGGAACCCCAAGGACCCCAGAGACAAATGGGCAGAGGACTATCCCGGGAACAGGACGAGGAGATGAACTCGGAGAAGAGCAGAAATATAAAAACATAGAAACATTTATTAGTATAACAAACAAGTAAATACAAAACATTAAAGGACAATAAAAACGATCCACATATCAGGACAACCGATCAAATCACCGAAACTGCAATCCCCTGATGGGGAGTCCAGGTAAGTGTTGGGGTCACGGGGAGTCTCTCTACTAGTTTCGCCATATTACATCGGCTTCGTCAGGAGAAATTCCAGGAGCAGGTGTCCCGTCGGCTCGAATAGCCACGGAAAGGGGGGTAAGTATGGAGAGGAACCTGCATGACCTACACAGCAGGAGATCCTTGTGGCCACCCCTTACTAGTACAGGACCCCCCCCCCCACCATAGAGCTCCTCGTCCCCAGGGACCCCCCCTACCATAGAGCTCCTCGTCCCCAGGGACCCCCCCCCCCCACCATAGAGCTCCTTGTCTCCAGGGACCCCCCCCCCCTACCATAGAGCTCCTTGTCCCCAGGGACCCCCCCCCCCACCATAGAGCTCCTCGTCCCCAGGGACCCCCCCTACCATAGAGCTCCTCGTCCCCAGGGACCCCCCCCCCTACCATAGAGCTCCTCGTCCCCAGGGACCCCCCCCCCACCATAGAGCTCCTTGTCCCCAGGGCCCCCCCCC
This sequence comes from Rana temporaria, assembly GCF_905171775.1. NCBI lineage: Eukaryota > Metazoa > Chordata > Amphibia > Anura > Ranidae > Rana > Rana temporaria. The sequence continues at coordinate 131,897 of NW_024404418.1, read as the reverse complement.
CACCATAGAGCTCCTTGTCCCCAGGGACCCCCCCCACCATAGAGCTCCTTGTCTCCAGGGACCCCCCCCTACCATAGAGCTCCTCGTCCCCAGGGACCCCCCCCCCACCATAGAGCTCCTTGTCCCCAGGGACCCCCCCCCCTACCATAGAGCTCCTTGTCCCCAGGGACCCCCCCCCCCCACCATAGAGCTCCTTGTCTCCAGGGACCCCCCCCCACCATAGAGCTCCTTGTCTCCAGGGACCCCCCCCCTACCATAGAGCTCCTCGTCCCCAGGGACCCCCCCCCCACCATAGAGCTCCTTGTCCCCAGGGACCCCCCCCTACCATAGAGCTCCTCGTCCCCAGGGCCCCCCCCTACCATAGAGCTCCTTGTCTCCAGGGACCCCCCCTACCATAGAGCTCCTTGTCCCCAGGGACCCCCCCCTACCATAGAGCTCCTCGTCCCCAGGGACCCCCCCCCTACCATAGAGCTCCTTGTCCCCAGGGACCCCCCCCCTCCTAATGGTCCTCATCCCCGGGGAACTGCTCATGTTGGGATGGAGATGTGATAATGCAGAGTTGCTGAACGTTCCAGGATTTCTTTTGTCACAGAATTCTCCCTCCCGGCACACCTGACAACCTCCACATCCTGGTCACATCCTGCTGGTGTGTCGCCTTTATACAGAGAGCGTGTGACTGCCAAGAACTGCCGCACCACCCCCACCGCGTCTCCATCCCTTACCTAGTATTACTTCCCTGACTGCCACCCCACCCCCACCACACTGCGTCTCCATACCTTACCTAGTATTACTTCCCTGACTGCCACCCCACCCCCACCACACTGCGTCTCCATACCTTACATAGTATTACTTCCCATCCTATTTATAATCAACATAATTCTCGGTATCTCTCCTTATTCTGTATGTATGGACTCTGCACAGTACTACTTCTCCTGTCCTGTATGTCGGGTGTAATTCTCGGTATGACATCTCCCGCCCTGGGTGGTGGAGGTCCGGAAGCATTAATAAGATGCAGGAAGTTGTAGTTCCTCTTTCCTCTGAGGGGTCATGTGACTGACGGTTCAGAATTTCAGGTGAATTGCTGGGACATTCTGTCCTCCCTCGTTCCCCCCCTCTTCCTCCCTCGTCCCCCCCCTTTTCCTCCCTCGTCCCCCCCCTTTTCCTCCCTCGTTCCCCCCTCTTCCTCCCTCGTCCCCCCCCTCTTCCTCCCTCGTTCCCCCCCTCTTCCTCCCTCGTTTCCCCCCTCTTCCTCCCTCGTTTCCCCCCTCTTCCTCCCTCGTTCCCCCCTCTTCCTCCCTCGTTTCCCCCCTCTTCCTCCCTCGTTTCCCCCCTCTTCCTCCCTCGTTCCCCCCCTCTTCCTCCCTCGTTCCCCCCTCTTCCTCCCTCGTTCCCCCCTCTTCCTCCCTCGTTCCCCCCTCTTCCTCCCTCGTTCCCCCCCTCTTCCTCCCTCGTTCCCCCCCTCTTCCTCCCTCGTTCCCCCCCCCTCTTCCTCCCTCGTTCCCCCCCCTCTTCCTCCCTCGTTCCCCCCCTCTTCCTCCCTCGTTCCCCCCCTCTTCCTCCCTCGTTCCCCCCCTCTTCCTCCCTCGTTCCCCCCCTCTTCCTCCCTCGTTCCCCCCCCTCTTCCTCCCTCGTTCCCCCCCTCTTCCTCCCTCGTTCCCCCCCTCTTCCTCCCTCGTTCCCCCCCTCTTCCTCCCTCGTTCCCCCCCTCTTCCTCCCTCGTTCCCCCCCTCTTCCTCCCTCGTTCCCCCCCTCTTCCTCCCTCGTTCCCCCCTCTTCCTCCCTCGTTCCCCCCTCTTCCTCCCTCGTTCCCCCCTCGTTCCCCCCTCGTTCCTCCCTCGTTCCCCCCTCGTTCCCCCCTCGTTCCTCCCTCGTTCCCCCCTCGTTCCTCCCTCGTTCCTCCCTCGTTCCTCCCTCGTTCCTCCCTCTTCCCCCCCTCTTCCTCCCTCGTTCCCCCCTCTTCCCCCCTCTTCCTCCCTCGTTCCCCCCTCTTCCTCCCCTCTTCCTCTCTCTCGTTCCCCCTCTTCCTCCCCTCTTCCTCTCTCTCGTTCCCCCTCTTCCTCCCCTCTTCCTCTCTCTCGTTCCCCCTCTTCCTCCCCTCTTCCTCTCTCGTTCCTCCCCTCCCTCCCTCGTTCCTCCCTCGTTCCTCCCCTCCGTCCCCCCTCTTCCTTCCCTCCCTCGTTCCCCCCTCTTCCTTCCTTTCCTCCCTCGTTCCCCCCTCTTCCTTCCTTCCTTCCTTCCTTCCTTCCTTCCTTTCCTCCCTCGTTCGTTCCTTTCCTTCCTTCCTTCCTTCCTTCCTTCCTTTCCTCCCTCGTTCCCCCCCTCTTCCTCCCCTCCCTCCCTCGTTCCCCCCCTCTTCCTCCCCTCCCTCCCTCGTTCCCCTCCCTCCCTCGTTCCCCCCCCTCTTCCTCTCTCGTCCCCCTCTTCCTCCCCTCCCTCGTTCCCCCCTCTTCCTCCCCTCCCTCGTTCCCCCCTCTTCCTCCCCTCCCTCGTTCCCCCCTCTTCCTCCCCTCCCTCTTCCTCCCCTCCCTCTTCCTTCCCTCCCTCGTCCTTCCTTTCCTCCCTCATTCCCCCCTCTTCCTTCCTTCCTTCCTTCCTTCCTTCCTTCCTTTCCTCCCTTGTTCTCCCCTCTTTTCCTTTCCTTTCCTTTCCTTTCCTTTCCTCGTTCCCCCCCTCTTCCTTCCTTCCTTCCTTCCTTCCTTCCTTCCTTTCCTCCCTCGTTCTCCCCTCTTCCTTTCCTTTCCTTTCCTTTCCTTTCCTTCCTTTCCTCCCTCGTTCCCCCCCTCTTCCTTCCTTCCTTTCCTTTCCTCCCTCGTTCTCCCCTCTTCCTTTCCTTTCCTTTCCTTTCCTTTCCTTTCCTTTCCTTTCCTTCCTTTCCTCCCTCGTTCCCCCCCTCTTCCTCCCCTCCCTCCCTCGTTCCCCCCCTCTTCCTCCCCTCCCTCCCTCGTTCCCCCCCTCTTCCTCCCCTCCCTCCCTCTTCCTCCCCTCCCTCTTCCTTCCTTTCCTCCCTCATTCCCCCCTCTTCCTTCCTTCCTTCCTTCCTTCCTTTCCTCCCTCGTTCTCCCCTCTTTTCCTTTCCTTTCCTTTCCTCGTTCCCCCCCTCTTCCTTCCTTCCTTCCTTCCTTCCTTCCTTTCCTCCCTCGTTCTCCCCTCTTTCCTTTCCTTTCCTTTCCTTTCCTTTCCTTTCCTTTCCTTTCCTCCCTCGTTCCCCCCCTCTTCCTTCCTTTCCTTTCCTCCCTCGTTCTCCCCTCTTCCTTTCCTTTCCTTTCCTTTCCTCCCTCGTTCCCCCCCTCTTCCTTCCTTTCCTCCCTCGTTCTCCCCTCTTCCTTTCCTTTCCTTTCCTTTCCTTTCCTTTTCCTTTCCTTTCCTTTTCCTTTCCTTTCCTTTTCCTTTCCTCTTCCCTTCCCTTTCCCTTCCCTTCCCTTTCCTTTCCTTTCCCTTTCCTTTTCCTTTCCTTTTCTTTCCTTTTCCTTTCCTTTCCTTTTCCTTTCCTTTCCTTTTCCTTTCCCTTTCCTTTCCTTTTCCTTTTCCTTTTCCTTTCCTTTCCTTTTCCTTTTCCTTTTCCTTTTCCTTTCCTTTCCTCCCTCGTTCCCCCCTCTTCCTTCCTTTCCTCCCTCGTTCTCCCCTCTTCCTTTCCTTTCCTTTCCTTTCCTTTCCTCCCTCGTTCCCCCCCTCTTCCTTCCTTTCCTCCCTCGTTCTCCCCTCTTCCTTTCCTTTCCTTTCCTTTCCTCCCTCGTTCCCCCCCTCTTCCTTCCTTTCCTCCCTCGTTCTCCCCTCTTCCTTTCCTTTCCTTTCCTTTCCTTTTCCTTTTCCTTTTCCTTTCCTTTCCTTTCCTTTCCTTTTCCTTTTCCTTTTCCTTTCCTTTCCTTTCCTTTTCCTTTTCCTTTTCCTTTCCTTTCCTTTCCTTTCCTTTCCTTTCCTTTTCCTTTCCTTTCCTTTTCCTTTCCTTTTCCTTTCCTTTTCCTTTCCTTTTCCTTTCCTTTCCTTTTCTTTTCCTTTCCTTTCCTTTCCTTTCCTTTCCTCCCTCGTTCCCCCCCTCTTTCCTTTCCTTTCCTTTCCTTTCCTTTCCTTTCCTTTCCTTTCCTTTCCTTTCCTTTCCTTTCCTTTCCTTTCCTTTCCTTTCCTCCCTCGTTCCCCCCCTCTTCCTTCCTTTCCTCGTTTTGATTTTCAGCCAACTTAGGTGCTCTTGATGAAGGTCAGCTGCTGACCTGTAGTGAGGACTTTTAACAGGAACTCTAATCGCTGGTATATATATATATTTTTTTAGCTGACGTGGGGGGGGGGCGGCTCCCCCCCCGCGACTGCCGCGATGAGCGCCGCCGAATCGGAGTGCCGAGCACCACGGTACAAGAGGAGGGGGGGTTGCGGGGTGACACCGCAGCACCACCTATCCCCTCCTCTCACAGCCACGGGCTGTTAGCGGTGCTCGGCAGTCGGCACACAGGCACAGCCCCCTCCTCTCTGTGTGTACAGAGGGGGAGGGGCCGAGGGGACCTTCTGTCCATGTGCCGTGGCGCTGCGATTATCTGAGGTACTGAATGGGGAGGGGGGGATTTCACTGAGGGGGGGTTTGCACTGGGGGTTTGCACTGAGGGGGGTGGATTTGCACTGAGGGGGGTGGATTTGCACTGAAGGGGGTGTCTGCACTGAAGGGGGTGTCTGCACTGAAGGGGGTCTGTGTAACATGCAGGGGTGCAGGGGGCTGTGTAATGTAAAAGGGGTGCAGTGATGCAGGGTGCTGTGTAATGTAAAAGGGTCCAGAGGTGCAGGTGGCTGTGTAGTGTAAAGGGGTCCAGTGATGCAGGGTGCTGTGTAATGTAAAAGGGGTGCAGAGGGCTGTGTAGTGTGAAAGGGTCCAGAGGTGCAGGCGGCTGTGTAATGTAAAAGGGGTGCAGGCGGCTGTGTAATGTAAAAGGGGTGCAGGCGGCTGTGTAATGTAAAAGGGGTGCAGGCGGCTGTGTAATGTAAAAGGGGTGCAGTGGTGCAGGGGGCTGTGTAATGTAAAGGGGTCCAGTGGTGCAGGGGGCTGTGTAATGTAAAGGGGTCCAGAGGTCCAGGGGGCTATGTGATGTAAAGGGGTCCAGTGGAGCAGGGGGCTGTGTAATGTAAAGGGGTCCAGAGGTGCAGGGTGCTGTGTACTGTAAAGGGGTGCAGAGGGCTGTGTAGTGTAAAAGGGTCCAGAGGTGCAGGCGGCTTTGTAATGTAAAAGGGGTCCAGTGATGCAGGGTGCTGTGTAATGTAAAGAGGTCCAGTGATGCAGGGGGCTGTGTAATGTAAAGGGGTCCAGTGATGCAGGGGGCTGTGTAATGTAAAAGAGGTCCAGTGATGCAGGGGGCTGTGTAATGTAAAGGGGTCCAGTGATGCAGGGGGCTGTGTAATGTAAAAGGGTCCAGTGATGCAGGGGGCTGTGTAATGTAAAGGGGTCCAGTGATGCAGGGGGCTGTGTAATGTAAAGGGGTCCAGTGATGCAGGGGGCTGTGTAATGTAAAGGGGTCCAGTGATGCAGGGGGCTGTGTAATGTAAAAGGGTCCAGAGGTGCAGGGTGCTATGAGATGTAAAGGGGTCCAGTGATGCAGGGTGCTGTGTAATGTAAAGGGGTCCAGTGATGCAGGGGGCTGTGTAATGTAAAAGGGTCCAGAGGTGCAGGGTGCTATGAGATGTAAAGGGGTCCAGTGATGCAGGGTGCTGTGTAATGTAAAGGGGTCCAGTGATGCAGGGGACTGTGCAATGTAAAGTGGTCCAGTGGTGCAGTTGTGGAGAGGGGTACACACCAGTAACAAAAAGATATTGAAGAATGCAGAGGTATGCAGGGGGCACAGTGGGGTGTTTTTACATTTTAACGTGGGGGGGGGTGCCAGATATTGGATCCGCCCCGGGTGCCAAATGCTCTAGGTATGCCCCGCTGGGCAGCCACAAAGGCTGGGAGAGAGGAGCGGGCTCCAGGGATAGCCCAGCTGGGCAGCCACAAAGGCTGGGAGAGAGGAGCGGGATTCAGGAACAGCCCAGCTGGGCAGCCACAAAGGCTGGGAGAGAGGAGCGGGATTCAGGAACAGCCCAGCTGAGCAGCCACAAAGGCTGGGAGAGAGGAGCGGGATTCAGGGACAGCCCAGGTGGGCAGCCACAAAGGCTGGGAGAGAGGAGCGGGATTCAGGAACAGCCCAGCTGAGCAGCCACAAAGGCTGGGAGAGAGGAGCGGGATTCAGGGACAGCCCAGGTGGGCAGCCACAAAGGCTGGGAGAGAGGAGCGGGATTCAGGGACAGCCCAGCTGGGCAGCCACAAAGGCTGGGAGAGAGGAGCGGGATTCAGGGACAGCCCAGGTGGGCAGCCACAAAGGCTGGGAGAGAGGAGCGGGATTCAGGGACAGCCCAGCTGGGCAGCCACAAAGGCTGGGAGAGAGGAGCGGGATTCAGGAACAGCCCAGCTGAGCAGCCACAAAGGCTGGGAGAGAGGAGCGGGATTCAGGGACAGCCCAGGTGGGCAGCCACAAAGGCTGGGAGAGAGGAGCGGGATTCAGGAACAGCCCAGCTGAGCAGCCACAAAGGCTGGGAGAGAGGAGCGGGATTCAGGGACAGCCCAGCTGGGCAGCCACAAAGGCTGGGAGAGAGGAGCGGGATTCAGGGACAGCCCAGGTGGGCAGCCACAAAGGCTGGGAGAGAGGAGCGGGATTCAGGGACAGCCCAGCTGGGCAGCCACAAAGGCTGGGAGAGAGGAGCGGGATTCAGGAACAGCCCAGCTGAGCAGCCACAAAGGCTGGGAGAGAGGAGCGGGATTCAGGGACAGCCCAGCTGGGCAGCCACAAAGGCTGGGAGAGAGGAGCGGGATTCAGGGACAGCCCAGCTGGGCAGCCACAAAGGCTGGGAGAGAGGAGCGGGATTCAGGAACAGCCCAGCTGGGCAGCCACAAAGGCTGGGAGAGAGGAGCGGGATTCAGGGACAGCCCAGGTGGGCAGCCACAAAGGCTGGGAGAGAGGAGCGGGATTCAGGAACAGCCCAGCTGGGCAGCCACAAAGGCTGGGAGAGAGGAGCGGGATTCAGGGACAGCCCAGCTGGGCAGCCACAAAGGCTGGGAGAGAGGAACGGGCTCCAGGGACAGCCCAGCTGGGCAGCCACAAAGGCTGGGAGAGAGGAGCGGGCTCCAGGGACAGCCCAGCTGGGCAGCCACAAAGGCTGGGAGAGAGGAGCGGGCTCCAGGGACAGCCCAGCTGAGCAGCCACAAAGGCTGGGAGAGAGGAGCGGGATTCAGGAACAGCCCAGCTGGGCAGCCACAAAGGCTGGGAGAGAGGAGCGGGATTCAGGAACAGCCCAGGATTAGGTGACCCCTGGCAAATCCTCATTTGACCCCCCAGGGGGGTCCCGAGAGCCACTGCCCTATACAATTCCTCAGAAAGCCAGTCACTCTCCTCAGGCTGGGGACCACATTGTGGTGTGAAGGAGAATAATATAGAGTGACTATGATCGGAGTAGGTGGGGCGGTGGACTTGACATCCAATATGGCGGCACCCAGTTGTAGAGCTGTTGGACGTCTACCCAAGGGAGAAGTAAATCTCAAGGTTCGCTCAAATTGCCTGGGCCCCTCCCCCCTTACAGATGAATATTAGTGGGTGTGCTCGTTAGAATTCCATTGTCTTCTCCTTCACTGGGCGCGATGATGTCACCACCTCTCCAGGAATCCAGCAAATGGCCGACACTTGTGAGGTCCTCTATCTGGTGAGGTTTGAATTTAGGTGGATGACGTGACCCGCCATGTTGGGCACCCCATTGGGGTCACTTGTACCCCGATATTGATATCCTGGTCTGACACGTCCTCAAACCTTTGGCTTCCCTCTTGGGATCTCCGGATGTCGGATGAGTCGGTTCCTCCGGACTTCAGGAATTCTAGGAAGTTGTTTCAGTCGTTTTGCCTGTTTTCTGTATAGTGGGGATTGTAGTGACCCCCAAACCGCTCGTATCTGTTGTAGATTGGTGTGTCTATGGTGAGATTGGGGAGCGCTGACCCCACTCCACTAACCTTCACTTGTTCTCCTTCCAGACCAACCCGCCAAGACCGACTCTCCTCCTCCGAGCAGCCAATGGCAGTTCTGCCTCCTGGGATCCGCTTTTTCATTTCCTTCTCACGGGACGAGTGGTAAGTGTCCTGCAGACCTACCTGAGGCTTCTACAATGTCCTGATTACAGGTGTGAGGAGGCGTGAGTGGGGTGGGTGTGAGGGAGGAGGTGTGAGGTGGGTGTGAGGGGGGCGTGTGAGTGGGGCGTGAGGAGGTGGGTGTGTGAGTGGGGGGGCGTGAGGTGGGTGTGGGAGGGGGTGTGAGTGGGGCATGAGGAGGTGTGAGGAGGTGGGTGTGTGAGGGGGGCGTGTGAGTGGGTGTGAGGTGGGTGTGTGAGGGGGGCGTGTGAGTGGGTGTGAGGTGGGGCGTGTGAGGGGGGCGTGAGTGGGGCATGAGGGGGGCGTGTGAGGTGGGGTGTGTGTGAGGGGGGGTGTGTGAGTGGGTGTGAGGTGGGGCGTGTGAGTGGGGGGCATGAGGGGGGCGTGTGAGGTGGGGCGTGTGAGGGGGTGGGAGTGGCGTGTGAGGGGGGCGTGTGAGGGTGGTGGTGTGAGGGGGGCGTGTGAGGGAGGGGGTGTGAGGCGTGGGGTGTGAGGGGGGCGTGTGAGTGGGGCATGAGGGGGCGATGAGCTCAATGTCGCACGTTCTATTCTGAATTTGTCATTGACCTTTATAAAGTAGTAATTCTGTGTGGTGCGTAATATAGAAACAAGATGGCGGTCCTGGAAATCTCCGCAGGTTGGTCCTCCTGCCTCCTCTAATTCTGTAGATTTCTGCCATGGCAGGTTTGGCTGTCTGTACGGCCGGGCTGCAGTGCGGGGCAGGCGTGTCTGGACTTGTGTATGATGACTGATCTCCTCTCTCTGCAGGTTCCGGGCTCTGGTGCTGCTCCTCACCTACCTCCTCTACTGCAGCTTCCACCTGTCCAGAAAGCCCATCACCATCGTCAAGGTGTGTGGGGGTGGGGGATGGAAGATGGGGGTGGGGGATGGAAGGGTCATGGGTAGAGGGATGGCAATGGGAGACGGGGTGGGGGATGAGAGGTGATGGGATTGGTAACGGGGCCATTTTATGGGCAATGGAGGGCAGATAGGAAGTGGGGGGATGATGGGAAGAGGGTGATTGGTATCGGGGGGGGGATGAGGGGGAAGTGGGGTGATTGGAGAGGAATGGGGGTGAGGGGATTGGTATGGGGGGTGATGAGGGGGATGATGGGAGATGAATGGGGGGGTAAGGGGATTTGTAACGGGGTGATCGGAGGGGATTGGTGGTATCGGGGGGGGGGGGGGGGATGAGGGGAAGTGGGGTGATCGGAGGGGATTGGTATCGGGGGGGGGGGGTGAGGGGATTGGTAACAGGGTAGGGGGGGATGAGGGGAAGTGGGGTGATCGGAGGGGGACGAGGGGAAGTGGGGTGATCAGAGGGGATTGGTAACGGGGGGGATGAGGGGAAGTGGGGTGATCAGAGGGGATTGGTAACGGGGGGGATGAGGGGAAGTGGGGTGATCGGAGGGGATTGGTAACGGGGGGAAGTGGGGTGATCGGAGGGGGACGAGGGGAAATGGGGTGATCGGAGGAGAATGCGGGATGAGGGGAAGTGGGGTGATCAGAGGGGATTGGTAACGGGGGGGGATGAGGGGAAGTGGGGTGATCGGAGGGGGACGAGGGGAAATGGGGTGATCGGAGGAGAATGCGGGATGAGGGGAAGTGGGGTGATCAGAGGGGATTGGTAACGGGGGGGGATGAGGGGAAGTGGGGTGATCGGAGGGGGACGAGGGGAAATGGGGTGATCGGAGGAGAATGCGGGATGAGGGGAAGTGGGGTGATCAGAGGGGATTGGTAACGGGGGGGGATCAGAGGGGATTGGTAACGGGGGGGGATGAGGGCAAGTGGGGTGATCGGAGGGGGACGAGGGGAAGTGGGGTGATCAGAGGGGAATGCGGGATGAGGGGAAGTGGGGTGATCAGAGGGGATTGGTAACGGGGGGGGATGAGGGGAAGTGGGGTGATCAGAGGGGATTGGTAACGGGGGGGGGGGGGGGGCGGGGAAGTGGGGTGATCGGAGGGGATTGGTAACGGGGGGGAATGCGGGGAAGTGGGGTGATCAGAGGGGATTGGTAACGGGGGGGATGAGGGGAAGTGGGGTGATCAGAGGGGATTGGTAACGGGGGGGATGAGGGGAAGTGGGGTGATCGGAGGGGATTGGTAACGGGGGGGATGAGGGGAAGTGGGGTGATCGGAGGGGATTGGTAAGAGGGTAGGATGAGGGGAAGTGGGGTGATCGGAGGGGATTGGTAACGGGGGGGATGAGGGGAAGTGGGGTGATCGGAGGGGATTGGTAACGGGGGGGATGAGGGGAAGTGGGGTGATCGGAGGGGATTGGTAACGGGGGGGAGGATGAGGGGAAGATTGCATAAACACTGTTCAGAGCCCCATGAATACTAGTGATCGTCTCTCTATTGTCTTCTAGGGGGAATTACATAAACACTGTTCAGAGCCCCATGAATACTAGTGATCGTCTCTCTATTGTCTCCTAGGGGGAATTACATAAACACTGTTCAGAGCCCCATGAATACTAGTGATCGTCTCTCTATTGTCTCCTAGGGGGAATTACATAAACACTGTTCAGAGCCCCATGAGATTGAGCCTCACAGCTACAAGGAATTTGTCATCTTGAAGCCGTCTTCAGAGAATGCCGTTCAGAACGCTTCCCGCTGTGGCTGGGCACCATTTGGTAAGATCTTGTGACGTCACTTCCTGTCCCGGTGATCGTATATTAATGTTGTGACGTCACTTCCTGTCCCGGTAATCGTATATTAATGTTGTGACGTCACTTCCTGTCCCGGTAATCGTGTATTAATGTTGTGACGTCACTTCCTGTCCCGGTAATCGTGTAATGTTGTCACTTTCTGTCCCGGTGATCGTGTATTAATGTTGTGACGTCACTTCCTGTCCCGGTAATCGTGTAATGTTGTCACTTCCTGTCCCGGTGATCGTGTATTAATGTTGTGACGTCACTTCCTGTCCCGGTGATCGTATATTAATGTTGTGACGTCACTTCCTGTCCCGGTGATCGTGTATTAATGAATGAATATCGGATCCCAGCTCACCGTCTCCATTCATCTCTCAACAGATAAGCAGAACTACAAGCAGTTACTGGGAGCTCTGGATTATTCCTTCCTGTGTGCATACGCGGTGGGCATGTTCCTCAGGTAACATTCATCTGCCATGGGAGCACCAATGGGATGGCTGCAGGTCATGGGAGCACCAATGGGATGGCTGCAGGTCATGGGAGCACCAATGGGGTGGCTGCAGGTCATGGGAGCACCAATGGGGTGGCTGCAGGTCATGGGAGCACCAATGGGATGGCTGCAGGTCATGGGAGCACCAATGGGGTGGCTGCAGGTCATGGGAGCACCAATGGGATGGCTGCAGGTCATGGGAGCACCAATGGGGGGCGGGGGGGTTGTTGGGTAGTGGATTGTCAGGGTGGTGTGTGTTTTTTATTTTTTTTTATTTACATTTTTTTATTTATTGCAATTTTTTTTTTTTTATCAGCCCTATTGGGGGGGCTTTGGTGAGATATCGGGGGTCGTAACAGACCTCTGACATCTCCCCTCTGAGACAGGGAAAGGGGTTAGGGACACATGTTCCCCTTTCTCTGCAGCCTCAGCTGCGCTGAAAATGAATGGAGAGAAGACAGCCGCTCCTCTCCATTCATAAACTGAAACATTGTAATCACAGTTTACAATGTTTCAGTTATGTGAATGGACAGAGTCAGTGATCACTGTACATTCAGAGCAGTAAGGAGCCGGATTTACTGGCTCCTACCCCACTCTCCATCCTGATAGTTCCAGGGGGTGGAGGAGGAGGAGAGAGAAACACAGAGGGGGACACGTGGATGGAGATGGCAGCGTGGAGGGGGACACGTGGATGGAGATGGCAGCGCGGAGGGGGACACGTGGATGGAGATGGCAGCGCGGAGGGGGACACGGAGGGAGGGGGACTGCAGCAAAACGGAGGGGGGCTGGAGGAGGAAAACGGGACAGTCAGCGGTGATCGTGTGTGGGGGAATTACAAGCACCGATCACAGCTGATTTTAAAGCAGCTGAAAGCCGCGCGGGGGGGAGGGGTGTAGAGAGAAGCGGAGAAATGAATTTTAAATCTATACAGCGGTGATCGGTACTTGTAACTTCCCCGCGCACTGATCACCACCGACAGTACAAGTATCGGGTGAGGCATCGGGAGCATTTGCCCGAGTACAAGTATCGGGTGAGGCATCGGGAGCATTTGCTGAGTACAAGTATCGGGTGAGGCATCGGGAGCATTTGCCCGAGTACAAGTATCGGGTGAGGCATCGGGAGTACAAGTGTCGGGTGAAGCATCGGGAGCATTTGCCCGAGTACAAGTATCGGGTGAGGCATCGGGAGCATTTGCCCGAGTACAAGTATCGGGTGAGGCATCGGGAGCATTTGCCCGAGTACAAGTATCGGGTGAGGCATCGGGAGCATTTGCCCGAGTACAAGTATCGGGTGAGGCATCGGGAGCATTTGCCCGAGTACAAGTATCGGGTGAGGCATCGGGAGTACAAGTGTCGGGTGAAGCATCGGGAGCATTTGCTGAGTACAAGTATCGGGTGAGGCATCGGGAGCATTTGCCCGAGTACAAGTATCGGGTGAGGCATCGGGAGCATTTGCCCGAGTACAAGTATCGGGTGAGGCACCGGGAGCATTTGCCCGAGTACAAGTATCGGGTGAGGCATCGGGAGCATTTGCCCGAGTACAAGTATCGGGTGAGGCATCGGGAGCATTTGCTGAGTACAAGTATCGGGTGAGGCATCGGGAGCATTTGCCCGAGTACAAGTATCGGGTGAGGCATCGGGAGTACAAGTATCGGGTGAGGCATCGGGAGCATTTGCCCGAGTACAAGTATCGGGTGAGGCATCGGGAGCATTTGCCGGAGTACAAGTATCGGGTGAGGCATCGGGAGTACAAGTATCGGGCTAATGCTTGGTATCGGGACAACCCTAGTTCCTATAAAGGATCCCATTGGAGGGCGGATGATTGTGTTTTTCTGTGGCTCCTCCTTCTTTATCCCGTTTTTATGACTCTGGAATCTTCCGCTCTTCTCTCCTCTTAGTGGGATGATTGGGGAGCGCTTACCCCTCCGCTATTTCCTGTCCTGTGGAATGGTGGCCAGCGGCTTCTTCACCGCGCTCTTCGGACTCGGCTATTTCTACAACATCCACAACCTAACCTATTATATTATCATCCAGGTAAGTGATCTTCCTTGCGGGTCTGTAGGTTGGTCCGGGACACACGGGGGGCGTAATTCATCCTTTCCTCTCCCCCCCAGGTGCTGAATGGTTTGGTGCAGACTACCGGGTGGCCGAGTGTGGTCACCTGCATCGGGAACTGGTTTGGGAAAGGGAGGTAAGTGATCTCTGGTAACTGCTGGGCTGGGAGTTGCTGGAAATGGTGGTCAGGAGGGACATACAGCAAGTACTATGGCTGGAATACCCTCCCCCCTCCCCCTCTCAGCACTTTGTCACCTCATCTATGGGCTTCATTCTTCATTGTATCTGACCTGATGACCCCTTCTGGGTCCTTCCCGTCCTCTTCACCTTCTGTGTCCTTCCCGTCCTCTTCACCTTCTGTGTCCTTCCCGTCCTCTTCACCTTCTGGGTCCTTCCCGTCCTCTTCACCTTCTGTGTCCTTCCCGTCCTCTTCACCTTCTGTGTCCTTCCCGTCCTCTTCACCTTCTGGGTCCTTTCCCGTCCTCTTCACCTTCTGTGTCCTTCCCGTCCTCTTCACCTTCTGGGTCCTTTCCCGTCCTCTTCACCTTCTGTGTCCTTCCCGTCCTCTTCACCTTCTGGGTCCTTTCCCGTCCTCTTCACCTTCTGTGTCCTTCCCGTCCTCTTCACCTTCTGGGTCCTTCCCCGTCCTCTTCACCTTCTGGGTCCTTCCCGTCCTCTTCACCTTCTGTGTCCTTCCCGTCCTCTTCACCTTCTGTGTCCTTCCCGTCCTCTTCACCTTCTGGGTCCTTTCCCGTCCTCTTCACCTTCTGTGTCCTTCCCGTCCTCTTCACCTTCTGGGTCCTTCCCCGTCCTCTTCACCTTCTGTGTCCTTCCCGTCCTCTTCACCTTCTGGGTCCTTTCCCGTCCTCTTCACCTTCTGTGTCCTTCCCGTCCTCTTCACCTTCTGGGTCCTTTCCCGTCCTCTTCACCTTCTGTGTCCTTCCCGTCCTCTTCACCTTCTCTGTCCTTCCCCGTCCTCTTCACCTTCTGGGTCCTTCCCGCCCTCTTCACCTTCTCTGTCCTTCCCCGCCCTCTTCACCTTCTCTGTCCTTCCCCGTCCTCTTCACCTTCTCTGTCCTTCCCCGTCCTCTTCACCTTCTCTGTCCTTCCCCGTCCTCTTCACCTTCTCTGTCCTTCCCCGTCCTCTTCACCTTCTCTGTCCTTCCCCGTCCTCTTCACCTTCTCTGTCCTTCCCCGTCCTCTTCACCTTCTCTGTCCTTCCCCGTCCTCTTCACCTTCTCTGTCCTTCCCTGTCCTTCCCCGTCCTCTTCACCTTCTCTGTCCTTCCCCGTCCTCTTCACCTTCTCTGTCCTTCCCCGTCCTCTTCACCTTCTCTGTCCTTCCCCGTCCTCTTCACCTTCTCTGTCCTTCCCCGTCCTCTTCACCTTCTCTGTCCTTCCCCGTCCTCTTCACCTTCTCTGTCCTTTCCCTCTCCCACCAGAATTCTCTGGCCTCCCCATGTGGGTCTCTCATCCATCCTCTGCTATTCTTTGTGAGCCTCTCTGGCTGTCTTGGTGACGCTCTCTCATCCTTCTTCTGACTGTCTTGGTGAGGATCTTGGCTCATCCTTTCTCTGGCTCTCTACCGGATCTTCTGAGTTTCTTCCTCTCTTAGCTGTGATCTCTTGGTCCATTTTCCATCCATTCGCTGTCTTGCTGAGGCTCCTGGTCCCTCTACTTTCCTCGGGTGTCTTGGTGGGATTATTGATCTCTAATGCTTTTTCTGGCCATTTTGATAATCCTCCCAAATGCTCCTCCTTTCTGACTATCTCAGTGAGTCTCTCGCCCCCTCCTTCTATCGGCCCCCCTTCTTCTATCCTCTGACTATCTTGGTGAGGCTCTCGGCCCCCCTTCTTCTATCCCGACTATCTCAGTGAGTCTCTCGCCCCCTCCTTCTTCTATCCCGACTATCTCAGTGAGTCTCTCGGCCCCCCTTCTTCTATCCTCTGACTATCTCAGTGAGTCTCTCTGCCCCCCTTCTTCTATCCTCTGACTATCTCAGTGAGTCTCTCGGCCCCCCTTCTTCTATCCTCTGACTATCTCAGTGAGTCTCTCGGCCCCCCTTCTTCTATCCTCTGACTATCTCAGTGAGTCTCTCGGGCCCCCTTCTTCTATCCTCTGACTATCTCAGTGAGTCTCTCGGGCCCCCTTCTTCTATCCTCTGACTATCTCAGTGAGTCTCTCGGCCCCCCTTCTTCTATCCTCTGACTATCTCAGTGAGTCTCTCGGCCCCCCTTCTTCTATCCTCTGACTATCTCAGTGAGTCTCTCGGCCCCCCCTTCTTGAATGAATGAAAAACTTATATAGCGCAGCACATGCGAACTGAATCGCCTCTGGGCGCTCGTTGTTCCTGTCTCCTTTGATATCAGAAGAGATGAGTTTTAATCTTTTTCCTGAAGGCCAAGTGGTTTTCCTCCAGTAGGATGCTGGTTGGTAGAGCGTTCCATAGTCTGGGACCCTGGACCGCGAATCTCCTTTCTCCTTTGGACTTGTATGTGGCTTTGGGTATCTGGAGGAGGCTTTGATTGGTGGATTGCAGAATGCGATTGGGGTTATGGGCTTTTATTTTTTCGCATAGATAATGGAGAGCATTTCCATAGATACATTTATGCGTTAGACAGAGTGCTTTAAAAGTGATTCTGTCTTTTACTGGCAACCAATGAAGGGCTCTCGGCGAAGGGCTCTCGGCGAAGGGCTCTCGGCGAAGGGCTCTCGGCGAAGGGATCTCGGCGACGGGCTCTCGGCGACGGGCTCTCGGCGACGGGCTCTCGGCGACGGGCTCTCGGCGACGGGATCTCGGCGACGGGCTCTCGGTGACGGGATCTCAGTGAAGGTGAGATTGATTCCCATGTTTTTTCCCGTCACAAGTCTAGCGGCCGTATTTTGAACGACTTGCAGACGGGAGATTTGGTACTTTGGGAGACCGAGGTAAAGGGCATTTGCATAATCCAATCTTGAGTTTACAATCGCTCCCACCACGACCGCTATGTCTTCTTTGGGAATAAAAGGAGTCAGTCTGCGTAGTAGGCGCAACAGATGGTGGGATCCGCTGACTACTGACCCTATTTGTGCCTCCATTGTCATGTAGGAGTCGAAGATGACCCCAAGACTTTTGACTTTGGCGCTAGGGGTGATGATTTTGCCCAGAATTGGCGGGGGGGGGGGTCCAAGTTGTTGCCCGTTGATTCATACGCTTGGCGTGAGAAGTTCTGTTTTCTCTCCGTTGAGTTTAAGATAACTCTTTGTCATCCAGTTATCTATTAGAGTGTGGCATTTCTCTAGATTGGGATGATGATCCTTTTTGTTGCAAATGCGGAAATACAGTTGCGTGTCGTCTGCATAAGAGTGATAGAGTAGTTTTTGGCTGCTGATGATTTCAAAAAGAGGGCGAAGATAGATGTTGAACAACACCGGCGACAGGGGGGATCATTGAGGGACTCCGCACGATACCGTGCGTTTCTCAGAAGTAAAAGGTCCCAATTTCACTATTTGTGATCGGTTTTCCAAAAGAGGAGAACCAGGGTAAATCGCCTTCTGCGACTCTGGCTACTTCAGCTAGCCGAGTCAATAATAGTTTGTGGTCTACCGTGTCGAAAGCTGCGCTCAGGTCTAACAGAACCAGAAGACAAGATTCTCCCTCGTCTGCGGCCTCGAGAGCGTCGTCCCATATTTTGAGCAATGCTGTTTCCTTCCCGTGTCCGGGTCGGAAACCCGATTGAAATGGGTCAAGTAGGTTGTGGGTATCTAGATGCTGTTGCAGCTGTTGTACCACTACTTTCTCCATTACCTTTGAAAAAACATTTAGGCCTGTTATTGGACGGCGGTGAATTGTGGGTCCTTGGGGTCTAGGGTGGGTTTCTTCAAGATGGGTTGGATTATGCCCTCTTTCAACTGGGAGGGCACTATGCCTTCCTTGAAAGACTGGTTTATAAGGTGCGTGATCGGGGGTGCCAGGATATCGGCGCATTCCTTCAGCAGTTTGGTGGGGATGATATCATTGGGCGCTGTGCTGTTTCGCAGAGTACCAATGATATTTTTTAGTGGCCTCGATAGAGATGGGTTCTTCTGTCCTCTGACTATCTCAGTGAGTCTCTCGGCCCCCCTTCTTCTATCCTCTGACTATCTCAGTGAGTCTCTCGGCCCCCCTTCTTCTATCCTCTGACTATCTCGGTGAGTCTCTCGGCCCCCCTTCTTCTATCCTCTGACTATCTCGGTGAGTCTCTCGGCCCCCCTTCTTCTATCCTCTGACTATCTCGGTGAGTCTCTCGGCCCCCCTTCTTCTATCCTCTGACTATCTCAGTGAGTCTCTCGGCCCCCCTTCTATCCTCTATCTCAGTGAGTCTCTTGGCCCCCCTTCTATCCTCTATCTCAGTGAGTCTCTCGGCCCCCCTTCTTCTATCCTCTATCTCGGTGAGTCTTTTGGCCCCCCTTCTTCTATCCTCTGACTATCTCAGTGAGTCTCTCGGCCCCCCCTTCTTCTATCCTCTGACTATCTCAGTGAATCTCTCGCCCCCCTTCTTCTATCCTCTGACTATCTCAGTGAGTCTCTCGGCCCCCTTCTTCTATCCTCTGACTATCTTAGTGAGTCTCTCGCCCCCCCTTCTTCTATCCTCTGACTATCTCAGTGAGTCTCTCGGCCCCCCTTCTTCTATCCTCTGACTATCTCAGTGAGTCTCTCGGCCCCCCTTCTTCTATCCTCTGACTATCTCAGTGAGTCTCTCGGCCCCCCTTCTTCTATCCTCTGACTATCTCAGTGAGTCTCTCGGCCCCCCTTCTTCTATCCTCTGACTATCTCAGTGAGTCTCTCGGCCCCCCTTCTTCTATCCTCTGACTATCTCAGTGAGTCTCTCGGCTCCCCTTCTATCCTCTGACTATCTCAGTGAGTCTCTCGGCCCCCTTCTTCTATCCTCTGACTATCTTAGTGAGTCTCTCGCCCCCCCTTCTTCTATCCTCTGACTATCTCAGTGAGTCTCTCGGCCCCCCTTCTTCTATCCTCTGACTATCTTAGTGAGTTTCTCGGCTCCCCTTCTATCCTCTGACTATCTCAGTGAGTCTCTCGGCCCCCCCTTCTTCTATCGGCCCCCCTTCTTCTATCCTCTGACTATCTCAGTGAGTCTCTCGGCCCCCCTTCTATCCTCTGACTATCTCAGTGAGTCTCTCGGCCCCCCTTCTTCTATCCTCTGACTATCTCAGCGAGTCTCTCGGCCCCCCTTCTTCTATCCTCTGACTTTCTCAGTGAGTCTAGATTAGAATGTAGTATATACTGCGCTGTTAATGGAAAATATAAATATATACACAGCAGCCAGAACAGCTAAAGACACAAAGCAATGTGAAAGGATAAAGAAAAAATGCAGCACTAATAATATATTCCGGTATTGTGATGAACCTGTTTGTGAATAAGATACAAGGAATGCAATAGTCACACATTAGACTCCTCTATAGAGAAACCAGAATACATTATGAAAGGGACCACAGATGTGAATCATGTGACTAATGGAGGCCAAACAAAATGAATGCTAATATCCAAAGGACTAAAAGTCCAAAGAATGTTTCTTTTCAAGTGAAGAGCAAAGTTTCTATAGAAGCACCACCAATGGAAAGGAGGCTCACCGCATATGGGGCTTGGAGGCTCACCGCATATGGGGCTTGGAGGCTCGCCGGATATGGGGCTTGGAGGCTCGCCGGATATGGGGCTTGGAGGCTCGCCGGATATGGGGCTTTTGATCATTGCGAGTACGTGGATACCGGCTGTTTGTCTCCATAAGAACCACGCCATACACTTTTTGAAGACTCGGTTTGCTGAGCTTTACCAACCAGTTCAGATCCAGGACCAGCTGTACCTTTTTGGTTTTCACCAACAAGCCCTCCATGACTTATGAGGTAGAAGCCTCCAAGCCCGATATCCGGTGAGCCTCCAAGCCCGATATCCGGTGAGCCTCCAAGCCCGATATCCGGTGAGCCTCCAAGCCCGATATCCGGTGAGCCTCCAAGCCCGATATCCGGTGAGCCTCCAAGCCCGATATCCGGTGAGCCTCCAAGCCCGATATCCGGTGAGCCTCCAAGCCCGATATCCGGTGAGCCTCCAAGCCCGATATCCGGTGAGCCTCCAAGCCCGATATCTAGTGAGCCCTCCAAGCCCGATATGCGGTGAGCCTCCAATTGGTGGTGCTTCGAGCAACTTTGCATCCTTTAGACTTTGTTTAGTCCCTTGGATATTAACATTCATTTTTGTTTGGCCTCCATCAGTCACATGATTCACATCTGTGGTCCCTTTCATAATTTATTCTGGTTTCTCTTTAGAGGATTCTAATGTATGACTATTGCATTCCTTGTATCTTATTCACAAACAGGTTGATCACAATACTGGAATATATTATTGTTTGTCCCTCTTCCATCCTCTGGCTACCATGGGGAATCTCTTGGTCCCTCTTCCATCCTCTGGCTACCATGGGGAATATCTTGGTCCCTCTTCCATCCTCTGGCTACCATGGGGAATATCTTGGTCCCTCTTCCATCCTCTGGCTACCATGGGAAATATCTTGGTCCCTCTTCCATCCTCTGGCTACCATGGGGAGTCTCTTGGTCCCTCTTCCATCCTCTGGCTACCATGGGAAATATCTTGGTCCCTCTTCCATCCTCTGGCTACCATGGGGAGTGTCTTGGTCCCTCTTCTATCCTCTGACTGGTGAGGCTCTTGGTCCCTCTTCCATCCTCTGACTGGTGAGGCTCTTGGTCCCTCTTCCATCCTCTGGCTTCCATGGGGAGTCTCTTGGTCCCTCTTCCATCTTCTGGCTACCATGGGGAGTCTCTTGGTCACTCTTCATCCTCTGGCTACCATGGGGAATCTCTTGGTCCCTCTTCTATCCTCTGACTGGTGAGGCTCTTGGTCCCTCTTCCATCCTCTGACCGGTGAGGCTCTGAGTCCCTCTTCCATTCTCTGGCTACCTTAGTGAGACTCTGTCTTTAATCTTTTCTCTGGCTGTCCGGATGACTCTCTAGGCCTCATCCATCTTCATTCTGTCTCGGCAAAGCCTGATCTCTAACCCACGTCATCTACCTTCTGTCCACAGGAGAGGTTTCATCATGGGAGTTTGGAATTCGCACACATCTGTTGGAAATATTTTGGGGTCCCTGATTGCTGGTTTCTGGGTGTCCTCATGTTGGGGGATGTCCTTTATTGTTCCGGGTATAATCATTGGAGTGATGGGGATCGTCTGTTTCCTGTTCCTCATAGAACGTAAGTGACCCATTTTGGAATGTGTGGCGTTGTGATCCTTGGCTATCTTACATGTGACTCTCTCTTCTCTACCTTCAGATCCTCGAGACGTCAACTCCGATCCTCCTCAGGTAAGAAGAATCTTCCAGCCAGGGGGTCCGGTCTTCTCCCTGTTCTGCCACACCTGGACCCACCGGACACGTCCACCCTTCCCCCTCCCTTCTCCTCTAGTGCTCCCTTTAGGCTTCACACACATGAGCATCTCCATACCTGGGGAGACAAATGCCCATAGTAATGAATGGAGGTCCTAACCCTAAGCCATGTATGCGTAAAGTTGGGTATGGGCTAAATAGTGGAGCATACAAGAAATCTGCAGAACCTCTCCCTGTGTACAGCCGTGCGTTGCTATCGACGGGCCGTACAATGCATCCCGATAAAGAAAAGTTCCTGCAATTTCCGTCTAGTGCCTAAACGCGTCCGTGTGCGCGAGTCCTCATTGTACGACATTCCCGGGAAGGTCTGTCCTCTTCCTCTTCCAATGTTCCTTCATTTGTATGACTCCCATCCCCCGACATGCTCCTCCTCTATTCACCACCTGATGTTCTTTTATCATGACTCCTCCTCCATTACCTGACACAGGTGTTCTCCCATCCACAGACTCCTCCCAGTTTGTCGTGTAACGGGTTCAAGATCCAGAATCAAATATTAAGAGCAGAAGAGTCTCTACCTGAGAAGGTAAATAATAATGGGGGTGCGGGGGTGGGGATTCTGGGTATTTCTGGTGCCGCCCGGCCTGTGGTAATCTAGCTGGGTAAAGGTTCCGCATGCCATGTTTTCTTGATACAGAACAATATACACCCGCTATATTCTGCTAGCCCAGTGATGGTGAACCTCGGCACCAAAGATGTTTTGGAACTTCATTTCCCATGATGCTCAACTACACTGCAGAGTGCCTGAGCATCATGGGAAATGTAGCCCCAAAACATCTGGGGTGCCGAGGTTCACCATCACGGAGCTAGTCTTATGATTGACAATGCACAGCCAGAGAGGTACTCCACCATTGTCTATGGCGGCTTCCATGTACCTATGACACATCGGCAAAGTCCGGAGGTTCCCATGTGCCTGAAACATGTTAGCTTGGGAACACTATGTAATACAATAGAGCCTTACTGTCTGACGTGTGCGCCATTAGCCAAGTACCAGTTGGGTGCTTCTCACCAAGTCTGCCACCCACCCCCCCCTTTCTATGCAAATGTTACTTCCATGCAGGCTCATTCAGAATATTGATGGCCAGAATTTTTATGTTCCAGAGTTGGGAAACCCAGAGCATGCTGGGACCATCCCCCGTCTACCCAACACATCACGTCGTTGTCCTACAGAAGGAGCCCAGTAATGGGAAAAGCGCTACATCTGCCATCAGCTTTATTGGCGCCCTCAAAATTCCGGTGAGTGTGACATACCATGCCAACCTACATCTGTCTGGGCTGGGGGGGGGGGGGGGGCGAGAGGAGTGTCTGGGGGGGGGGGGGGGGTTCACAGGTTCTGGATTATTTCCCATCGGTCTTCTCTGGGAAGATCCAGAAGGTTATATTTTGTGATGTCCAATGTATCTGGTGGGATGAGCAGAATGTCTTTGGGAGAGAAGGTCCTCAGATTGTCTCTGGGAAGGTCCAATAGGTTGTCCCTGGGGAGGATATGAACCCCTCCTATTCTTGGTGATCCGAAGGTTGTCCCTGGGGAGACTATGAACCCCTCCTATTTTTTGTGGTGATCCGAAGGTTGTCTCTGGGGAAGTTCAGAAACAGTAGAGTTCCATTTTCTTGAATTTTTACAACGGAAAACCCACCTCACTTTCCAGTATGACCTCCTTCTTCCCGCTGGGGATCCCTCTACTGATAAAGATCTATATAGAGGAATCTGGACCCCCTTCCTCCTGATGAAGACCCCTCTAGTGATATAAAGAGCTATATAGAGGAATCAGGACCCCCTATCTCCTGATGAAGACCCCTCTAGTGATATAAAGATCTATATAGAGGAATCAGGACCTCCTTCACCCTGATGAAGACCCCTCTAGTGATATAAAGAGCTATATAGAGGAATCAGGACCTCCTTCCTCCCCCTGATGAAGACCCCTCTAGTGATATAAAGATCTATATAGAAGAATCAGGACCTCCTTCCTCCCGCTGGGGATCCCTCTACTGATAAAGATCTATATAGAGGAATTGGGGCCCCCTTCCTCCTGATGAAGACCCCTCTAGTGATATAAAGAGCTATATAGAGGAATCAGGACCTCCTTCCCCCTGATAAAGACCCCTCTAGTGATATAAATATCTATATAGAGGAATCGGGACCTCCTTCCTCCCCCTGATGAAGACCCCTCTAGTGATATAAAGATCTATATAGAAGAATCAGGACCTCCTTCCTCCCGCTGGGGATCCCTCTACTGATAAAGATCTATATAGAGTATTCGGGACCACCTTCCTCCTGATGAAGACCCCTCTAGTGATATAAAGATCTATATAGAGGAATCAGGACCTCCTTCCTCCTGCTGGTGACCCCTCTAGTGATATAAAGATCTATATAGAGGAATCAGGACCTCCTTCCCCCTGATGAAGACCCCTCCTAGTGATATAAAGATCTATATAGAGGAATCAGGACCTCCTTCTCCTGCTGGTGACCCCTCCTGAGATATATGGAGGGATCAGGACCTCCTTATGCTGGTGACCCCTCTAGTGATATAAAAATCTATATAGAGGAATCAGGACCTCCTCCTGGTGACCCCTCATGAGATATACGGAGGAATCAGGACCTCCTTCCCCCTGATGAAGACCCCTCTAGTGATATAAAGATCTATATAGAGGAATCAGGACCTCCTTCCTCCTGATGAAGACCCCTCTAGTGATATAAAGATCTATATAGAGGAATCAGGACTCCCTTCCTCCTGCTGGGGATCCCTCTACTGATAAAGATCTATATAGAGGAATCGGGACCCCCTTCCTCCTCCTGGTGACCCCTCTAGTGATATAAAGATCTATATAGAGGAATCAGGACCTCCTTCCTCCTGATGGTGACCCCTCTAGTGATATAAAGATCTATATAGAGGAATTGGGGCCCCCTTCCTCCTGATGAAGACCCCTCCAGTGATATAAAGATCTATATAGAGGAATCAGGACCTCCTTCCTCCTGATGAAGACCCCTCTAGTGATGAATTCTATTCACTTTTCGCACTGCCTGGCCATGCCCTCATATCCCTTTCCTCTGTTATTCTGGGCAGCGCTGTACTCCCAATATTGTACTCTATCAAGGAATTCTCTTTTCCATGTGCAGATCTTCCCTCATAGGAGCTGCTGGATAGGTCCTCGGCCCCTCTGACACACCAGGCTGAGTGTACAAAGTATACAATATCACAGAAAATCATTGAAGGTAATGTCTGGTAACCATTAATACTACGATGTCCAAGAAAATAGGCAAAATGAATATATTGTCGCCCACTCTGGTGACCAAGGAGGCAAGAAAATGGATTTACAAAGGCAGTGACCGTTATACAGATTACCAGTGAGGAGGATTGGGTAAAAGATGGCTCCTGGCAACCAGATCGGCATAAACCGTAGGAAGGCCACCCTAGTGCAGGAGTAGCAAAGCTTACCGAGTACAGGAGACTCTACAGCCGAAGTGTACTGATGGTGACTATGCTAGGCCTAGACCAACTGGAGGGGCACTATCCAAAGAAAAGGGGTTTGCAGGATAAGTATTATGGGAGGGGCAGTCCTTATGTTCTTCTGCCGGCCATTGTTGGGACCCTTTAAAAGCATTGGTGTACTTAATTACAGTCCCAATTAACCTGGTACAAATGCTGGATCGGTATGGCAAAGGTGCGGTCTGGCTGTGGCAGACTTGACATCTGTGATGTGTGTGGAGCTGCGCTGCCCCCTGGTGTCCTCACTCTTAATCTCAGGCTTGTATTCCCGCTGGCAGGTGAATATTTGGACACAGTACCCCTCTCCTCTGTGCCAAGACCCAGAACCCCCCCCGGGAGTTTAATAAGAATCCCCTGCCGCTCCTCTTGCTGCCCTGGCCACACTGGAACCTGTAGTTCAGAAAGACCGTTCCTATATTCCCAGGATTCCAAGCGCCCTGCATTGAAGTCTATGGGGTTTCTTGGCTTTCTCCCAGCTGGCCAGAGGAAGATGGTTCCGTATCTCCAGTAGTAATTTGATTGTAAAGAGAGAAATGTCTCCTCTTCCATGTTTCTGTAGTCCAGCACCTGGCTACACATAAAGGTAGGGGAATTATTTTACATTTAGAAACTGCAGTTTCTATCACTTTGACCAATCTTTCAGCAAAGCGAAATCGTGTTCCATGTCGCAGACCCCCCCAGGAATATCTACCCGATTGCATCGGTGTAGCACTGCCCCCTTGGGGACTGCTTGGATTTACCTGCTCATCTGCACCATGGGAACATTCCAACCCACCTGACACTCTGGGTTCAGACATCCTAAAGTAATAAGTCAAACCACTCAATGAATTTATATTCTAATAATGTTTACAAAGAAGATTTTGTTGCACAAAGGAGGAAATAAATCAACTGAACTTTGGAGAACCATCCAAGCTCAGCAGAAGAATTCCTCCACAAAAGTACAAGTTGAGGCAATCTGGGAATACCAGTTTATTCTATACACGTATGTACAATGGAGTACTGCTTGAACAGGACCTGAAAGGATAAGAGACAGTTGGGCATTATTTCTGGCAAGACTTCTAAAGGGGGGGCCACAGGCCGGTCTATTCAACTTCTATCCTAATGAGAGATCAATTAAACAAGAACGGTATGAGGGCCCTTAGTGATGACCATGTTGCAGGCCCGATGGTCTTCACCGGCAGTTGGAGCTCATTGACTGTATCCAATCAGGTGCAGCAACAAGGCCATAGTATTTATTGGAATGGTTGGTGTGTATAAAATATAATTCTATGTTCAGTAGAGATGCAGTAAAGTGTTTCCCGGGTACAGTTGTCTGGACACGGCGTCCCAGTGACGCAACAAAAAGGTTTGTAAAGTTGGGCGATTTTAATGCCTTCTGAACAGCGGGTTCCCGGAGAGGCGTCCTTGCAGCGGCTCCCCTCGCGGCGATCATCCGATACGAAGCGCGGGTTGTCTGATTATCGGGGTGGTGCTGGAAAGATGTCTGATCAGAACGCGGCCATGGGCCCTTCTGGGCCGGGTTGGAATGTTGTACACCATGTGGTAGGCCGCGACCTCACTCTCCCGGTACAGAGAGATCATCACACACCAGGCCCAGGAGGAAGAGGGCGAGGGGCCAGCATTCTCTCTGATAGCAAAGATCCCTGGGATATGTAGTCCGGGTGCAAAGTCATACGGAGCAATTTCCATTCTGGGGAACTACTAATCCCACAATCCCTTTGGTTTGGCTCACAGATATGTCGGTGACGCTGAGGACTAGAGGAACAATACATTACATGGAAATGACGGGGAATCGCCATGCTTTGCAATTGTAGTCCACAATCCTACATCAGGGGAATGACCCCTTACCCACCAATCCTTCTATTACGAATGAACAGTGGAAGTAGAGCCTTGGGGTCCACCCCTAGTCAGGGCTGTCTTAATGAGAGGGCACACCTGGGCACTGCCCAGGGGCCCCAGCTGCATGAGGGGCCCCTGCACTTTCCCCAAAGCAGCTGGTCTTTGAGCCCACGCTGCCCTGAAATTGGGGGGCCTATGATGGCACTGAGTGATAGATACAAAGGGGAGGCAATCTGTCTCCTACCTACTTGATGTCCGTTTACCTGCACTGTCATCACTGTAGGGGCCCATGATGCTATTAAGACGGCACTGCCCCTAGTGACTGGCGTCTGTTCTGCATGAACCCCATTTATTACCACACTCTGAAATCTATTATTCAGCCAACGACACCTTGACCTATGATTGGCCAAATTCTGAACGGTTTATGAGCGTAACGTTGGTTTATTTTTGTGTCTCGCCAGGGCGTGGTGGAGTTCTCCATGTGCTTGTTGTTCGCCAAGCTGGTCAGTTACACCTTCCTCTTCTGGCTGCCCCTGTACATGGCAAGTGTCGGTGAGTATTATCCCCAGAAACACGCCAATCCCATACCATCTGTCCTCTTATCCAGAGAGACCCTCCATAGAGCTCCTCACCTACACCTCTAATACACCACCACTCCTATTATTACTGTACAGGACTACTGCTGAATAGAACTCCTCCCACCTGCCTAGAAGCCCCTCCCTCATACCACTCTATGGAGCTCCTCTGATATGACCTCATATTACTTCTTGGAACCCCAACCGCTTCTTCACATATCTTCTCCTCCTGCTACACCTTTTGGTGCCGCAATATTCCACAGTACTCCTCCTCCTTCCATGTAGCTCCTCCCACTGGTAACCTAACACTCCCCTTTGCTCTGCATCCATCCTATGATCTCCGTATAGTAAGTGTTTCCGCCATCTTGTTCTCCTGGCAGGTGGGATGGACGCCCGTCATGCTGGTGACATGTCCACTCTCTTCGATGTGGGTGGAATTTTTGGTGAGTTTGAAGTTTGGCTTGGCGGAGGGATTGGTGAGCAGTAAAGGGTGGGGATGGCGGAGGGATTGGTGAGCAGTAAAGGGTGGGGATGGCGGAGGGATTGGTGAGCAGTAAAGGGTGCGGATGGCGGAGGGATTGGTGAGCAGTAAAGGGTGGGGGATGGCGGAGGGATTGGTGAGCAGTAAAGGGTGGGGATGGCGGAGGGATTGGTGAGCAGTAAAGGGTGCGGATGGCGGAGGGATTGGTGAGCAGTAAAGGGTGGGGGATGGCGGAGGGATTGGTGAGCAGTAAAGGGTGCGGATGGCGGAGGGATTGGTGAGCAGTAAAGGGTGGGGGATGGCGGAGGGATTGGTGAGCAGTAAAGGGTGGGGATGGCGGAGGGATTGGTGAGCAGTAAAGGGTGCGGATGGCGGAGGGATTGGTGAGCGGTAAAGGGTGGGGGATGGCGGAGGGATTGGTGAGCAGTAAAGGGTGGGGATGGCGGAGGGATTGGTGAGCAGTAAAGGGTGGGGATGGAGGGATTGGTGAGCAGTAAAGGGTGGGGATGGAGGGATTGGTGAGCAGTAAAGGGTGGGGATGGCGGAGGGATTGGTGAGCAGTAAAGGGTGGGGACGGCGGAGGGATTGGTGAGCAGTAAAGGGTGGGGGATGGCGGAGGGATTGGTGAGCAGTAAAGGGTGGGGGATGGCGGAGGGATTGGTGAGAAGTAAAGGGTGGGGGATGGTGGAGGGATTGTTGAGCAGTAAAGGGTGGGGATGGAGGGATTAGTGAGTAGTAAAGGGTGGGGGATGGAGGAGGGATCGGTGAGCAGTAAAGGGTGGGGATGGAGGGATTGGTGAGCAGTAAAGGGCGGGGGATGGCGGAGGGATTGGTGAGCAGTAAAGGGCGGGGGATGGCGGAGGGATTGGTGAGCAGTAAAGGGTGGGGATGGAGGGATTGGTGAGCAGTAAAGGGTGGGGGATGGCGGAGGGATTGGTGAGCAGTAAAGGTTGGGGATGGCGGAGGGATTGGTGAGCAGTAAAGGGTGGGGATGGAGGGATTGGTGAGCAGTAAAGGTTGGGGATGGCGGAGGGATTGGTGAGCAGTAAAGGTTGGCGATGGCGGAGGGATTGGTGAGTAGTAAAGGGTGGGGATGGCGGAGGGATTGGGGAGCAGTAAAGGGTGGGGGATGGCGGAGGGATTGGTGAGCAGTAAAGGTTGGGGATGGCGGAGGGATTGGTGAGCAGTGAAGGGTGGGGGATGGCGGAGGGATTGGTGAGCAGTAAAGGTTGGGGATGGCGGAGGGATTGGTGAGCAGTAAAGGGTGGGGATGGAGGGATTGGTGAGCAGTAAAGGGTGGGGATGGCAGAGGGATTGGTGAGCAGTAAAGGGTGGGGATGGAGGGATTGGTGAGCAGTAAAGGGTGGGGGATGGCGGAGGGATTGGTGAGCAGTAAAGGGTGGGGATGGCGGAGGGATTGGTGAGCAGTAAAGGGTGGGGGATGATGGAGGGATTGGTGAGCAGTAAAGGGTGCGGATGGCGGAGGGATTGGTGAGCAGTGAAGGGTGGGGGATGGCGGAGGGATTGGTGAGCAGTAAAGGTTGGGGATGGCGGAGGGATTGGTGAGCAGTAAAGGGTGGGGGTGGCGGAGGGATTGGTGAGCAGTAAAGGGTGGGGATGGCGGAGGGATTGGTGAGCAGTAAAGGGTGGGGATGGCGGAGGGATTGGTGGGGGTGGCGGAGGGATTGGTGAGCAGTAAAGGGTGGGGGTGGCGGAGGGATTGGTGAGTAGTAAAGGGTGGGGATGGCGGAGGGATTGGTGAGTAGTAAAGGGTGGGGGATGGCGGAGGGATTGGTGAGCAGTAAAGGGTGGGGGTGGCGGAGGGATTGGTGAGCAGTAAAGGGTGGGGATGGCGGAGGGATTGGTGAGCAGTAAAGGTTGGGGATGGCGGAGGGATTGGTGAGCAGTAAAGGGTGGGGATGGCGGAGGGATTGGTGAGTAGTAAAGGGTGGGGATGGCGGAGGGATTGGGGAGCAGTAAAGGGTGGGGGATGGCGGAGGGATTGGTGAGCAGTAAAGGGTGGGGATGGCGGAGGGATTGGTGAGCAGTAAAGGGTGGGGGATGATGGAGGGATTGGTGAGCAGTAAAGGGTGGGGATGGCGGAGGGATTGGTGAGCAGTGAAGGGTGGGGGATGGCGGAGGGATTGGTGAGCAGTAAAGGTTGGGGATGGCGGAGGGATTGGTGAGCAGTAAAGGGTGGGGGTGGCGGAGGGATTGGTGAGCAGTAAAGGGTGGGGATGGCGGAGGGATTGGTGAGCAGTAAAGGGTGGGGATGGCGGAGGGATTGGTGGGGGTGGCGGAGGGATTGGTGAGCAGTAAAGGGTGGGGGAGGCGGAGGGATTGGTGAGTAGTAAAGGGTGGGGATGGCGGAGGGATTGGTGAGTAGTAAAGGGTGGGGATGGCGGAGGGATTGGTGAGCAGTAAAGGGTGGGGATGGAGGGATTGGTGAGCAGTAAAGGGTGGGGGATGGCGGAGGGATTGGTGAGCAGTAAAGGGTGGGGATGGCGGAGGGATTGGTGAGCAGTAAAGGGTGGGGGATGATGGAGGGATTGGTGAGCAGTAAAGGGTGGGGATGGCGGAGGGATTGGTGAGCAGTGAAGGGTGGGGGGGTGGCGGAGGGATTGGTGAGCAGTAAAGGTTGGGGATGGCGGAGGGATTGGTGAGCAGTAAAGGGTGGGGGTGGCGGAGGGATTGGTGAGCAGTAAAGGGTGGGGATGGCGGAGGGATTGGTGAGCAGTAAAGGGTGGGGATGGCGGAGGGATTGGTGGGGGTGGCGGAGGGATTGGTGAGCAGTAAAGGGTGGGGGTGGCGGAGGGATTGGTGAGTAGTAAAGGGTGGGGATGGCGGAGGGATTGGTGAGTAGTAAAGGGTGGGGATGGCGGAGGGATTGGGGAGCAGTAAAGGGTGGGGGATGGCGGAGGGATTGGTGAGCAGTAAAGGGTGGGGGATGGCGGAGGGATTGGTGAGCAGTAAAGGTTGGGGATGGCGGAGGGATTGGTGAGCAGTAAAGGGTGGGGGATGGCGGAGGGATTGGTGAGCAGTAAAGGTTGGGGATGGCGGAGGGATTGGTGAGCAGTGAAGGGTGGGGGATGGCGGAGGGATTGGTGAGCAGTAAAGGTTGGGGATGGCGGAGGGATTGGTGAGCAGTGAAGGGTGGGGGATGGCGGAGGGATTGGTGAGCAGTAAAGGGTGGGGATGGCGGAGGGATTGGTGAGCAGTAAAGGGTGGGGGTGGCGGAGGGATTGGTGAGCAGTAAAGGGTGGGGGTGGCGGAGGGATTGGTGAGCAGTAAAGGGTGGGGATGGAGGGATTGGTGAGCAGTAAAGGGTGGGGGATGGCGGAGGGATTGGTGAGCAGTAAAGGGTGGGGATGGCGGAGGGATTGGTGAGCAGTAAAGGGTGGGGATGGAGGGATTGGTGAGCAGTAAAGGGTGGGGATGGAGGGATTGGTGAGCAGTAAAGGGTGGGGATGGCGGAGGGATTGGTGAGCAGTAAAGGGTGGGGACGGCGGAGGGATTGGTGAGCAGTAAAGGGTGGGGGATGGCGGAGGGATTGGTGAGAAGTAAAGGGTGGGGATGGAGGGATTGGTGAGCAGTAAAGGGCGGGGGATGGCGGAGGGATTGGTGAGAAGTAAAGGGTGGGGATGGAGGGATTGGTGAGCAGTAAAGGGTGGGGGATGGTGGAGGGATTGTTGAGCAGTAAAGGGTGGGGATGGAGGGATTGGTGAGCAGTAAAGGGCGGGGGATGGCGGAGGGATTGGTGAGCAGTAAAGGGCGGGGGATGGCGGAGGGATTGGTGAGCAGTAAAGGGTGGGGGATGGCGGAGGGATTGGTGAGCAGTAAAGGGTGGGGATGGAGGGATTGGTGAGCAGTAAAGGGTGGGGGATGGCGGAGGGATTGGTGAGCAGTAAAGGTTGGGGATGGCGGAGGGATTGGTGAGCAGTAAAGGTTGGCGATGGCGGAGGGATTGGTGAGTAGTAAAGGGTGGGGATGGAGGGATTGGTGAGCAGTAAAGGGTGGGGGATGGCGGAGGGATTGGTGAGCAGTAAAGGTTGGGGATGGCGGAGGGATTGGTGAGCAGTAAAGGGTGGGGATGGAGGGATTGGTGAGCAGTAAAGGGTGGGGGATGGCGGAGGGATTGGTGAGCAGTAAAGGTTGGGGATGGCGGAGGGATTGGTGAGCAGTAAAGGTTGGCGATGGCGGAGGGATTGGTGAGTAGTAAAGGGTGGGGATGGCGGAGGGATTGGGGAGCAGTAAAGGGTGGGGGATGGCGGAGGGATTGGTGAGCAGTAAAGGTTGG
The DNA here is from genome assembly GCF_905171775.1 of Rana temporaria. Classification (NCBI taxonomy): domain Eukaryota; kingdom Metazoa; phylum Chordata; class Amphibia; order Anura; family Ranidae; genus Rana; species Rana temporaria. The sequence continues at coordinate 100,460 of NW_024404418.1, read as the reverse complement.
GGATGGCGGAGGGATTGGTGAGCAGTGAAGGGTGGGGGATGGCGGAGGGATTGGTGAGCAGTAAAGGTTGGGGATGGCGGAGGGATTGGTGAGCAGTAAAGGGTGGGGATGGAGGGATTGGTGAGCAGTAAAGGTTGGGGATGGCGGAGGGATTGGTGAGCAGTAAAGGTTGGCGATGGCGGAGGGATTGGTGAGTAGTAAAGGGTGGGGGATGGCGGAGGGATTGGTGAGTAGTAAAGGGTGGGGATGGCGGAGGGATTGGGGAGCAGTAAAGGGTGGGGGTGGCGGAGGGATTGGTGAGCAGTAAAGGGTGGGGATGGCGGAGGGATTGGGGAGCAGTAAAGGGTGGGGGATGGCGGAGGGATTGGTGAGCAGTAAAGGTTGGGGATGGCGGAGGGATTGGTGAGCAGTAAAGGGTGGGGATGGAGGGATTGGTGAGCAGTAAAGGGTGGGGATGGCGGAGGGATTGGTGAGCAGTAAAGGGTGGGGATGGCGGAGGGATTGGTGAGCAGTAAAGGGTGGGGATGGAGGGATTGGTGAGCAGTAAAGGGTGGGGGATGGCGGAGGGATTGGTGAGCAGTAAAGGGTGGGGATGGCGGTGGGATTGGTGAGCAGTAAAGGGTGGGGGATGATGGAGGGATTGGTGAGCAGTAAAGGGTGGGGATGGCGGAGGGATTGGTGAGCAGTGAAGGGTGGGGGATGGCGGAGGGATTGGTGAGCAGTAAAGGTTGGGGATGGCGGAGGGATTGGTGAGCAGTAAAGGGTGGGGGTGGCGGAGGGATTGGTGAGCAGTAAAGGGTGGGGATGGCGGAGGGATTGGTGAGCAGTAAAGGGTGGGGATGGCGGAGGGATTGGTGGGGGTGGCGGAGGGATTGGTGAGCAGTAAAGGGTGGGGGTGGCGGAGGGATTGGTGAGTAGTAAAGGGTGGGGGATGGCGGAGGGATTGGTGAGCAGTAAAGGGTGGGGGTGGCGGAGGGATTGGTGAGCAGTAAAGGGTGGGGATGGCGGAGGGATTGGTGAGCAGTAAAGGTTGGGGATGGCGGAGGGATTGGTGAGCAGTAAAGGGTGGGGATGGAGGGATTGGTGAGCAGTAAAGGTTGGGGATGGCGGAGGGATTGGTGAGCAGTAAAGGTTGGCGATGGCGGAGGGATTGGTGAGTAGTAAAGGGTGGGGATGGCAGAGGGATTGGTGAGCAGTAAAGGGTGGGGGATGGCGGAGGGATTGGTGAGCAGTAAAGGGTGGGGATGGCGGAGGGATTGGTGAGCAGTAAAGGGTGGGGGATGATGGAGGGATTGGTGAGCAGTAAAGGGTGGGGATGGCGGAGGGATTGGTGAGCAGTGAAGGGTGGGGGATGGCGGAGGGATTGGTGAGCAGTAAAGGTTGGGGATGGCGGAGGGATTGGTGAGCAGTAAAGGGTGGGGATGGAGGGATTGGTGAGCAGTAAAGGGTGGGGGATGGCGGAGGGATTGGTGAGCAGTAAAGGGTGGGGGATGGCGGAGGGATTGGTGAGCAGTAAAGGGTGGGGATGGCGGAGGGATTGGTGAGCAGTAAAGGGTGGGGGATGATGGAGGGATTGGTGAGCAGTAAAGGGTGGGGATGGCGGAGGGATTGGTGAGCAGTGAAGGGTGGGGGATGGCGGAGGGATTGGTGAGCAGTAAAGGTTGGGGATGGCGGAGGGATTGGTGAGCAGTAAAGGGTGGGGGTGGCGGAGGGATTGGTGAGCAGTAAAGGGTGGGGATGGCGGAGGGATTGGTGAGCAGTAAAGGGTGGGGATGGCGGAGGGATTGGTGGGGGTGGCGGAGGGATTGGTGAGCAGTAAAGGGTGGGGGTGGCGGAGGGATTGGTGAGTAGTAAAGGGTGGGGATGGCGGAGGGATTGGTGAGTAGTAAAGGGTGGGGATGGCGGAGGGATTGGGGAGCAGTAAAGGGTGGGGGATGGCGGAGGGATTGGTGAGCAGTAAAGGGTGGGGGATGGCGGAGGGATTGGTGAGCAGTAAAGGTTGGGGATGGCGGAGGGATTGGTGAGCAGTAAAGGGTGGGGGATGGCAGAGGGATTGGTGAGCAGTAAAGGTTGGGGATGGCGGAGGGATTGGTGAGCAGTGAAGGGTGGGGGATGGCGGAGGGATTGGTGAGCAGTAAAGGTTGGGGATGGCGGAGGGATTGGTGAGCAGTAAAGGGTGGGGATGGCGGAGGGATTGGGGAGCAGTAAAGGGTGGGGATGGCGGAGGGATTGGGGAGCAGTAAAGGGTGGGGGATGGCGGAGGGATTGGTGAGCAGTAAAGGGTGGGGATGGAGGGATTGGTGAGCAGTAAAGGTTGGGGATGGCGGAGGGATTGGTGAGCAGTAAAGGTTGGGGATGGCGGAGGGATTGGTGAGCAGTAAAGGGTGGGGATGGCGGAGGGATTGGTGAGCAGTAAAGGGTGGGGATGGCGGAGGGATTGGTGAGCAGTAAAGGGTGGGGGTGGCGGAGGGATTGGTGAGCAGTAAAGGGTGGGGATGGCGGAGGGATTGGTGAGCAGTAAAGGGTGGGGGATGGCGGAGGGATTGGTGAGCAGTAAAGGGTGGGGATGGCGGAGGGATTGGTGAGCAGTAAAGGGTGGGGATGGCGGAGGGATTGGTGAGCAGTAAAGGGTGGGGGATGGTGGAGGGATTGGTGAGCAGTAAAGGGTGGGGATGGCGGAGGGATTGGTGAGCAGTAAAGGGTGGGGATGGCGGAGGGATTGGTGAGCAGTAAAGGGTGGGGGATGGTGGAGGGATTGGTGAGCAGTAAAGGGTGGGGATGGCGGAGGGATTGGTGAGCAGTAAAGGGTGGGGATGGCGGAGGGATTGGTGAGCAGTAAAGGGTGGGGGATGGTGCAGGGATTGGTGAGCAGTAAAGGGTGGGGATGGCGGAGGGATTGGTGAGCAGTAAAGGGTGGGGGATGGTGCAGGGATTGGTGAGCAGTAAAGGGTGGGGGTGGCGGAGGGATTGGTGAGCAGTAAAGGGTGGGGATGGCGGAGGGATTGGTGAGCAGTAAAGAGTGGGGGTGGCGGAAGGAATAAGGGTGTGGTTGATGTAAGCATTAAAGGGTAGCAAAAAGTGTGGAGGGTTTGCAAGGCAGAATGAGGGTAGTAAAGGTTCTGATTGGTGCATGGCTTGGAGGGTAGTAAAGAACATGGCAGATGGAGAATTGGGATGGAAGGACTGGTGGGTAGTAATGGGCGTGGATGGTCCAGGGATTGGTGGGTAGTAATGGGCGTGGATGGTCCAGGGATTGGTGGGTAGTAATGGGTGTGGATGGTCCAGGGATTGGTGGGTAGTAATGGGCGTGGATGGCCCAGGGATTGGTGGGTAGTAATGGGCGTGGATGGTCCAGGGATTGGTGGATAGTAATGGGCGTGGATGGTCCAGGGATTGGTGGGTAGTAATGGGCGTGGATGGTCCAGGGATTGGTGGGTAGTAATGGGCTTGGATGGTTTAGGGATTGGTGGGTAGTAATGGGTGTGGATGGTCCAGGGATTGGTGGGTAGTAATGGGCGTGGATGGTCCAGGGATTGGTGGGTAGTAATGGGCGTGGATGGTCCAGGGATTGGTGGGTAGTAATGGGTGTGGATGGTCCAGGGATTGGTGGGTAGTAATGGGCGTGGATGGTCCAGGGACTGGTGGGTAGTAATGGGCGTGGATGGTCCAGGGATTGGTGGGTAGTAATGGGTGTGGATGGTCCAGGGACTGGTGGGTAGTAATGGGTGTGGATTGCCCAGGGACTGGTGGGTAGTAATGGGCTTGGATGGTTTAGGGATTGGTGGGTAGTAGTGGGCGTGGATGGTCCAGGGACTGGTGGGTAGTAATGGGCGTGGATGGCCCAGGGATTGGTGGGTAGTAATGGGCGTGGATGGTCCAGGGATTGGTGGATAGTAATGGGCGTGGATGGTCCAGGGATTGGTGGGTAGTAATGGGCTTGGATGGTTTAGGGATTGGTGGGTAGTAATGGGTGTGGATGGTCCAGGGACTGGTGGGTAGTAATGGGTGTGGATGGTTCAGGGATTGGTGGGTAGTAATGGGTGTGGATGGTCCAGGGATTGGTGGGTAGTAATGGGCGTGGATGGCCCAGGGACTGGTGGGTAGTAAAGGGTGTTGGTTCAGGGACTGGTGGGTAGTAATGGGCGTGGATGGTCCAGGGATTGGTGGGTAGTAATGGGCGTGGATGGTCCAGGGATTGGTGGGTAGTAATGGGCGTGGATGGCCCAGGGATTGGTGGGTAGTAATGGGCGTGGATGGTCCAGGGACTGGTGGGTAGTAATGGGCGTGGATGGTCCAGGGACTGGTGGGTAGTAATGGGCGTGGATGGTCCAGGGACTGGTAGGTAGTAATGGGCGTGGATGTCCCAGGGACTGGTGGGTAGTAATGGGTGTTGGTTCAGGGACTGGTGGGTAGTAATGGGCGTGGATGGCCCAGGGACTTGGTGGGTAGTAATGGGCGTGGATGGTTCAGGGATTGGTGGGTAGTAATGGGCGTGGATGGCCCAGGGATTGGTGGGTAGTAATGGGCGTGAATGGTCCAGGGATTGGTGGGTAGTAATGGGCGTGGATGGTCCAGGGACTGGTGGGTAATAATGGGCGTGGATGGCCCAGGGACTGGTGGGTAGTAAAGGGTGTTGGTTCAGGGACTGGTGGGTAGTAATGGGCGTGGATGGTCCAGGGATTGGTGGGTAGTAATGGGCGTGGATGGTCCAGGGATTGGTGGGTAGTAATGGGCGTGGATGGTGCAGGGACTGGTGGGTAGTAATGGGCGTGGATGGCCCAGGGATTGGTGGGTAGTAATGGGCCTGGATGGTCCAGGGATTGGTGGGTAGTAATGGGTGTGGATGGTCCAGGGATTGGTGGGTAGTAATGGGTGTGGATGGTCCAGGGATTGGTGGGTAGTAATGGGCGTGGATGGTCCAGGGACTGGTGGGTAGTAATGGGCGTGGATGGTCCAGGGACTGGTGGGTAGTAATGGGCGTGGATGGTCCAGGGACTGGTAGGTAGTAATGGGCGTGGATGGTCCAGGGATTGGTGGGTAGTAATGGGCGTGGATGGCCCAGGGATTGGTGGGTAGTTATGGGCGTGGATGGCCCAGGGATTGGTGGGTAGTAATGGGCGTGGATGGTCCAGGGATTGGTGGGTAGTAATGGGCGTGGATGGCCCAGGGATTGGTGGGTAGTAATGGGTGTGCATGGTCCAGGGATTGGTGGGTAGTAATGGGCTTGGATGGTTTAGGGATTGGTGGGTAGTAAAGGGTGTTGGTTCAGGGACTGGTGGGTAGTAATGGGCGTGGATGGTCCAGGGATTGGTGGGTAGTAATGGGCGTGGATTGTCCAGGGATTGGTGGGTAGTAATGGGCGTGGATGGTCCAGGGACTGGTGGGTAGTAATGGGCTTGGATGGTTTAGGGATTGGTGGGTAGTAGTGGGCGTGGATGGTTCAGGGACTGGTGGGTAGTAATGGGCGTGGATGGTGCAGGGACTGGTGGGTAGTAGTGGGCGTGGATGGTCCAGGGACTGGTGGCCAGTAATGGGCGTGGATGGTTCAGGGACTGGTGGGTAGTAATGGGTGTTGGTTCAGGGATTGGTGGGTAGTAATGGGTGTGGATGGTCCAGGGACTGGTGGGTAGTAATGGGCGTGGATGGTGCAGGGACTGGTGGGTAGTAGTGGGCGTGGATGGTCCAGGGACTGGTGGGCAGTAATGGGCGTGGATGGTTCAGGGATTGGTGGGTAGTAATGGGCGTGGATGGTTCAGGGACTGGTGGGTAGTAATGGGCGTGGATGGTGCAGGGACTGGTGGGTAGTAATGGGCTTGGATGGTTTAGGGATTGGTGGGTAGTAGTGGGCGTGGATGGTCCAGGGACTGGTGGGTAGTAATGGGCGTGGATGGTGCAGGGATTGGTGGGTAGTAAAGGGTGTTGGTTCAGGGATTGGTGGGTAGTAATGGGCGTGGATGGTGCAGCGACTGGTGGGTAGTAATGGGCGTGGATGGTGCAGGGACTGGTGGGTAGTAATGGGCGTGGATGGTTCAGGGATTGGTGGGTAGTAATGGGTGTTGGTTCAGGGATTGGTGGGTAGTAGTGGGCGTGGATGGTTCAGGGACTGGTGGGTAGTAATGGGCGTGGATGGTCCAGGGATTGGTGGGTAGTAATGGGCGTGGATGGTCCAGGGACTGGTGGGTAGTAATGGGTGTGGATGGTTCAGGGACTGGTGGGTAGTAATGGGCGTGGATGGCCCAGGGACTGGTGGGTAGTAATGGGTGTGGATGGTCCAGGGATTGGTGGGTAGTAATGGGCGTGGATGGTCCAGGGACTGGTGGGTAGTAATGGGCGTGGATGGTCCAGGGATTGGTGGGTAGTAATGGGCGTGGATGGTCCAGGGATTGGTGGGTAGTAATGGGTGTGGATGGTCCAGGGACTGGTGGGTAGTAATGGGTGTGGATGGTGCAGGGACTGGTGGGTAGTAATGGGCGTGGATGGTTCAGGGACTGGTGGGTAGTAATGGGCGTGGATGGCCCAGGGACTGGTGGGTAGTAATGGGTGTGGATGGTCCAGGGACTGGTGGGTAGTAATGGGCGTGGATGGTCCAGGGATTGGTGGGTAGTAATGGGCGTGGATGGTCCAGGGATTGGTGGGTAGTAATGGGCGTGGATGGTCCAGGGATTGGTGGGTAGTAATGGGCTTGGATGGTCCAGGGACTGGTGGGTAGTAATGGGTGTGGATGGTTCAGGGACTGGTGGGTAGTAATGGGCGTGGATGGTCCAGGGATTGGTGGGTAGTAATGGGCGTGGATGGTCCAGGGACTGGTGGGTAGTAATGGGTGTGGATGGTCCAGGGACTGGTGGGTAGTAATGGGCGTGGATGGCCCAGGGACTGGTGGGTAGTAATGGGCGTGGATGGTCCAGGGACTGGTGGGTAGTAATGGGCGTGGATGGTCCAGGGATTGGTGGGTAGTAATGGGCGTGGATGGTCCAGGGACTGGTGGGTAGTAATGGGTGTGGATGGTCCAGGGATTGGTGGGTAGTAATGGGCGTGGATGGTCCAGGGATTGGTGGGTAGTAATGGGCGTGGATGGTCCAGGGACTGGTGGGTAGTAATGGGCGTGGATGGTCCAGGGATCGGTGGGTAGTAATGGGCGTGGATGGTCCAGGGATTGGTGGGTAGTAATGGGCGTGGATGGTCCAGGGATTGGTGGGTAGTAATGGGCGTGGATGGTTCAGGGACTGGTGGGTAGTAATGGGTGTGGATGGTCCAGGGATCGGTGGGTAGTAATGGGCGTGGGTGGTCCAGGGACTGGTGGGTAGTAATGGGCGTGGATGGTCCAGGGATTGGTGGGTAGTAATGGGTGTGGATGGTCCAGGGACTGGTGGGTAGTAATGGGTGTGGATGGTGCAGGGACTGGTGGGTAGTAATGGGCGTGGATGGCCCAGGGACTGGTGGGTAGTAATGGGTGTGGATGGTCCAGGGATTGGTGGGTAGTAATGGGCGTGGATGGTCCAGGGATTGGTGGGTAGTAATGGGCGTGGATGGTCCAGGGACTGGTGGGTAGTAATGGGTGTGGATGGTCCAGGGACTGGTGGGTAGTAATGGGCGTGGATGGCCCAGGGACTGGTGGGTAGTAATGGGCGTGGATGGTCCAGGGACTGGTGGGTAGTAATGGGCGTGGATGGTCCAGGGACTGGTGGGTAGTAATGGGCGTGGATGGCCCAGGGACTGGTGGGTAGTAATGGGTGTGGATGGTCCAGGGACTGGTGGGTAGTAATGGGCGTGGATGGTCCAGGGATTGGTGGGTAGTAATGGGCGTGGATGGTCCAGGGATTGGTGGGTAGCAATGGGCGTGGATGGTCCAGGGATTGGTGGGTAGTAATGGGTGTGGATGGTCCAGGGACTGGTGGGTAGTAATGGGTGTGGATGGTCCAGGGACTGGTGGGTAGTAATGGGCGTGGATGGCCCAGGGACTGGTGGGTAGTAATGGGCGTGGATGGTCCAGGGACTGGTGGGTAGTAATGGGTGTGGATGGTCCAGGGATTGGTGGATAGTAATGGGCGTGGATGGTCCAGGGATTGGTGGGTAGTAATGGGCGTGGATGGTCCAGGGACTGGTGGGTAGTAATGGGTGTGGATGGTCCAGGGATTGGTGGGTAGTAATGGGCGTGGATGGTCCAGGGATTGGTGGGTAGTAATGGGCGTGGATGGTCCAGGGACTGGTGGGTAGTAATGGGCGTGGATGGTCCAGGGATCGGTGGGTAGTAATGGGCGTGGATGGTCCAGGGACTGGTGGGTAGTAATGGGCGTGGATGGTGGAGGGACTGGTGGGCAGTAATGGGCGTGGATGGTGGAGGGATTGGTGGGTAGTAATGGGTGTGGATGGTGCAGGGACTGGTGGGTAGTAATGGGCGTGGATGGTCCAGGGACTGGTGGGTAGTAATGGGTGTGGATGGTGGAGGGATTGGTGGGTAGTAATGGGCGTGGATGGTGCAGGGACTGGTGGGTAGTAATGGGCGTGGATGGTCCAGGGACTGGTGGGTAGTAATGGGCGTGGATGGTGGAGGGACTGGTGGGCAGTAATGGGCGTGGATGGTGGAGGGATTGGTGGGTAGTAATGGGTGTGGATGGTGCAGGGACTGGTGGGTAGTAATGGGCGTGGATGGTGGAGGGACTGGTGGGTAGTAATGGGCGTGGATGGTCCAGGGACTGGTGGGTAGTAATGGGCGTGGCTGGTCCAGGGACTGGTGGGTAGTAATGGGCGTGGATGGTCCAGGGACTGGTGGGTAGTAATGGGCGTGGATGGTGGAGGGACTGGTGGGTAGTAATGGGCGTGGATGGTCCAGGGACTGGTGGGTAGTAATGGGCGTGGCTGGTCCAGGGACTGGTGGGTAGTAATGGGCGTGGATGGTCCAGGGACTGGTGGGTAGTAATGGGCGTGGCTGGTCCAGGGACTGGTGGGCAGTAATGGGCGTGGATGGTTTAGGGATTGGTGGGTAGTAATGGGCGTGTCTGGTTCAGGGATTGGTGGGTAGTAATGGGCGTGGATGGTTCAGGGACTGGTGGGTAGTAATGGGCGTGGATGGTCCAGGGACTGGTGGGTAGTAATGGGCGTGTCTGGTTCAGGGATTGGTGGGTAGTAATGGGTGTGGATGGTGCAGGGACTGGTGGGTAGTAATGGGCGTGGATGGTCCAGGGACTGGTGGGTAGTAATGGGTGTGGATGGTCCAGGGATTGGTGGGTAGTAATGGGCGTGGATGGTCCAGGGACTGGTGGGTAGTAATGGGCGTGGATGGTCCAGGGATTGGTGGGTAGTAATGGGCGTGGCTGGTCCAGGGACTGGTGGGTAGTAATGGGCGTGGCTGGTCCAGGGACTGGTGGGTAGTAATGGGCGTGGATGGTGCAGGGACTGGTGGGTAGTAATGGGCGTGGATGGTCCAGGGACTGGTGGGTAGTAATGGGCGTGGATGGTGGAGGGACTGGTGGGCAGTAATGGGCGTGGATGGTGGAGGGATTGGTGGGTAGTAATGGGTGTGGATGGTGCAGGGACTGGTGGGTAGTAATGGGCGTGGATGGTGGAGGGACTGGTGGGTAGTAATGGGCGTGGATGGTCCAGGGACTGGTGGGTAGTAATGGGCGTGGCTGGTCCAGGGACTGGTGGGTAGTAATGGGCGTGGATGGTCCAGGGACTGGTGGGTAGTAATGGGCGTGGATGGTGGAGGGACTGGTGGGTAGTAATGGGCGTGGATGGTCCAGGGACTGGTGGGTAGTAATGGGCGTGGCTGGTCCAGGGACTGGTGGGTAGTAATGGGCGTGGATGGTCCAGGGACTGGTGGGTAGTAATGGGCTTGGATGGTTTAGGGATTGGTGGGTAGTAATGGGTGTGGATGGTCCAGGGACTGGTGGGTAGTAATGGGCGTGGATGGTCCAGGGATTGGTGGGTAGTAATGGGCTTGGATGGTTTAGGGATTGGTGGGTAGTAATGGGTGTGGATGGTCCAGGGACTGGTGGGTAGTAATGGGCGTGGATGGTCCAGGGACTGGTGGGTAGTAATGGGCGTGGATGGTCCAGGGACTGGTGGGTAGTAATGGGCGTGGATGGTCCAGGGACTGGTGGGTAGTAATGGGCGTGGCTGGTCCAGGGACTGGTGGGTAGTAATGGGCGTGGATGGTTCAGGGACTGGTGGGTAGTAATGGGCGTGGATGGTCCAGGGACTGGTGGGTAGTAATGGGCGTGGCTGGTCCAGGGACTGGTGGGTAGTAATGGGCGTGGATGGTCCAGGGACTGGTGGGTAGTAATGGGCGTGGCTGGTCCAGGGACTGGTGGGCAGTAATGGGCGTGGATGGTTTAGGGATTGGTGGGTAGTAATGGGCGTGTCTGGTTCAGGGATTGGTGGGTAGTAATGGGCGTGGATGGTTCAGGGACTGGTGGGTAGTAATGGGCGTGGATGGTCCAGGGACTGGTGGGTAGTAATGGGCGTGTCTGGTTCAGGGATTGGTGGGTAGTAATGGGTGTGGATGGTGCAGGGACTGGTGGGTAGTAATGGGCGTGGATGGTCCAGGGACTGGTGGGTAGTAATGGGTGTGGATGGTCCAGGGATTGGTGGGTAGTAATGGGCGTGGATGGTCCAGGGACTGGTGGGTAGTAATGGGCGTGGATGGTCCAGGGATTGGTGGGTAGTAATGGGCGTGGCTGGTCCAGGGACTGGTGGGTAGTAATGGGCGTGGCTGGTCCAGGGACTGGTGGGTAGTAATGGGCGTGGATGGTCCAGGGACTGGTGGGTAGTAATGGGCGTGTCTGGTTCAGGGATTGGTGGGTAGTAATGGGCGTGGATGGTCCAGGGACTGGTGGGTAGTAATGGGTGTGGATGGTCCAGGGATTGGTGGGTAGTAATGGGCGTGGATGGTCCAGGGACTGGTGGGTAGTAATGGGCGTGGATGGTCCAGGGATTGGTGGGTAGTAATGGGCGTGGCTGGTCCAGGGACTGGTGGGTAGTAATGGGCGTGGCTGGTCCAGGGACTGGTGAGGAGTCACAATGAATGTGTTTTTATTCCATGTCTAGGTGGAATTCTAGCGGGCGTGATCTCCGATAAATCTCACAAACGCGCCACAACCTGCGGAGTCATGCTGATGTGCGCCGCCCCCACTGTGAGTATCAATAGACGGGATAAAAGTCTCCCGGGATTTTTCCAAGATATCGGAAAACACAACAGGATCTGATTTGGAGAGGAGGGTCATCCCTGGCAGAGCCGTGACATCACTGATGACATCACACTGATCTATATAACATAGAAGTAGTCAGATGGGAGGGATCTAATATAGAGGGGTGGGGTCATCCCTGGCGGAGCGGTGACATCACACTGATCTATATAACATAGGAGTAGTCAGATGGGAGGGATCTAATATAGAGGGGTGGGGTCATCCCTGGCAGAGCGGTGACATCACACTGGGGTAGATTCAGGAACAATTTCCGCCGGTGTAGACTGAGATGCGCGGCGTAAATGCCAATTTGCGCCGGCGTATCTCCGCGCCGTATTCAGCAAACAATATTACGCCGTAACGTAGATTTTTTTTTTCGTTTGGACCTTTCCACGCCGGTGCGGCGTGGGCGCCCATTTACGCTGGTCTGAACTAGCGCGGCCCTGGTTTTTCTATTTTAAATATGCAAATGAGGGAGTTGGTCCGATTCAGCAAATTACGAATTGCCGGCGCAGGCTACTCCCGGTGCGTGTAACTCTGGTTTGCAGCGGAAAGTTACCCTTTATAAAGCAGGGGTAACTTTGCACCAGACTTGCTCAAGTCAGCTGGAGAGGGCCCGGATGGGAACCCCCTTAAAGGTCCGGAGGCCACCAGGGCCCCAGATGGCAACCCCCCTTTTTTTTATAAAAATAAATTACCAAATAAAGGGGGCTTTCCATCCGGGACCTCTGGGCCCTTTAATAATAATAATAATAATGATAATAATAATTATATATATATATATTTTTGTCCGAAAGGCACTGGCCATGAACTTGTTCTGCATACAGACGGCAGAACTTTTTCAGCCAACATTCACGAAACTACGTAGTTTTTCTGCTCTTTTGTCCAATGGAGTGTACAGATGGTTTGATTATACGACACAACATGTCCATCGGAATATTCGATCCCAAAGGTGTTGAGGTCAGGACTCTGTGCAGGCCAGTCCAGTTCCTCCACCCCAAACTCACTCATTTATGTCTTTATGGTCCTTGCTTTGTGGACTGGTCCAAATCATTTGATGAAAGGGGGGATTATGGTGGGGGGTTGTTTTTCAGGGGTTGGGTTGGCCCCTTAGTTCCATTGAAGGGAACTCTTAAGGCGTCAGCATACCAAGACATTTTGGACAATTTCATGCTCCCAACTTTGTGGGAAGAGTTTGGGGGACGGCCCCTTCCTGTTCCAACATGACTGCTCACCAGAGCACAAATGAAGGTCCATAAAGACATGGATGAGCAAGTTTGGGGTGGAGGAACTTGACTGGCCTGCACAGAGTCCTGACCTCAACTCGATAGAACACCTTTGAAATGAATTAGAGCAGAGACTGCAAGACAGGCCTTCTTGTCCATCAAAAAAATATAATTACAAATATATAAAAAAAAATTTTTTTTTTTTTTAAAAAAAGGGGGGTTCCCATCTGGGCCCCTGGGGACCCCCGGGCCCCTTACAGGTGTACTGCCTGTACCCCCCTGATGGTGGCCCTGGTCATAAGTCTCCATTGCTGTTATGAGGGCTGACATCTCCTGGGTGTTAAAGTTTTGTTTCCTCCTCTGCCTGTGGGGAACGGGAGTAGCCATCTCACAGCAAATGTACCTTCCCTGGGGGGGGGAATAAAACTGGATGTACATTTGCATCGGCTGGGCGTAAGTTGGGCCGGCGTATCTCTGTAAGTTGGGCCGGCATAGTTGTGAGCATGCTCAGAAGGGAACGAATGTACTGAGCATGCTCCGTTCAAGATACGCCGGGCGTAAATCACTGCTCCACGTTCAGAACATCATTTGCATAAGGTCACACCCACTTCCACTTAACGCCGAGGAAATTAAGTTAGGCCGGTGCAAAGTTAGGCACAAGTGCTTTGTGAATACCCTACCTGCCTCTCCACGCTGGTCCGGCGTAGTGTAAAAAAGATGCACTACGCCGGTCCAAAGATGCGCCATTGTACATGAATCTGGCCCACTGATCTATATAACATAGAAGGAGTCCGATGGGAGGGATCTAATATAGAGGGGTGGGGCCATCCCTGGCAGAGCACTATGATGTCATGTATACTATGACGGGAACCTGTCTCTGTTCTCCTGATTCTTGTCTTTTCCCTTCGCAGCTCTATTTCTTCTCGGCGGTCAGTAAGACGGGTCCCGTGTTCACCGTGTGTGAGTATCGAAGTTTGCGTCCCTCCCATATGGAGGAAGGACAAGTGTCACAGTGACCAATCAGAGGGGCTCTCATTGTATTGGAAATGACAGCTGCGATCTGATTGGTGGTTGTGGGCGGAGCCTCCATAGTACAATGTCTGTATTCCTATTGGTCACTGACTGTCCTTTGTACCTTCCAGTGATGCTGCTGGTGTGCGGAGCGCTGGTGAACGGGCCGTATTCCCTCATCACAACCGCCGTGTCAGCTGACCTGGTGAGTCTTCCATTGTGATGTCATAGTGTGCGGCCGGAGGACCTCCTCACTTTACACAACTATGTGGGTGGAGTTATGGGGGTTTCACCCGATTCCTGAGAGATTCTCCTCCTCCGAGGTCTCCCGAAATAAATCTCCTCCTCCGTCTCTTCACAGGGGACCCACAAGTCGCTCAAGGGAAACGCGCATGCTCTGTCTACCGTGACGGCCATTATAGACGGAACCGGATCTGTAGGTGAGACGCCAACTCTTCCATTTCCTACCGATCACCCCGGAACATTCCCAACTCTTCCATTTCCTACCGATCACCCCGAATATTCCCAACTCTTCTATTTCCTACCGATCACCCGGAATATTCCCAACTCTACCATTCCCTACCGATCACCCGGAATATTCCCAACTCTTCCATTTCCTACCGATCACCCGGAATATTCCCAACTCTACCGATCACCCGGAATATTCCCAACTCTACCGATCACCCGGAATATTCCCAACTCTACCGATCGCCCCGAACATTCCCAACTCTACTATTTCCTACCGATCACCCGGAATATTCCCAACTCTACCATTCCCTACCGATCACCCCGAACATTCCCAACTCTACCGATCGCCCCGAACATTCCCAACTCTACCGATCGCCCCGAACATTCCCAACTCTACCGATCGCCCCGAACATTCCCAACTCTACCGATCGCCCCGAACATTCCCAACTCTACCATTTCCCACTGATCACCCCGAATATTCCCAACTCTTCCATTTCCTACCGATCACCCCGAATATTCCCAACTCTTCCATTTCCTACCGATCACCCCGGAACATTCCCAACTCTTCCATTTCCTACCGATCACCCCGAATATTCCCAACTCTACCGATCGCCCCGAACATTCCCAACTCTTCTATTTCCTACCGATCACCCCGAATATTCCCAACTCTTCTATTTCCTACCGATCACCCGGAATATTCCCAACTCTACCATTCCCTACCGATCACCCGGAATATTCCCAACTCTTCCATTTCCTACCGATCACCCGGAATATTCCCAACTCTACCGATCACCCGGAATATTCCCAACTCTACCGATCGCCCCGAACATTCCCAACTCTACTATTTCCTACCGATCACCCGGAATATTCCCAACTCTACCATTCCCTACCGATCACCCCGAACATTCCCAACTCTACCGATCGCCCCGAACATTCCCAACTCTACCGATCGCCCCGAACATTCCCAACTCTACCGATCGCCCCGAACATTCCCAACTCTACCGATCGCCCCGAACATTCCCAACTCTACCATTTCCCACTGATCACCCCGAATATTCCCAACTCTTCCATTTCCTACCGATCACCCCGAATATTCCCAACTCTTCCATTTCCTACCGATCACCCCGAATATTCCCGACTCTACCGATCACCCCGAACATTCCCAACTCTACCATTCCCTACCGATCACCCCGAACATTCCCAACTCTACCGATCGCCCCGAACATTCCCAACTCTACCGATCGCCCCGAACATTCCCAACTCTACCGATCGCCCCGAACATTCCCAACTCTACCGATCGCCCCGAACATTCCCAACTCTACCGATCGCCTCGAACATTCCCAACTCTACCATTTCCCACTGATCACCCCGAACATTCCCAACTCTACCATTCCCTACCGATCACCCGGAATATTCCCAACTCTTCCATTTCCTACCGATCACCCCGAATATTCCCAACTCTTCCATTCCCTACCGATCACCCCGAATATTCCCAACTCTTCCATTCCCTACCGATCACCCCGAATATTCCCAACTCTACCATTCCCTACCGATCACCCCGAATATTCCCAACTCTTCCATTCCCTACCGATCACCCCGAATATTCCCAACTCTTCCATTCCCTACCGATCACCCCGAATATTCCCAACTCTTCCATTCCCTACCGATCACCCGGAATATTCCCAACTCTACCGATCGCCCCGAACATTCCCAACTCTACCGATCGCCCCGAACATTCCCAACTCTACCGATCGCCCCGAACATTCCCAACTCTACCGATCGCCCCGAACATTCCCAACTCTACCGATCGCCCCGAACATTCCCAACTCTACCGATCGCCCCGAACATTCCCAACTCTACCGATCACCCCGAATATTCCCGACTCTTCCATTTCCTACCGATCACCCCGAATATTCCCGACTCTTCCATTTCCTACCGATCACCCAGAACATTCCCGACTCTTCCATTTCCTACCGATCACCCGGAATATTCCCAACTCTACCATTTCCTACCGATCACCCCGAATATTCCCAACTCTACCATTTCCTACCGATCACCCCGAATATTCCCAACTCTTCCATTTCCTACCGATCACCCCGAATATTCCCAACTCTACCATTTCCTACCGATCACCCCGAATATTCCCAACTCTACCATTTCCTACCGATCACCCCGAATATTCCCGACTCTACCGATCACCCCGAACATTCCCAACTCTACCATTTCCTACCGATCATCCAGAACATTCCCAACTCTACCGATCACCCCGAATATTCCCGAATATTCCTGACTCTACCGATCACCCCGAATATTCCCAACTCTACCGATCACCCCGAATATTCCCAACTCTACCATTTCCTACCGATCACCCGGAATATTCCCAACTCTTCCATTTCCTACCGATCACCCCGAACATTCCCAACTCTTCCATTTCCTACCGATCACCCCGAATATTCCCAACTCTACCGATCGCCCCGAACATTCCCAACTCTTCTATTTCCTACCGATCACCCCGAATATTCCCAACTCTTCTATTTCCTACCGATCACCCGGAATATTCCCAACTCTACCATTCCCTACCGATCACCCGGAATATTCCCAACTCTTCCATTTCCTACCGATCACCCGGAATATTCCCAACTCTACCGATCACCCGGAATATTCCCAACTCTACCGATCACCCGGAATATTCCCAACTCTACCGATCGCCCCGAACATTCCCAACTCTACTATTTCCTACCGATCACCCGGAATATTCCCAACTCTACCATTCCCTACCGATCACCCCGAACATTCCCAACTCTACCGATCGCCCCGAACATTCCCAACTCTACCGATCGCCCCGAACATTCCCAACTCTACCGATCGCCCCGAACATTCCCAACTCTACCGATCGCCCCGAACATTCCCAACTCTACCATTTCCCACTGATCACCCCGAATATTCCCAACTCTTCCATTTCCTACCGATCACCCCGAATATTCCCAACTCTTCCATTTCCTACCGATCACCCCGGAACATTCCCAACTCTTCCATTTCCTACCGATCACCCCGAATATTCCCAACTCTACCGATCGCCCCGAACATTCCCAACTCTTCTATTTCCTACCGATCACCCCGAATATTCCCAACTCTTCTATTTCCTACCGATCACCCGGAATATTCCCAACTCTACCATTCCCTACCGATCACCCGGAATATTCCCAACTCTTCCATTTCCTACCGATCACCCGGAATATTCCCAACTCTACCGATCACCCGGAATATTCCCAACTCTACCGATCGCCCCGAACATTCCCAACTCTACTATTTCCTACCGATCACCCGGAATATTCCCAACTCTACCATTCCCTACCGATCACCCCGAACATTCCCAACTCTACCGATCGCCCCGAACATTCCCAACTCTACCGATCGCCCCGAACATTCCCAACTCTACCGATCGCCCCGAACATTCCCAACTCTACCGATCGCCCCGAACATTCCCAACTCTACCATTTCCCACTGATCACCCCGAATATTCCCAACTCTTCCATTTCCTACCGATCACCCCGAATATTCCCAACTCTTCCATTTCCTACCGATCACCCCGAATATTCCCGACTCTACCGATCACCCCGAACATTCCCAACTCTACCATTCCCTACCGATCACCCCGAACATTCCCAACTCTACCGATCGCCCCGAACATTCCCAACTCTACCGATCGCCCCGAACATTCCCAACTCTACCGATCGCCCCGAACATTCCCAACTCTACCGATCGCCCCGAACATTCCCAACTCTACCGATCGCCTCGAACATTCCCAACTCTACCATTTCCCACTGATCACCCCGAACATTCCCAACTCTACCATTCCCTACCGATCACCCGGAATATTCCCAACTCTTCCATTTCCTACCGATCACCCCGAATATTCCCAACTCTTCCATTCCCTACCGATCACCCCGAATATTCCCAACTCTTCCATTCCCTACCGATCACCCCGAATATTCCCAACTCTACCATTCCCTACCGATCACCCCGAATATTCCCAACTCTTCCATTCCCTACCGATCACCCCGAATATTCCCAACTCTTCCATTCCCTACCGATCACCCCGAATATTCCCAACTCTTCCATTCCCTACCGATCACCCGGAATATTCCCAACTCTACCGATCGCCCCGAACATTCCCAACTCTACCGATCGCCCCGAACATTCCCAACTCTACCGATCGCCCCGAACATTCCCAACTCTACCGATCGCCCCGAACATTCCCAACTCTACCGATCGCCCCGAACATTCCCAACTCTACCGATCGCCCCGAACATTCCCAACTCTACCGATCACCCCGAATATTCCCGACTCTTCCATTTCCTACCGATCACCCCGAATATTCCCGACTCTTCCATTTCCTACCGATCACCCAGAACATTCCCGACTCTTCCATTTCCTACCGATCACCCGGAATATTCCCAACTCTACCATTTCCTACCGATCACCCCGAATATTCCCAACTCTACCATTTCCTACCGATCACCCCGAATATTCCCAACTCTTCCATTTCCTACCGATCACCCCGAATATTCCCAACTCTACCATTTCCTACCGATCACCCCGAATATTCCCAACTCTACCATTTCCTACCGATCACCCCGAATATTCCCGACTCTACCGATCACCCCGAACATTCCCAACTCTACCATTTCCTACCGATCATCCAGAACATTCCCAACTCTACCGATCACCCCGAATATTCCCGAATATTCCTGACTCTACCGATCACCCCGAATATTCCCAACTCTACCGATCACCCCGAATATTCCCAACTCTACCATTTCCTACCGATCACCCGGAATATTCCCAACTCTTCCATTTCCTACCGATCACCCCGAATATTCCCAACTCTTCCATTCCCTACCGATCACCCGGAATATTCCCAACTCTACCATTTCCTACCGATCATCCAGAACATTCCCAACTCTACCGATCACCCGGAATATTCCCAACTCTACCATTTCCTACCGATCGCCCCGAACATTCCCAACTCTACCGATCGCCCCGAACATTCCCAACTCTACCGATCGCCCCGAACATTCCCAACTCTACCGATCGCCCCGAACATTCCCAACTCTACCATTCCCTACCGATCGCCCAGAATATTCCCGACTCTTCCATTTCCTACCGATCGCCCAGAATATTCCCGACTCTTCCATTTCCTACCGATCGCCCCGAACATTCCCAACTCTACCATTTCCCACTGATCACCCCGAATATTCCCAACTCTTCCATTTCCTACCGATCACCCCGAATATTCCCGACTCTACCGATCACCCCGAACATTCCCAACTCTACCATTTCCTACCGATCACCCGGAATATTCCCAACTCTTCCATTTCCTACCGATCACCCCGAATATTCCCAACTCTACCATTTCCTACCGATCATCCAGAACATTCCCAACTCTACCGATCACCCCGAACATTCCCAACTCTTCCATTTCCTACCGATCACCCCGAACATTCCCGACTCTTCCATTTCCTACCGATCGCCCTGAATATTCCCAACTCTTCCATTCCCTACCGATCACCCGGAATATTCCCAACTCTACCATTTCCTACCGATCACCCAGAATATTCCCAACTCTACCATTTCCTACCGATCACCCGGAATATTCCCAACTCTACCATTTCCTACCGATCACCCAGAACATTCCCGACTCTTCCATTTCCTACCGATCACCCCGAATATTCCCAACTCTTCTATTTCCTACCGATCACCCCGAATATTCCCGACTCTACCGATCACCCCGAACATTCCCAACTCTACCATTTCCTACCGATCACCCGGAATATTCCCAACTCTACCATTTCCTACCGATCACCCGGAATATTCCCAACTCTTCCATTTCCTACCGATCACCCGGAATATTCCCAACTCTTCCATTTCCTACCGATCACCCCGAATATTCCCGACTCTACCGATCACCCCGAACATTCCCAACTCTACCATTTCCTACCGATCACCCCGAATATTCCCAACTCTACCGATCACCCCGAATATTCCCAACTCTACCATTTCCTACCGATCACCCCGAATATTCCCAACTCTACCATTTCCTACCGATCACCCAGAATATTCCCAACTCTACCATTTCCTACCGATCACCCGGAATATTCCCAACTCTACCATTTCCTACCGATCACCCGGAATATTCCCAACTCTTCCATTTCCTACCGATCACCCGGAATATTCCCAACTCTTCCATTTCCTACCGATCACCCCGAATATTCCCGACTCTACCGATCACCCCGAACATTCCCAACTCTACCATTTCCTACCGATCACCCCGAATATTCCCAACTCTACCGATCACCCCGAATATTCCCAACTCTTCCATTTCCTACCGATCACCCCGAATATTCCCAACTCTACCATTTCCTACCGATCACCCAGAATATTCCCAACTCTACCATTTCCTACCGATCACCCCGAACATTCCCAACTCTACCATTTCCTACCGATCACCCAGAACATTCCCGACTCTTCCATTTCCTACCGATCACCCGGAATATTCCCAACTCTACCGATCACCCCGAATATTCCCAACTCTTCCATTTCCTACCGATCACCCCGAATATTCCCAACTCTACCATTTCCTACCGATCACCCCGAATATTCCCAACTCTACCATTTCCTACCGATCATCCAGAACATTCCCAACTCTACCGATCACCCCGAATATTCCCAACTCTACCATTTCCTACCGATCGCCCCGAACATTCCCAACTCTACCGATCGCCCCGAACATTCCCAACTCTACCGATCGCCCCGAACATTCCCAACTCTACCATTCCCTACCGATCGCCCAGAATATTCCCGACTCTTCCATTTCCTACCGATCGCCCAGAATATTCCCAACTTTTCCATTTCCTACCGATCACCCCGAATATTCCTAACTTTTCCATTTCCTACCGATCATCCAGAACATTCCCAACTCTACCATTCCCTACCGATCACCGGGAATATTCCCGACTCTCCCATTTCCTACCGATCACCCCGAACATTCCCAACTCTACCGATCGCCCCGAACATTCCCAACTCTACCATTTCCTACCGATCACCCCGAATATTCCCAACTTTTCCATTTCCTACCGATCACCCCGAATATTCCCAACTTTTCCATTTCCTACCGATCATCCAGAACATTCCCAACTCTACCATTCCCTACCGATCACCGGGAATATTCCCGACTCTCCCATTTCCTACCGATCACCCCGAACATTCCCAACTCTACCGATCACCCCGAACATTCCCAACTCTACCATTTCCTACCGATCACCCCGAATATTCCCAACTCTACCATTTCCTACCGATCACCCGGAATATTCCCAACTCTACCGATCACCCGGAATATTCCCAACTCTACCATTTCCTACCGATCACCCCGAATATTCCCAACTCTACCAATCACCCGGAATATTCCCAACTCTACCATTTCCTACCGATCACCCCGAATATTCCCAACTCTACCATTCCCTACCGATCACCGGGAATATTCCCGACTCTCCCATTTCCTACCGATCACCCCGAACATTCCCAACTCTACCGATCACCCCGAATATTCCCAACTCTACCGATCACCCCGAACATTCCCAACTCTACCGATCGCCCCGAACATTCCCAACTCTACCATTTCCTACCGATCACCCCGAATATTCCCAACTCTACCGATCACCCGGAATATTCCCAACTCTACCATTTCCTACCGATCACCCAGAATATTCCCAACTCTACCATTTCCTACCGATCACCCAGAATATTCCCAACTCTACCATTTCCTACCGATCATCCCGAATATTCCCAACTCTACCATTTCCTACCGATCACCCAGAATATTCCCAACTCTACCATTTCCTACCGATCGCCCCGAACATTCCCAACTCTACCATTTCCTACCGATCACCCCGAATATTCCCAACTCTACCATTTTCCAGTGTCCACTTCCCGGGATCTCTTCCCTCCGCCCCCCCAATGTTTCTTTCTGGTATCGTTACTTCCAATGTCCCCTTCCCGGTATTCCCCCCCCCCCCCCCAAATGATCCCTCCTGGTATCGTTCCCGCCAGTGTTCCCTTCCCAGGATCTCTCCCCCCCCCCCATGTTCCCTCCTTGTATCGCTCCTACCACTGTTACACCCCCTCATGTTCTCTTCCCTCCGTGTTCCTTTCCCGGGATCTCTGCCCATATTATTTGTTCCCAGCATTCCTCCATGTTTCCTTCCTGGTATTGCTCCGCCCCCCCATGTTCCCTTCTCGTGATTTCTGCCCCCCAGTAATCCCTTACATTCCTCACATGTCTCAGTATTTGTTCCCAGAATTCCTCCAGTGTTCTCTTCCTGTGTGCTTTTCTTGAGAATCCCGTACCCCCCCCCCCCCCCCGGCATCCATTGCGGTATCCAGCGTCCCTTCCGCCATCGCGGTATCCAGCGTCCCTTCCGCCATGGCGGTATCCAGCGTCCCTTCCTCCATCGCTGTATCCAGCGTCCCTTCCTCCATCGCTGTATCCAGCGTCCCTTCCGCCATGGCGGTATCCAGCGTCCCTTCCGCCATGGCGGTGTCCAGCGTCCCTTCCGCCATGACGGTGTCCAGCGTCCCTTCCGCCATGGCGGTGTCCAGCGTCCCTTCCGCCATGGCGGTGTCCAGCGTCCCTTCCGCCATGGCGGTGTCCACCATCGCGGTATCCACCGTCCCTTCCGCCATCGCGGTATCCACCGTCCCTTCCGCCATGGCGGTGTCCAGCGTCCCTTCCGCCATGGCGGTGTCCAGCGTCCCTTCCGCCATGGCGGTGTCCAGCGTCCCTTCCGCCATGGCGGTGTCCAGCGTCCCTTCCGCCATGGCGGTGTCCACCATCGCGGTATCCACCGTCCCTTCCGCCATCGCGGTATCCACCGTCCCTTCCGCCATGGCGGTGTCCAGCGTCCCTTCCTCCATCGCTGTATCCAGCGTCCCTTCTTCCATCGCTGTATCCAGCGTCCCTTCCGCCATGGCGGTATCCAGCGTCCCTTCCGCCATGGCGGTATCCAGCGTCCCTTCCGCCATGGCGGTGTCCAGCGTCCCTTCCGCCATGACGGTGTCCAGCGTCCCTTCCGCCATGGCGGTGTCCAGCGTCCCTTCCGCCATGGCGGTGTCCAGCGTCCCTTCCGCCATGGCGGTGTCCAGCGTCCCTTCCGCCATGGCGGTGTCCAGCGTCCCTTCCGCCATGGCGGTGTCCACCATCGCGGTATCCACCGTCCCTTCCGCCATCGCGGTATCCACCGTCCCTTCCGCCATGGCGGTGTCCAGCGTCCCTTCCGCCATGGCGGTGTCCAGCGTCCCTTCCGCCATGGCGGTGTCCAGCGTCCCTTCCGCCATGGCGGTGTCCACCATGGCGGTGTCCAGCGTCCCTTCCGCCATGGCGGTGTCCAGCGTCCCTTCCGCCATGGCGGTGTCCAGCGTCCCTTCCGCCATGGCGGTGTCCAGCGTCCCTTCCGCCATGGCGGTGTCCAGCGTCCCTTCCGCCATGGCGGTGTCCAGCGTCCCTTCCGCCATGGCGGTGTCCACCATCGCGGTATCCACCGTCCCTTCCGCCATGGCGGTGTCCAGCGTCCCTTCCGCCATGGCGGTGTCCAGCGTCCCTTCCGCCATGGCGGTGTCCAGCGTCCCTTCCGCCATGGCGGTGTCCACCATCGCGGTATCCACCGTCCCTTCCGCCATCGCGGTATCCACCGTCCCTTCCGCCATGGCGGTGTCCAGCGTCCCTTCCTCCATCGCTGTATCCAGCGTCCCTTCCTCCATCGCTGTATCCAGCGTCCCTTCCGCCATGGCGGTATCCAGCGTCCCTTCCGCCATGGCGGTATCCAGCGTCCCTTCCGCCATGGCGGTATCCAGCGTCCCTTCCGCCATGACGGTGTCCAGCGTCCCTTCCGCCATGGCGGTGTCCAGCGTCCCTTCCGCCATGGCGGTGTCCAGCGTCCCTTCCGCCATGGCGGTGTCCAGCGTCCCTTCCGCCATGGCGGTGTCCAGCGTCCCTTCCGCCATGGCGGTGTCCACCATCGCGGTATCCACCGTCCCTTCCGCCATCGCGGTATCCACCGTCCCTTCCGCCATGGCGGTGTCCAGCGTCCCTTCCGCCATGGCGGTGTCCAGCGTCCCTTCCGCCATGGCGGTGTCCAGCGTCCCTTCCGCCATGGCGGTGTCCACCATCGCGGTATCCACCGTCCCTTCCGCCATGGCGGTGTCCAGCGTCCCTTCCGCCATGGCAGTGTCCAGCGTCCCTTCCGCCATGGCGGTGTCCAGCGTCCCTTCCGCCATGGCGGTGTCCAGCGTCCCTTCCGCCATGGCGGTGTCCAGCGTCCCTTCCGCCATGGCGGTGTCCAGCGTCCCTTCCGCCATGGCGGTGTCCAGCGTCCCTTCCGCCATGGCGGTGTCCACCATCGCGGTATCCACCGTCCCTTCCGCCATGGCGGTGTCCAGCGTCCCTTCCGCCATGGCGGTGTCCAGCGTCCCTTCCGCCATGGCGGTGTCCAGCGTCCCTTCCGCCATGGCGGTGTCCAGCGTCCCTTCCGCCATGGCGGTGTCCAGCGTCCCTTCCGCCATGGCGGTGTCCAGCGTCCCTTCCGCCATGGCGGTGTCCACCATCGCGGTATCCACCGTCCCTTCCGCCATGGCGGTGTCCATCGTCCCTTCCGCCATGGCGGTGTCCAGCGTCCCTTCCGCCATGGCGGTGTCCAGCGTCCCTTCCGCCATGGCGGTGTCCAGCGTCCCTTCCGCCATGGCGGTGTCCAGCGTCCCTTCCGCCATGGCGGTGTCCAGCGTCCCTTCCGCCATGGCGGTGTCCAGCGTCCCTTCCGCCATGGCGGTGTCCAGCGTCCCTTCCGCCATGGCGGTGTCCAGCGTCCCTTCGGCCATGGCGGTGTCCACCATCGCGGTATCCACCGTCCCTTCCGCCATGGCGGTGTCCAGCGTCCCTTCCGCCATGGCGGTGTCCAGCGTCCCTTCCGCCATGGCGGTGTCCAGCGTCCCTTCCGCCATGGCGGTGTCCAGCGTCCCTTCCGCCATGGCGGTGTCCAGCGTCCCTTCCGCCATGGCGGTGTCCAGCGTCCCTTCCGCCATGGCGGTGTCCACCATCGCGGTATCCAGCGTCCCTTCCGCCATGGCGGTATCCAGCGTCCCTTCCGCCATGGCGGTGTCCAGCGTCCCTTCCGCCATGGCGGTGTCCAGCGTCCCTTCCGCCATGGCGGTGTCCAGCGTCCCTTCCGCCATGGCGGTGTCCAGCGTCCCTTCCGCCATGGCGGTGTCCAGCGTCCCTTCCGCCATGGCGGTGTCCAGCGTCCCTTCCGCCATGGCGGTGTCCAGCGTCCCTTCCGCCATGGCGGTGTCCAGCGTCCCTTCCGCCATGGCGGTGTCCAGCGTCCCTTCCGCCATGGCGGTGTCCACCATCGCGGTATCCACCGTCCCTTCCGCCATGGCGGTGTCCAGCGTCCCTTCCGCCATGGCGGTGTCCAGCGTCCCTTCCGCCATGGCGGTGTCCAGCGTCCCTTCCGCCATGGCGGTGTCCAGCGTCCCTTCCGCCATGGCGGTGTCCAGCGTCCCTTCCGCCATGGCGGTGTCCAGCGTCCCTTCCGCCATGGCGGTGTCCAGCGTCCCTTCCGCCATGGCGGTGTCCAGCGTCCCTTCCGCCATGGCGGTGTCCAGCGTCCCTTCCGCCATGGCGGTGTCCAGCGTCCCTTCCGCCATGGCGGTGTCCAGCGTCCCTTCCGCCATGGCGGTGTCCAGCGTCCCTTCCTCCATCGCGGTATCCAGCGTCCCTTCCTCCATCGCTGTATCCAGCGTCCCTTCCTCCATCGCTGTATCCAGCGTCCCCCCTCCTCCTTTGTGACTCTCCGTCCCTCTTCTCTCCCTCCAGGTGCTGCTCTCGGCCCCCTGTTGGCGGGACTCCTGTCACCGTACGGTTGGCACAATGTCTTCTTCATGTTGATGATGAGCGATGCCTTTGCCTTGTTGG
This sequence comes from Rana temporaria, assembly GCF_905171775.1. Lineage (NCBI taxonomy): Eukaryota > Metazoa > Chordata > Amphibia > Anura > Ranidae > Rana > Rana temporaria. The sequence continues at coordinate 74,547 of NW_024404418.1, read as the reverse complement.
TGAGTATTGTCAGAATGATGGAGACCGCTATGAATCTGATCCAATCTCCTGCAATAAGTCCCACCCTCCGATCCTCTCGATGACATCACATAATATGACATCACATAATATGACATCACATGGTACAGCTGCCCTCTCTCTGATCATAGCACTGGCTGTTGTGACCGTTTTATGTATGATGTCATTTCTGCCTGTGATGTCACAATAATGAAGTGTGCCGACTCGCTGGACCTCGCCTTCTTTCCCGTCATCACTCTTCTGTGTTTCTATACTTCTGTCTATGATGTCATAACGTTTCCCTCTGATGTCATTTTCTCAGTTCTTGTTGCGTCTGATCAGGAAGGAGCTGAATTGCAGGAGGCCGACGGGAGGAGAACAGACCGAGTAAGTGACGTCTTGTTGGTTCCAGGGTGTTCGGGGGTCAGAGGAGTAATTGGGGGGGGGGGGGGGTGAGTAGTGCCCCCCCCCCCCCGTCATCTAACTTATGGGGGAGGAAATGATGTGACTTCACCCTCCCCCAATAGAAACTTCTACATTGGAGGTAGAAGCCATAAAGTAGTCTCATATGATTCATCTCCATTTATTTGTATCTGGACCACTGAGGATGGGTGGGGGAGGGGGGACAGGCGACAGATGTGGAGACCGGGTGGGGGGGACAGATGGGGGAGGGGGACAGGTGACAGATGTGGAGACTGGGTGGGGGGACAGATGGGAGAGACATGGGGGAGGGGGACAGGTGACAGACATGGAGACAGGGTGGGGGGCAGGCCGCAGAGACGTGGGAGGGGCGGAGCAGGTGGGAGAGGAGAGGGGGGACAGGCAACAGATGTGGAGACGGGGTGGGGGGACAGATGGCAGACACATGGGGGAGGAGGACAGATGGGGGAGGGCGACAGGTGACAGACATGGAGACAGGGTGGGGGGCAGGCGGGAGTGACGTAGGGGGGTGGGGACAAGTGCGAGAGACATGGGGGAGGGTATACAGACGTGGAGACCGGGGGGGCGGCAGGTGGGAGAGATGTGGTGAAGGGGGGACAGGCGACAGATGTGGAGACCGGTTGAGGGGCAGGTGGCAGAGACGTGTGTTGGGGGGGGGGGGGGCAGAAGAGAGAAGTCACATGGGTATTTAGAGGTATGATTGGCGGTTTAGGATCTGTTGCTGTGAACAATGACATCACGATGACATCACAACCTCGTAGTACTTTGCTGGTCTCTCTTATGACTTTCTGTTGTATTTTCAGGTGGAAGGAACATTAGGAGGATCGTGGTTGTCATGGAGATCTGGGTTCCATCTGTGGACATTCCCGTCTTTTCCCGATCAGATGGACTTCTATGGGGAATCTTCCATAATATGGATATTTGGGGGGACCTCAGACGTTGGTGGGTTCAGTGAACCTCGGAATGAGCAGCTCCTTTCTTTGTCTTTGGACTCTGTGTACTACTGCCCCAAAATCCAGCCAATCACAGGGCAGCAATACATTAATATAATTTATATCTAGAGGAATCGAGGATTGTACCGTCTCCACACGGCCTACGGGGTCTCCATCCAATGAGGGCCTTGTGTCATTCCTGGGGGGGGTCTCTAGCCCACCATAACCCTCATAGGAGTGTCTAATTCTTTGGCCAACACTTGCAATGCTCACAGCTGGATTCTGATAGGCTGGGAGTGTCCTGGGATGGATGGCGTGTACCCGGTGTCACTATTGTCCGGTATTGTGTCACAGCCGGGCGCTGCTCCCGGAAAGTGTAACTGTAGGCGTGGGAATATTTGCCCCCCCCCCCCCCCCATCATTCCATCTGCTATATCCTGCAATGTATAGAGGGTGGGGCCTATCACTCTAGACTCCTCCCACTCAAGGCCAGCTGTATGGGATTATCCTATGTAGTATACCCCTCCCCTCTCTGTTCATAATATATACAGAGAACTGTATAGATGATGTAAATGGTATTTTGTGTAGAATAATGTATATATTGTGTGTGTCCCATAATATGTATATACAGTGCACGAGGCACACAATGTTCTGTATATAGGAGTGTGCAATCGAGGTACGTCCTCTCTAGATGGGTGTGCGTGTGAAGGACGTCCTCTCTAGACGGGTGTGTGTGTGTGAAGGACGTACGTCCTCTATAGACGGGGGTGTGTGTGAAGGACGTCCTCTATAGACGGGTGTGTGTGAAGGACGTACGTCCTCTATAGACGGGTGTGTGTGTGAAGGACGTACGTCCTCTATAGACGGGGGTGTGTGAAGGACGTACGTCCTCTATAGACGGGTGTGTGTGAAGGACGTACGTCCTCTATAGACGGGTGTGTGTGAAGGACGTACGTCCTCTATAGACGGGTGTGTGTGAAGGACGTACGTCCTCTATAGACGGGGGTGTGTGAAGGACGTACGTCCTCTATAGATGGGGGTGTGTGAAGGACGTCCTCTATAGACGGGTGTGTGTGAAGGACGTACGTCCTCTATAGACGGGGGTGTGTGAAGGACGTACGTCCTCTATAGATGGGGGTGTGTGAAGGACGTCCTCTATAGACGGGTGTGTGTGAAGGACGTACGTCCTCTATAGACGGGGGTGTGTGAAGGACGTACGTCCTCTATAGATGGGGGTGTGTGAAGGACGTCCTCTATAGACGTGTGTGTGAAGGACGTACGTCCTCTCTAGATGGGTGTGTGTGAAGGACGTCCTCTCTAGATGGGTGTGTGTGAAAGACGTCCTCTCTAGATGGGTGTGTGTGAAGGACGTACGTCCTCTATAGACGGGGGTGTGTGAAGGACGTACGTCCTCTATAGACGGGGGTGTGTGTGAAGGACGTACGTCCTCTATAGACGGGGGTGTGTGAAGGACGTACGTCCTCTATAGATGGGGGTGTGTGAAGGACGTCCTCTATAGACGGGTGTGTGTGTGAAGGACGTCCTCTATAGACGGGTGTGTGTGTGTGAAGGACGTACGTCCTCTATAGATGGGTGTGTGTGAAGGACGTCCTCTATAGACGGGTGTGTGTGAAGGACGTATGTCCTCTATAGACGGGTGTGTGTGTGTGTGAAGGACGTATGTCCTCTATAGACGGGGGTGTGTGAAGGACGTATGTCCTCTATAGATGGGTGTGTGTGAAGGACGTCCTCTATAGATGGGTGTGTGTGAAGGACGTCCTCTATAGATGGGTGTGTGTGAAGGACGTACGTCCTCTCTAGATGGGTGTGTGTGAAGGACGTACGTCCTCTCTAGATGGGTGTGTGAAGGACGTACGTCCTCTCTAGATGGGTACATGTGAAGGACGTACGTCCTCTATAGACGGGGGTGTGTGTGAAGGACGTACGTCCTCTATAGACGGGTGTGTGTGTGAAGGACGTACGTCCTCTATAGATGGGGGTGTGTGTGAAGGACGTCCTCTATAGACGGGTATATGTGAAGGACATACGTATGTCCTCTATAGACGGGTACACTGTATGTATGAAGGTCACACAGAGATCATAATATTTATTACAAACTGTCTCTATAAGAAGTCTAATCAGGGAAAAGTGTCTTCCTGTGCCCCCTTATGGGGTCCCTCTCTGCTCACCCTCAGGTCAGTCTCTCTTTATTTTCTCTCTTAGGTCAGTCTATTTTGTGTGGTTCCTTTTTTATCTCTCGTGACCATCCAGTCAATCTCTCTGCGTGGGGCCTTCCTCTGCTCGCTCGCTCTCCTTCCTCTGCTCGCTCTCCTTCCTCTGCTCGCTCTCCTTCCTCTGCTCGCTCTCCTTCCTCTGCTCGCTCTCTCTTGCTCTCCTTCCTCTGCTCGCTCTCTCTCGCTCTCCTTCCTCTGCTCGCTCTCCTTCCTCTGCTCGCTCTCTCTCGCTCTCCTTCCTCTGCTCGCTCTCCTTCCTCTGCTCGCTCTCTCTCGCTCTCCTTCCTCTGCTCGCTCTCCTTCCTCTGCTCGCTCTCTCTCGCTCTCCTTCCTCTGCTCGCTCTCCTTCCTCTGCTCGCTCTCTCTCGCTCTCCTTCCTCTGCTCGCTCTCCTTCCTCTGCTCGCTCTCCTTCCTCTGCTCTCTCGCTCTCCTTCCTCTGCTCTCTCGCTCTCCTTCCTCTGCTCTCTCGCTCTCCTTCCTCTGCTCGCTCTCCTTCCTCTGCTCACTCTCCTTCCTCTGCTCGCTCTCTCTCGCTCTCCTTCCTCTGCTCGCTCTCTCACACTCTCCTTCCTCTGCTCGCTCTCGTTACAAATAGTAATAATTTTGTCTCATGCTCGGCCTTGGTGATATTTTTGCACAGATAGTCGGAATCGGGTCTTCTTCTTCTTCTTGCACTGTAATATGATTGTGATGAAGGGAATTGCTGCCCATACACTGTGAATCCTGACAATTGTTGTACTAATGACTGGTGGCTGGTCCCATCTGTTGTATTTTATGATCTTAATAAAGGGGGCTCCTGGCCCCATCTATTGATGTGAAGGCTCTGGGTCATCTGTTGGGTGTCCATCAAACATGTGAGAACCAATAATTTCACCTCTCAATGGGAATCTCGCAGGAACGCCATCGGAGGTGAAGGTTTGTAGAACGGGCTTTTCAGGTAACATCTTCCACACTGATCAGAAGAAAGATGGAGAAGATTCTTGCGATGGACCCCCGTACTCAAGATGAGTCTGTCCGCCCTAAATCCTTCCTCTGTCCAGTACCACACAATCCAAGACCCCTTAGGTCTCCCATTCACTAGTCGTAGCTCAGTGTAGAGTAAAACATCAGCCTGTTTATTAGAACAAGAGTACAAGTCTTATATACTGTACAGTAGAAGAGGGGGTTCCCCGCTCCTGCTCATATTACTCTAACAATACACCTGTAACCAGAAGCATAAATTTACATGAGCTAATTAACTAATCCCTTAAAGCAGCCGATATGACTGCCTAACTACAATACACATCATACATATCAACACAGAACTCCTTCATACAATTGCAGGGTCAATTATCACAACAATGGATGATAGACCCTTAGTAGCCACACTAGACTCATTTACATTATAACAGACAGACATGTGGCTGGAGGTGATGACATCAGCATCTCCAAACATTATGAATCAGTGAGTCACTATGTCTTGGGGGGACATGGACCTGAATCCGAAGTAACACCACCTCAGGGGTCCCCAGGCATACAGCTCACAAAGGGCACCGTTCCCCCAAATGCCAGGGCCCATGATCGCAAGGCAAGAGGCGAGCATTCAGTCCTCTCCACAAGCCTCTGTCCCGGGGGAGTCTGTCACATTTCTAATCACACATTTTCTTGCTAATCTGTTAACCATCCCGACACCGTTCCTCCTCCTCCATCTTCTCCTCTTCTTCCTCCTCCATCATCATGATATGTGAAGGTTGTCTTCTTCTGTTTCCTCCTCTGTGAAGGTTGTCTTCTTCTGTTTCCTTCTCCTCTGTGAAGGTTGTCTTCTTCTGTTCCCTCCTCCTCCATCATCATGATATGTGAAGGTTGTCTTCTTCTGTTTCCTCCTCTGTGAAGGTTGTCTTCTTCTGTTTCCTCCTCTGTGAAGGTTGTCTTCTTCTGTTTCCTTCTCCTCTGTGAAGGTTGTCTTCTTCTGTTCCCTCCTCCTCCATCATCATGATATGTGAAGGTTGTCTTCTTCTGTTTCCTCCGTGAAGGTTGTCCCCTTCTATTTCCTCCTCCTCCTCCATCATCATGATATGTGAAGGTTGTCTTCTTCTGTTTCCTCCCCGTTCTCAGACCTCCTGGATCTCGATGTATGACGGTTTCTTACATGAAGACCAGAGGCGGGGGAAGAAAGAGCCGCACTCGGCTTCCTGTACCATTTCCTGTCTTACTGGAAAACGATCGTATTTCTCTGCAAAGAAGAAACCGACAAGTAACTTTGTATTCTACAAAAAAGGAGGATTCCCGGCGCAGCGCGAGACGCATTTCTATAGAAAATATAATTTCATACTTTTTTACACGTTTATTACACATGCAAAGCTTTGTGTGTGTGCTTTTTGTGTGTGCTTTTTTTTTTAACCACTTCAGACTCAACCACAGCAAGAGACTTGCTCCCGATTTCATTCATTAGTATCGTCTCTTCTTTGGTTTTGCATCATTTGTTACTTGTCGGTTTCTTCTTTTTGCGTTTGATTGTTGGAGGTGGGAAAATGAAAGCCTGATCTCTACTTTCATATCTCTGTGTTGTACATCAAGCAATAGTATTCATACCCTTTGCGGGGTTCCCAACCTTCTGTAAATTTAGTTTATAAAAATAATATATACAGGGCCTTGCAAATGTATTCCCCCCCCCCGGCTTTACATTGCAAAGTGTGTGTGATTATATGTCAGAAATCTATCGATGCTCCTCCCCTGCTGAGACCACCACCTGTGGAAGGGAATTCCACATCCTTGCCGCGTACACACGACCGTTATTAATGTCATTGAAAAAAAACTAAGTTTTTCTCGACGTGATTCTTGTCGAGCCGGCGTTGCCTACACATGATTGAGAGAAAAAAAATGCTCTAGCAAAGCGCGGTGACGTACAACACGTATGACGCACTATAAAGGGGAGGTTCCATGCGGATGGCGCCACCCTTTGGGCTGCTTTTGCTGATTCCGTGTTAGTAAAAGACGATTCGCGCTTTTCTGTCTGTTACAGCGTGATGAATCTGCGATCTCCATTACGAACGCTAGTTTTACCAGAACGAGCGCTCCCGTCTCATAACTTTCTTCTGAGCATGCGCTTTTTTTTCCCGCAGTTAAAGCCCACACACCATCATTTTTTACAACGTGAAAAACAACACGAAAATTTAGAGCATGTTCTAAATTTTTAATGCCCATTTTTCACGTCCTGAAAAATGCTCTGGAGCCGACACACCATCGTTTTTATTGGCATTTTTCACGTCATGAAAAGCAGTCGTGTGCACGCGGCATTAGTGTTGTTCTCACGCCTATGCTGCGCCGTAAGGACTTAAGTCTTCCATTTTTTTCACTTCCTAAGCCAACACGCACTGGTCAGTGGGCAATGTTGTTCCCAATAGAGAGGTATGCATGCCTTGGCGGCATTTAGCACGTGACACACAAGTGATTTTTTTTTTTGTACTGTAGGTTTTGGCTGATATTTGTGGTGTAGGAGGAAGAACGCGGCATCCTCCGGAATGTTATGTGTATGCAACACAAGTTTGAACCAACATTCCGTCGGAAAAAATCCACGGTTTTCTTGATGGATTTTTCGATCGGGAGATCTACGTTGCTGTAGATATCGAGGTTCTTTACTCAAGGAACCCCCATGAGCAGGGTGTCGGGACACTCAGGTCCTTTCTCATGGGACAGGATCAGGCAGTCTGGGCACCAAATGAATTTGTGCTCCGCCTCCTTTTCCTTATTTTGACCGGGAATTACTTTGTCCTTCTGGACTCTCACTACATTCAGGTACAGGGTGTGGCTATGGGCTATTGTTCTGGACTCTCACTACCTCCAGGTACAGGGTGTGGCTATGGGCTCTTGTTCTGGACTCTCCCTACCTCCAGGTACAGGGTGAGGCTATGGGCTCTTGTTATGGACTCTCAATACCTCCAGGTACAGGGTGAGGATATGGGCTCTTGTTATGGACTCTCACTACCACCAGGTACAGGGTGTGGCTATGGGCTCTTGTTCTGGACTCTCAATACCTCCAGGTACAGGGTGTGGCTATGGGCTCTTGTTCTGGACTCTACTTCCAGGTACAGGGTGAGGCTATGGGCTCTTGTTCTGGACTCTCACTACCTCCAGGTACAGGGTGTGGCTATGGGCTCTTGTTCTGGACTCTCACTACCTCCAGGTACAGGGTGTGGCTATGGGCTCTTGTTCTGGACTCTACTTCCAGGTACAGGGTGAGGCTATGGGCTCTTGTTCTGGACTCTCACTACCTCCAGGTACAGGGTGAGGCTATGGGCTCTTGTTCTGGACTCTCACTACCTCCAGGTACAGGGTGAGGCTATGGGCTCTTGTTCTGGACTCTCACTACCTCCAGGTACAGGGTGAGGCTATGGGCTCTTGTTCTGGACTCTCAATACCTCCAGGTACAGGGTGAGGCTATGGGCTCTTGTTCTGGACTCTCACTACCTCCAGGTACAGGGTGTGGCTATGGGCTCTTGTTCTGGACTCTACCTCCAGGTACAGGGTGTGGCTATGGGCTCTTGTTCTGGACTCTACTTCCAGGTACAGGGTGAGGCTATGGGCTCTTGTTCTGGACTCTCACTACCTCCAGGTACAGGGTGAGGCTATGGGCTCTTGTTCTGGACTCTACTTCCAGGTACAGGGTGAGGCTATGGGCTCTTGTTCTGGACTCTCACTACCTCCAGGTACAGGGTGAGGCTATGGGCTCTTGTTCTGGACTCTACTTCCAGGTACAGGGTGAGGCTATGGGCTCTTGTTCTGGACTCTCACTACCTCCAGGTACAGGATGAGGCTATGGGCTCTTGTTCTGGACTCTCACTACCTCCAGGTACAGGGTGTGGCTATGGGCTCTTGTTCTGGACTCTACTTCCAGGTACAGGGTGTGGCTATGGGCTCTTGTTCTGGACTTTCAATACCTCCAGGCACAGGCTGAGGCCATGGGCTCTTGTTGTGCACCAACCTCTACCTTGGGGGTGGAAGAGACATTTTCTCTGATGAGAAGTTAGCATGTATTCTGCACCCCCGTGATATGTTGCACATTGATGGCTTATTCATTGTATGGACTGGTATATTGGCCGAGTTGGAGTTATTTATGTTGGCGCTCAGTAACACCTCCCATCTTCAATTTAAAATGAATCCTAGTAAAGTGGAAGCTCGGATTACAAGCATAATTAGTTCCAGGAGAATGCTTGTAATCCAAAGCACTCGCATATCAAAGCAAATTTCCTCATTGAAGTCATTGGAAACGAAAATAATTTGTTCCACATTGACTTCAATGGCATGCAATACCACATGCGGCCAGCGGCAGCGGAGAGCCTCTGAAACAGCCGAAAAGGCCCGAGGACACTTCAGCTGACCTCAGCAAACCTCGGAAAGACTTTGTTCACAAGATTTGCCGAGGTCAGCCAAGCTGTTCTCTGGCCTTTCCGATGAGCTCCGGCGCCTCCCCACCTCAGGCCAAACACGGTACTGCACATCGCTTTGGCCGGAATCCTGCTTGTATTGGGAGCCAACACTCGCAAACCGAGTTACGATTTTAAAAAAATACAGCGCTCGTTAACCGCGTTACTTGCAATCTGAGGTTCCCCTGTACCTTATTCAGGAGGATGGTGACCAACTTTCACTGGAGTAAGATATCTGTATATTGCTATCATATCTCCTCTAAGGAGTCTCTTCTCTGCGGAGAATACGTTTAACGCTTGTAGTCGTAGCTGAGATCCTCCAGCCCCCTTTTTTGCTTTGTCACCCTTCCCTGGACTCTCTCCAGTTCCAGCACATCCCTCCTGAGGACTGGAGCCCAGAACTGGACGGCATAGATGTGGCTGGACCTTGTAGAGTACTATGGCTGAGATTGTGATCTACTGGGCCCCCCAGATCCTTTTCAATCCTAGATTCCCCCAGAGATTCTCCATTATTTTTTTTGGCTTCTAAATGCATTCCGTGTAGTTGCCCCCCCCCCCTCTTTTATTGAGGTCCTCTTGTAAAGTTTCTATATCCTGCTGTGAAGTTATTGCTTCACTTTGTATCGTCAGCAAACACCGTGTCAGGACCTGGACTTGAACCTGGGACCACTGTGTCTGGCACTGACTCTTCTCGTTGAGCTACCTCAAACGCTGGACAGCTCCCTCTCTGATCCATTGGACAATCCTCCATTGTGCCTTGACTTCTGCTGAACCTTGAACTCTTTGCTCCTCCCATGAACTTCCTGCTATAAGCCATGTCTCTGCACTTCCTGTTTGCTAGATTATTGTGCTCTCTCCAGCCAATATCTTGCTGTTTTCTCTACTGCTGTCCCCATCTTTGCTACCACTCGTTACTGACCCTTGCCTTGTTCCTCGACTACACTTCTGCCTGATCCCAACCGGCAACCACCTGTTACTGACCTCTGGCTTGTTTACTGACTATGCTTCTGTTTGACCCTTACCTGCTATATCTGCCTGTGGACCCCGGGTTGCTCACCTCCTGGTGGGACGCTGATCCAGAACAACGCAACCTGGTACTAACATGCAGCAAAACTGATCTCTATCATCACAAGCTCGGATAAATACCAGTTAGTACCTAGACCGCGCACCTGAAGTGAGCCCGTGTCATCCACCAGGGTGACCTGCTTGTATAACTATGCTGCTGGTCGGTGGAAGTCCCGTTACCGCTATAGCAACTGGTCTTCAAGCCTGACCCCCTGAGATTAAACTATCTATCTACATGTCCTTAAACACTTCAATACTTCCCCCTTCCTGCCCAAAGCCAATTTCCAGCTTTCAGCGCTGTCGCTTTTTAAATGACATGTAGCAGGGTCATACTATCATGGACTATTGATAGTGATGTAGACCTGAATCCCCACCAGAGTTCTAGTTAAATTGTACATTTGTGTTTATTTTTCTTAGAAGCAATGCATTGTGGGACTAGAGGTACCAGGAGAAACGGACTCCATTGACAATTAGTAGGAATAGACTACACCTCCCACAATGCCTTGCCTTCCCGGAGCACATGACACCTCCGCACAGCCTTATGGGGGAGGTTACTTAAAGGCGGGGAGGAGCTGAATTCGCTCTCATGGGATCTGCGCTCTTCCCTCTGCGGAGCAGGGGAGAGCATTACAGCTAAGCAGTTAGGCCTGAAGCCTGAGAGGAGATCCATCTGGAGACCGGTCATCCGGATAGAGACATGACCAAGTGCCTCCAGCTCGTGCTTCCAAGAGACCGGAGCAGCTCACCAGCTGACAATCGTAGCAGTGGAGAGCCGGAGACCGTGTGTTGGGGAGCGGTGACTGATTGGCGCGTCTTTCGTGAAGGACTCAGGAGGACTGGGCCTGCTCGGGTGAGAGGGCACTTGCCCAAGTTCCAATATTACCCCTACTAATAGTACTCCATAAACCGGAGCCACGTATTGTTCACTGATTTAGCTGAGAGGCCTAACATCTGAAAGTTACGCTAGCAGAGTTGACTGATGCTGACTGGATGATCGGTCCACAAGCACTTGTGTTCATCATACCCCTTCGACTGAGTTTAACTTCTTTTTTGGATTACAATTAAATTAAGTGCACCAACGTTTTCAACATAGACTTCATCCTTGAGGAACATTCTGAAGCTATTTGAGCCAGGCCTGGCCAAGGGTTTCTGCACTCGTGTTTTGCAGAACTGCCCACTAGGGGGAGATCGCGAGCATAGACTACCTACAGTTACTTATAAGGGGCCATATTCTCAAAGAAGTTACGCCGGCGTATATGGAGATGCGCGGTGTAAGTGTAAAGATGCGCCGTCCTATCTATGCGCCGTAGTCACAGAACCAGATGCGACTGAAACAAGGCTTTTCCCGTCCGTCTTAACTAGTTTAAGTTTACGCAGCGTAGGCGCATATTTCCGCTGATGGCATCCTGCGCTGCCATAGAATTAGTATTCAAATATGCAAATGATGTAGATGTGCTGATTCCCGAATCTACGCGCGATCGGCGTAGGCTACGCGCTGTGCGCGTAAGACGAATGGCCGGCCGAAAGTTACCCCTCATAAAGCTCGGGTAACTTTGCCCCAGACCTGAGTAAGTCAGCTTGAAAGCAAATACAGCAGCACCATCCCGGACGAGCTGAGCAACCACACTTATAGGACAACACATTCGTATGCCAACATGCCAGGGGCAGGCGTGGTCTTAGCACTACTAGTGTGTGCAGAGGCAGAGGCGCGTAGAAGGAGGAGGGCACGTGAGAGGATATACCCACCACGCATTAGCCTCTTTGGCATGGCTGATTTGGAGGTGTATCGCCGTTTCAGATTCAGCCCTGCTGCCATCCTGGAAATTACCAGAGCCCTGAAGGATGACATCACCAGCCAGACACACCGCTCACATGCAGTGCAGCCACTGGTGAAGGTCCTGGCAACACTGCATTTCCTGGCCACTGGTTCTTTTCTTTTTTTTTTATCAATAACAATTTTATTGGTCAATGGTTCAAATGTACATAACATAGAGCCCCAGGCCCGCAGGGGGAACATAAAGAATAAACACCTTAACAGTAGCCTAGGGCGTTCATGTTATCTCTGCCTAGCAATTGCAAGTATGCCAGCTTGCCTATTAAAACCAGTGCCGCCAACATGGCGAAGTGCAAGCTGGCCATTGTCCTTCCGGACTAACCACATGTTATGGCTATACTAAGCAGTAGACTTAACTTCTAAGTATCAAAGCAACCGGAGACACTAGGGGTCTTCAAAGAGAAAAGGAAAGAAAAGAGGGGAAAAGAGAGGGAGAGTGATGGAGAGAGGGAGTGTCGTCATTTCGGCCCATGTACCTTCTCAGGGTGGATCCTCCCGGCGGTGCCACAGTTCCCAGACCTTGTCGTGAGCCTCCTGCCGATCCCGTAACCTGGCCGTCATCCCCTCCATGATCTCCACGTCTTTAATCCTGGCGTATAGGGCTTCAGGGGGAGGGGGAGACCGACGCTTCCAATGCAACGCCACCAGGCAGCGGGCTGCTGTGAGAATGTGTCGGGCCAGTTTCTTATATGGAGGCGGTAGTCTTACTGGAGGAAGTCCCAGGATGAAATATTTTGGGGAGGAAGGGATCTTCCTCTCTAGGAGCCGCTCCAGCAGCTGCCGGACCGAGTCCCAGAAAAGAGCAATCAGTGGGCACTCCCAGTATACATGGAGGAGGGTGCCCCTCGCCCCCAGGCACCGCCAGCATCGGTCCGAGCTAGTGGGATAAATGGCATGGAGGACGTCCGGGGTCATGTACCAGAAACACAGTATTTTATAAATGTTTTCTTTGTATAACGTGCAAATCGAGCTCTTTGCCGCCTGCCCCCAGATCTCGTGCCATTGTTCCATAGGGATCTCCTCGCCCAGGGCCTTTTCCCATTTAATCATGTATGCATGCTTGCCCTTCGCCTCCATGGGCCAGGCATTCAGTATAGAGTATATCCCCGAGAATACCCGTAGAATTCCCGGTACGGGAGACCGTGTTGGGACCGCAGTTCAGCAAAGGAGCGTAATTTACGGGTCAAAGGGTCAACCAGATTGCCAAAGTGGAAGAGGTTCCTAGAGGTCCACGGGAATGACATGCGGTGGGTGAGGCTGTCCGGCACCTTGGGATTACAGGCAAAAGAGGTCAGGAGCGAGCCACTGGAGGTCAGCCTATGGTGGGGTATTAGCTTACGCCACATCCGTCAGAGCACCGACATTGGGCCAAGCATGCGATCGGGGTCTACGTCCGCATTTGCGCTCCACAGGAGACTATTGGGGTGAACTGGGGCCAGCCATAGCTTCTCAATTTCCGTCCACTTGTTGTATGAACGCAGTGTAAACCAAGAAGCTATGGCTCGCAGCTGGGCTGCTTGATAGTACCTGACAAGGTCTGGGAAGGCCAGGCCTCCATCCGTACGCGCCGCCGTCAGGACTGACCATGGTATCCTATGACGCTTGTAGTTCCAAGTAAACTGCAACAGATCTGTCTGGAGTTTTCTCAGGTGGGCATACGGGACTTGGATGGGTAGTGTTTGGAACAAGTATAGGACCTTTGGGAGGATAGTCATTTTCACCGACGCGACTCTCCCCAGGAGAGATATATGATGCTTTCTCCACTGTAACAGGAGGGCTCTGATGGAGCGGAAGAGCGGGGGGAAATTTTCCTGATAAAGTGTGCCAAAGCTCGGGGTAATATAAACACCCAAGTACTTTAGGGCGGTTTTTTTTCCACGTGTAGGGGAAGTTCATTTGCAGATGGGTCGCTTCACCAATCTGCATGTTAAGCGGGAGCGCCTCCGATTTGGACGCATTGATTTTATACCCCGAAAGAGCGCCGTACCGATCGAGTTCCGCGTGGAGATTCGGAAGGGATGTTCTAGGCTGGGTCAGAGTCCAAATCACGTCATCTGCGAACAACGAGATTTTGAACTCCCGATCTCTGACCATAATGCCCTTAATACTAGCATTCCCTCGGATAGTGGCCGCCAGGGGTTCTACACATAATGCGAATAGCAAGGGGGAAAGCGGACAGCCCTGCCTGGTGCCATTTGTCACCGGGAACGAGGGGGAGAGGGCAAAGGGAGTCTTAACTTGGGAGGAGGGGTTTGCATATAGGTGCCGAATTGCCTGCAGGAAGGGTCCCCGGAATCCCACGTGTTGTAACGTGGCGAACAGGAAGGGCCAGCCCAGGCGATCAAAGGCCTTTTCCGCGTCCAAACTGAGTAGCAGAGACTGCAGGCCCTCCCTGTTCGCCACCTCCACCAGGTCGATTATCTTCCTGGTGTTGTCACCTGCTTGGCGGAGAGGGACAAAGCCCACCTGGTCTTTATGGATAAGGGAGGGGAGGACTGCGTTCAGACGGACAGAGAGTACTTTAGTGAAGATTTTGAGGTCTGAGTTTAAAAGGGCGATATGCCTATAGTTGGCACAGATGGAAGGGTCCTTATCCTGTTTGGGTATCACTGTGACGAAGGACCTCTGCATGTCCACTGGGATGGGGGTCTCACGAAGAAATGCATTGAATAGTTTGCACATGTAGGGGAGCAATATAGGATGAAACGCTTTATAATATTCATAAGGGAAGCCGTCTGGCCCTGGGGCCTTGCTAGATGGCATGGGTTTGATGGTGGACTCTAATTCTTCTTCCGTAATCGGGGCATTTAGAGAGGACAAGTCCTCAGGCCTCAGCCGGGAGACCCCACTATTCTCCAGATATTGGGCCATACGTCGGGCTACGCCGGGAGAGAGAGGGGTGCTTGGGATGTCCGGGTTGTTATAAAGATGCGTGTAAAATTCCGCGAATGAGTGGGCTATGTCCCTTGGGTGCGTAAGCAAGGTACCCGTGGCAGATTTAATTTGGTGAGGCGTCGAGGCCTGCGTGCTGTCCCGCAGTTTCCGAGCCAGGAGGGAGTGGGCCTTATTCCCCTTATCATAGAACAACTGCCTTAGTCTGACCAAGGCCTTTTCCACCCGACCTATCGCTAGGTCATTCAGGGTCGCCCGCAGGGAGGTGATCTTTTTAAGGAGCGCCAAGGTGGGGGAGCTCTGCAACTGGCCCTCCAACACCCTAAGCTCCCCTTCAGTCTGGAGTCTCAGGGCCTGCGCGTCTTTCTTCATGGCGGCCGACAGGGCTAAACACTTTCCTCGCATCACCGCCTTGTGGGCTTCCCACAAGACGGGAGGCGTCATGTCCGGTGCGTCATTCTCCGCAAAGTAATACTTCATGGCTATCTCTAGTTCGGATTTTGAGGGAAGGTGTTGTAGAAGAAGCGTATTCAGCCGCCAGGTGCATGGTCTGCGGATGGGGACCCCTAGTGCTATAGTCAGTAAGACTGGAGCATGATCTGACCAGGATATCGGGAGGATGTGCGCTGCCTGTGTTTGTCTAAGGGCCATAGAGTTAACAAAAAAATAGTCTATCCGGGAGTGGGTGCAGTGGGGAGCTGAGTAGAAAGTGTATTGTCTGTCGCCAGGGTGGAGGACCCGCCAGGCGTCAAAGAGAGCGTAGCGTCGGGAGATCTGGCGAAACAGCCTCGAGTCTCTAAGTACTCGGGGCGAGGTAGCCTTGGGGTTCAGCATGTGGCGATCGGATGCCTCCGATTGAGTCAGGTTGAAGTCCCCCCCTACCACCAACGTTCCACAGTCCGTACGATGGAGGCGAGCATAGACTCTAGATAGGAACCCATGTTGGCGAGTGTTTGGGGCGTATATCGCACAAAAGGTGACCCTCTGTTCCTGCCATAGGCCCTGTAGTATGAGGAAGTGCCCCTGCGGGTCGCTATAGTGGTGGGAGCTAACAAAGGGGGAGCCCTTCTTAATCAATATAGCAACCCCAGCCCGTTTTTGGGACCCTGAGGAAAGGAAGATCTGTGTGTAATATTTAGCGGCGAAAGCAAAGGAGCCCCCCTTGTCGAAATGTGTCTCCTGGACCATAATGACCTCCGCCCCCGATTGCCTAAATTCTTTCAGCGCCAGATGCCGTTTTCTGTTGGAATTTAGCCCGTGGACATTTAAGGATAAAATCTTAGCCATGTGGGTGGGGGGAGGGGATGAGTGGAGTACTCACCAGGTGCAGGTGGGGCCTTTCTTGGAGCCGGTGTCCGGGGTGGGCACCCCCTGGGAGGAATCGGGAGAGGATTTGACGTTGCCGCTCCAGGTCCTGTAGACGACAATAGGGGAGAGAGAGAGAGGGAGAGGAAAGCTAGAAGAGAGGAGGTAAAAAGAGAAATTAGAATCATATACTCGTAAAAAACTTTCACAAACATTATCTGCAGATCTTCAAGACCTATGAGGACGCGTACGCCCAGGTCAGGACGGCTTCCCACGAGCTCCCCCGATCCGGCCCCCAATGGGAGGGTCAGGGGAACCCGGGGGAACCCAGCATGGCCCCTCAAATTAGAGGGGCCCAGCGACATTCCTGTCAAAAAAAAGAAAACTCTAACCAAAACAAAACAACAAAAAAAAAAAAAAAAAAGAAAAAAGTCTGTGAACTTGAGAAAAAAAACTGAGGGTAGGGGGGTGAGACGTGAAGGGGCTCTCTCTAAGAATCTCGGTCGAGATTCGCCCAGGATGCTATTTTAAGACTGGAGCTAGGGCGATTAAGGGGGGGGGGGACCAGTAGTTGAAGAATGTCCAGGGGAATGTCCCAGGGGAAGCATCAAAGTGCCGAGGAGTTCCGGTGTTGTCGGTTGCGGCCTCTCGGGGGTCTCTCCGGGCCCCGGGTTCTCTTAGTCGGGGGGACCCTCTGCCAGACTGCGGGGGGGCGGAGGTGGAGTAGCAATAAGATCCCATTCCGGGAGTTGAGGGGGCCGGATCTCCAGGACATCGCAGAAAGGCTCCAAGTCCTCTGGGTATCTAAGCACCGCCGACTTGCCTTGAGTGTTGGCCGTCAGGCTAAATGGAAAGCCCCAGCGGTAGGGGATGTTCTCTTCTTGCAGAATGCGTAGCAGCGGTTTTAGCAGTCTACGTTTTTGTAGTGTTATCCATGAGAGATCTGGGTAGAGTTGAATGTGGACATCATCCAGGGTGACTTTGCGGGCCAAACGTGCTTGTCTCATGATTTCCTCTTTCAGAGGATAAGAGCTGAGTCTGCAGATAATGTCCCGTGGCTTTGAGGTGGATCCTTTCGGGCGGAGGGCCCGATGGGCTCTGTCCATATCAATAGGGCGGCTAGAGGGCTCTCCCATCAAATTGTTGAATACAGACTGTAACACAGAGCGTACATCCTCAGGGCCCTCAGTTTCTGGTATCCCGCGTACCCGGATGTTGTTCCTGCGTCCCCTGTTGTCCAGGTCTTCTACCTGGCGCTGCATGTCCCTGAGGAGGGAACGGTGGTCTGCGCCTTGGAGTTGAGTCCGGTGGACCTCTAATTTGGTTTCCTGAAGCTCTTCCTCCACTATTTCCACCCTATCTGAAAGGTGTTTAAGGCCCGATTGAAGGGCCTGAATCTCTGATCTGCAGGTGGACTGCACATCTGCAATAAGTTGTTTGAAATCCTCTTTGGTGGGCATTGCTTGTATGTAGGAGTACCACTGGTGGGGCAGTGGAGAAGTGGGGGCCAGGTTATGGGATACTGGCTGGGGGGGATACATGGTGGGATGCTGCAGGGCTTGCTGAGTGTGCTGAGCGTGCTGAGCCTGCTGAGGGGGGGCTCTGGGTGAATGAGCAGGTAACTGACCCCATGTGTCCGACCAGGATTCGGGCCTTGTTTGGGTCCAGGATCCCCTGTCTGGCTCCTGGGTCAGGGAGGGGGCATGGGAGCCGGTCATCCGGGCATAGGAGGCTGAGGCAGTCTCTTGGGACCCTGAGGTGCCAGATTCCCTGGAGCGGGAGAGGCAGGCCCGGGCCTCTCCAGGCCTGATGGAGCGAACGGGTGAAGCAGGGGGTGAGCTGGGCCCGGTAGGGCCGGAAAATCCTCCTCCTGGTCCCCAGTGCAGGCCGGGGAGCTGGCCTCCGACCCGCCGATGCATGGGTCTGATGCCGTCCGCAGAAGCCGCGGGAAGGCCTCCGTGCATGGCGTGCAGCCATCCGGGAGTCCCAAGATGGCGGCCCGCTCCTCTGCAAGCGAGGCCTCAGGTGGAAGATGTGGCCGGGACTGGGTACTCACCGGACCAGGGGGCTGCTCTGTGTCCTCCAGGTGGTGTTGTGCGGCCTGATGCAGGTCTCCGGTCTCCCGGAGCAACGCCGGGACCAATGCGGACAGATGCAGGGGGGACCCCAAAGTGTCCAGGGAAGGATCCGGCGCCATCTTGCCTGTCTCGGACGGCGGACCGTCCGTCGGGCTAAAGTATGCCCTGAGGTCCGTCGAGGATCCCGGAGGGGGTAGGGATGATCCCCGGGCTGCTGCCGAGCGAGTCGTCCTGGATTTGCCCATGGATGAGGAGCGGAAAGGTCCCAAAATCGCCTGTATGCTATGGGCTGGGAGAGAGCTAGGGAATCAGGCTGCCATCCAGGTCCTCGTCCGGCCACGCCCCCCCACTGGTTCTTTTCAAAGAACAAGTGGAGACGTGTCTGGGATATCACAAACCAGCATGAGCAGATGTGTGCACCAGGTTGTCCCCGCAATCCTCAGACGCATGTCCCACCACATCATCAGACCCACCCAGGAGGACCTGCGGCTGAAGGCAATGACAGATTTCTGCCTAATTGACGGATTCCCACGCACCGTGGGGGCCATTGATTGCACCCATGTGGCACTACAGCCCCCCCATGAGACAGAGCACATATACCGCAATAGGAAGCACTGGCATTCCATCAATGTACAGGTGATAGTGGATGCCCAAGGCCTCATATGGCACGTCCGTGCCAAACACCCAGGATCCAGCCATGACAGCTTCATATACCGCCAAAGCGACATCCCAAGACAATTTGAACAGAACATGTATGGGGACAGCTGGCTGGTTGGTGAGTGACATGGGTGTCAGGTAGAACCCCCAAACCCCAGGAGAGGAAAGATACAATGAAGCACACATACGTACCAGTGCAGTGGTGGAGCGCACATTTGGCATCCTGAAGTCCCGTTTCCGATGCCTGGATAAGACTGGGGGTACCCTGTTGTATTCCCCAAACTTTGTGTGTCAGATCATCGCTGCATGTTGCGTGCTGCACAACTTCACAGTGAGAAAGGGCCTGCAGATTGACATATGTAATGACCTGACCCCCGAACCCGACAATCCCCCCCTAACCGAGGGTACCCCATCTGATGGTACAGCAGTCAGGAGATGTCTCGTGGAACGAATCTTTGAACGTTAAAAACACACATGGCACAAGGAGAATGCACGCATGCACACCACTGTGGTCCCTAGCACACACCCCACATGCACATCACATTGGATTAGACCAAAGTACACCGCATGGTACTAAGGAGCAGCAACACCGCGTCAAGGCCCCAGGGATGTTGCTGTCCATTCATACGGACCTGGGGAGAACTTATCCCCAGCGCCCGAGGGTGATACCCCTTACTGGCAGGAGTGTCACCCCCCCCACATTCACACTGTACTCTGCACTACTGTGTGCAGCACCCAAAAAAAATAACTCTTAATCAGAGCAAATAAGAAAAAAACTCTTAATCAGAGCAAATTTAAAATCCAAAAAATAATCACTTGCCCCGGCGTGGGCTACGCCTGGTGCCCAGGTTCCTGGCCCTCACTTGCCTGGGGGGAGCCTCAGTTGGGGGGGTGGGGCATCAGGTGAAGGAGCATCCCCAGGTCCCTCCCTGGCTGCCCTCCAAAGCCACCGCTATGCGGGTGAGCAGGGCCTCCTGGGAAGCTGTCTGGGCCTGAACAGCCATTCGCAGGCACCTGACCTCCCCCACAAGTTCAGCTGTTGTATTCTGCAGCTCACCCAGGCTGGTGACTGTTCTGTTTCCAGCCACATCTTGTAGAGCATCTGGTACTGCTCCCGAGGAGGACAGGCTGTTGGACAGGCGCCTCAACTCTACCACGATTTCCCCCATATGGCGGCTCTGCTGGTCCTGCTGCCTGGCCAGATTTTCATGCAGCACTTCTGCCACACCCCTTGTTTTGTGGGTCCCCTTCCTGGGGACAGGAGTGGCTGGGGCCCTTGCATAGGGGGAGGACCTTGAGGGGCTGGAGATGAGGGGATGGGAGGGACTGGAGAGGGTGTTGGAGGACCCTGAGGGGCTGGAGATGCGGTGGCTTTGTGATGGTCCTGCCACCACATGAGACTCATCCAAAAAGAGGAACACCTCCAGATCGGTGTGGACCACCTCTTCATGGACCACCTCCTCAACCACCTCCTGCGCGGAGGACTGCCCACTCCCCTCCACCAAGGCCTGTTGGCTTCCCAGGGGGTCAGCCACAGAAGCAGGATGCTCAGGGGATGATGGTGTGTGACGGCCACTGGCAGCATCAGATGGCCCAGCTCCCTCCTGCACACCTGTGGATGACACAAAACATTCACATGTTGGTGGACCCACACACTTGTCACATGTTCCCCCCCCCAAAACATGCTACACACCAGATAGAAGATAAAACACACTTACCTGTCCTCATGGGCGGCTCACTTGAGTCATGGCCCTCCACCTGCTCCCTCCGAAGGCAGCGGGCAATGACTTCCTCCTCTTCTGTGAGCCTGATAGTACAGGGTGGCCCCCTCCAGTGCCCCTAGCATGCTTAGAAATGGTGGCCATCTTATTTCTGACCACACCACGCAGGTCATTCATCTTTTTCTGAATGTCCTGGGGGGTCCTGACCTCATGGCCTAAGGCATTGACCTGGGCAGCAACTCTACTAAGGATCTCCTCCTTTTTTGTTTTGCTGGTGCTGCCACTGTCTGCACCATGGAGACGAGAATCATATCTCTCCATAGCAGAGACTATGATGGCACTCTCATCTTGGGTGAAGTTTTTCTTCCTTCTTTCCTTCCTGGGTCCAGGCATTGCAAAGTGAAAGCTCCAAATCTCACACCACCAACAGAAATAAATGGAGTCACTTTGCACTCGTTGGGCGCATGTGGTGACGCTTTTATGCACTGGGCCGGCCCAACTCAGCGGGGATTTACGCCTAATGTTGGTTTGCGCATGCGCAGAGGGCGGGGCACGTCCGGCGCATGCTCTGTTCGGTCTGGACATCATTTGCATGGGGTCACGGTTCATTAGAATGCTTCACGCCCACATCCCTCCTACCGTCACTTGCGCCGACTTACGCCGACACATTTAAGTTACGCGAGCGCATCGTAGGACGCATGTGGTCCGGGAATATGGGACAGCTCTCTCCAAGTTAAGCCGTCGTAGCGCATCTGAGATGCGCTACGCCGGACTAAATATGCACCGATCTACGAGAATATGGCCCAGAATCATTTGTATTAACATTTTAGGTTTGTTTCATTGACTACTGCAGGGATGCTTGCAAATATTTATGTGTGTTTAACCTGTTGTTCAACCCTTTTTACTACATGCCAAGTAAAGTTACCCCTTGGTTTTACTATATTGATTGTGTGAGGTGTGTTTACTCTTGAGAAGAAGGTAACGACATTATTGTATTGTCATTGCATATTTCATATGTGTTATTGTGGCCCCGGTCAAGTAGGGGACACAATACTATTGCATTTGCCTGTTGTGCCAAGGGAGGGTTCGAGCCACTTGAAGGGGGTGAATAAATTGATGAGAGTAGATCCCAAATCTATCCAGCGGCTCCTGCGGGGGTAGCGCTGCAGACAATTGCGCCGTCATGCTACACTGCACCCAAACAAAATTTTTATCATGTTCTTTCCACAAATAGAGCTTTCCATTGGTGTATTTCAGAGGCTCTTTACCTAGATCGGTGGAGAGGCGGGTCAGACTGACAGATCGCTCCATCGATCGCCATGCTGCGCACCCCCATAGGCGCGCGCCAGCTTGTTATCCTGAAAGATGACGTCCAGTCAGTATAACGGAACCCCCGTGAAATACTGTGAGGAACTGTCTGTAGCAACAGAGGCAAAGAGTAAGCCGGTTACTTCTCATTGTTTTCATTTTATTTTGTTATAATGTATATATTTGTGTTTTCAAAGGTGTCGCCGAATGATCTCTGCCTGATCTATATATCTTATATAGAAAAAATAGTGCAGCGCAAAACCAAAAATAAATAAATAATTAAGTGAAAATCAATAAAGTCCAAAGGATTGGGAATCCAATCGGATACTTCCAAGGATTCTTCACCACGTGAGATTGAACACACCAAAACGTATAAGTGATCCCTCCACCAGTGAAAGATGGGTACTCTCACCTCAGCATTAGACCACTGTGTTACCAGATGGTCAGTAAAGCAGGTATGCCAACAAAGCAGGCCGGACAGCCGTTTCTCAAATATCAGCCATACACATGGATCCAGACATGGAAAAAAGAAATCACAGATCTAAGAGCTTCCGTTGGACATTGAATAATTTAATAGTGTATAAAAACTCAGGCTACTCACATTTAGCCAAATGACATCAGGCATAGAAATAAAACCAGGGCATCAAATCAGACAGTTAACACAATCACACGATCGGATCGGATGGTTAGGCTCTTCAGGACGGCAGCGAGCGACAAAGATTCAGGCTCCTATCTCCCGTAATCTATACATCTGTCACAGGTTAGCCTGGAGTTCCTGCTGGGGGATTCTTACCTCCTTGCTGCACTTTCTCTCCCCCCCCGGATCCTTTCATATGTGTGATTGGCTGTGCTCTGCTATTCTGTGGGCTTTTATTTCCTTCCCATCCTATCATATTCTGGCCCGCCTCCTAGTTTGCTTCTCTATATAAGACATACCCAGTGTAACCCACATTGCCTGAGCAAACTGTCAAGTGTCTGTGGTAAGAAGCCCTTGTAGATCGCCAACTCGGGGATCCCCAGGGTGTGGAGTCTAAACCCCAGCCTGCTTCTTCATCAGAGCCCCTGAGGCCGCGTACACACGACCGGTTCACCGCTGAAGCAGACCGATGGTCTGATGTGCGTACACACAATCAGTTCAAAAACCGATCGGGTCAGAACGCGGTGACGTAAAACACACGACGTGCTGAAAAAAACGAAGTTCAATGCTTCCAAGCATGCGTCGACTTGATTCTGAGCATGCGCGGGTTTTGAACCGATGCTTTTGTGTACTAACCATCGGTTTTGACCGGTCAGCCGTCCATCGGTTCGATTTTAAAGCAAGTTCTATAATTTTTGTCCGAAGGACAACAGACCGATGGGCCGTACACACGGTCGGTTTGGACCGATGAAACTGAACTTCAGTCCGTTTTCATTGGTTTGGACCGGTTGTGTGTACACGGCCTGATGGTGGGGATGGACTAGCAGCAAGCTGAAAGGTTGTGGCCCCCCGGGTACGTCCAGCAGAGGATGAGGAGACCACTAGTGTGTGTGCAGAGTACAAACAGCGGGAGATAGGCTTGAGCAATTCATTTCGTAATGAATCGAAATTCAGACAAATTTAGCAACTTTCGGAGGTTCGGAAGCATTCCAATTTCCGAACAAAGCAATTACGAATAAAACCAAATCTGAAATAACATATCGCAAATAGCGAATGCCTTCGGCATAATTGGTTGTTGCGTTAATGCGGCTTAATTCAACAGCAAGTCGACTTGTGATCCCAACCGCACATCCAACAATAACACTCTCCGCTCTGCTTCTCCCTCACCGTGCGGAATTCCCTCTCAAAATGGTGTACAGGGGCGGAGTCTATAGCCGCATGTCAAAAACAAAAGTAAAATACCAGATTTCGAATCGTTACAAATAACCGCAATGTATTAAGAAAAGTACAAATCCTTTCAAAGCACGTTAGGCAGCACCATTGTGAGAGAGACGCGGAAAATTACGATTTAATGAACCAAAAAAAGTTACAAATCAACGAAAAACAAACAATGTACTCTACCGAAAGTACGAATTATAAACTAAACTACAACTAAAAATAAGGCTTCCATTAATACCAATCATTCCGATTCAACGAAAAATTACGGATGCGAAAATACGAATTAGTCCGAACACGAAAAATTCTGTTTAACAAAATTTTGAAGCAACAGGACGGAAAAGAGACAAAACTAAACTAATTTTTCCGGGCAGGCAGCAAACAAGCAGAGCCGTGAATGAAGCCGAGGTCAGGCAGCAAACAAGCAGAGCCGGTGAATGAAGCCGAGGTCAGGACAGGCAGCAAACAAGCAGAGCCGTGAATGAAGCCGAGGTCAGAGCAGGCAGCAAACAAGCAGAGCCGTGAATGAAGCCGAGGTCAGGACAGGCAGCAAACAAGCAGAGCCGGTGAATGAAGCCGAGGTCAGGACAGGCAGCAAACAAGCAGAGCTGTGAATGAAGCCGAGGTCAGAGCAGGCAGCAAACAAGCAGAGCCGTGAATGAAGCCGAGGTCAGGCAGCAAACAAGCAGAGCCGTGAATGAAGCCGAGGTCAGGACAGGCAGCAAACAAGCAGAGCCGGTGAATGAAGCCGAGGTCAGGACAGGCAGCAAACAAGCAGAGCCGGAGAATAAAGCTGAGGTCAGGACAGGCAGCAAACAAGCAGAGCCGTGAATGAAGCCGAGGTCAGGGCAGGCAGCAAACAAGCAGAGCTGTGAATGAAGCCAAGGTCAGGACAGGCAGCAAACAAGCAGAGCTGTGAATGAAGCCAAGGTCAGGACAGGCAGCAAACAAGCAGAGCTGTGAATGAAGCCAAGGTCAGGACAGGCAGCAAACAAGCAGAGCCGGTGAATGAAGCCGAGGTCAGGGCAGGCAGCAAACAAGCAGAGCCGATGAATGAAGCCGAGGTCAGGGCAGGCAGCAAACAAGCAGAGCCGGTGAATGAAGCCGAGGTCAGGGCAGGCAGCAAACAAGCAGAGCCGGTGAATGAAGCCGAGGTCAGGACAGGCAGCAAACAAGCAGAGCTGGTGAATGAAGCTGAGGTCAGGACAGGCAGCAAACAAGCAGAGCCGGTGAATGAAGCCGAGGTCAGGACAGGCAGCAAACAAGCAGAGCCGCTGAATGAAGCCGAGGTCAGGGCAGGCAGCAAACAAGCAGAGCCGTGAATGAAGCCGAGGTCAGGACAGGCAGCAAACAAGCAGAGCCGGAGAATAAAGCTGAGGTCAGGGCAGGCAGCAAACAAGCAGAGCCGGTGAATGAAGCCGAGGTCAGGACAGGCAGCAAACAAGCAGAGCCGGTGAATGAAGCCGAGGTCAGAGCAGGCAGCAAACAAGCAGAGCCATGAATGAAGCCGAGGTCAGGACAGGCAGCAAACAAGCAGAGCCAGTGAATGAAGCCGAGGTCAGGGCAGGCAGCAAACAAGCAGAGCCGGTGAATGAAGCTGAGGTCAGGGCAGGCAGCAAACAAGCAGAGCCTGTGAATGAAGCTGAGGTCAGGGCAGGCAGCAAACAAGCAGAGCCGGTGAATGAAGCCGAGGTCAGGGCAGGCAGCAAACAAGCAGAGCCGGTGAATGAAGCCGAGGTCAGGACAGGCAGCAAACAAGCAGAGCTGTGAATAAAGCCGAGGTCAGGGCAGGCAGCAAACAAGCAGAGCCGGTGAATGAAGCCGAGGTCAGGGCAGGCAGCAAACAAGCAGAGCCGGTGAATGAAGCCGAGGTCAGGGCAGGCAGCAAACAAGCAGAGCCGGTGAATGAAGCCGAGGTCAGGGCAGGCAGCAAACAAGCAGAGCCGGTGAATGAAGCCGAGGTCAGGGCAGGCAGCAAACAAGCAGAGCCGGTGAATGAAGCCGAGGTCAGAGCAGGCAGCAAACAAGCAGAGCCGGTGAATGAAGCCGAGGTCAGGGCAGGCAGCAAACAAGCAGAGCCGGTGAATGAAGCCGAGGTCAGGGCAGGCAGCAAACAAGCAGAGCCGTGAATGAAGCCGAGGTCAGGGCAGGCAGCAAACAAGCAGAGCCGGTGAATGAAGCCGAGGTCAGGGCAGGCAGCAAACAAGCAGAGCCGGTGAATGAAGCCGAGGTCAGGGCAGGCAGCAAACAAGCAGAGCCGGTGAATAAAGCCGAGGTCAGGGCAGGCAGCAAACAAGCAGAGCCGGTGAATGAAGCCGAGGTCAGGGCAGGCAGCAAACAAGCAGAGCCGGTGAATGAAGCCGAGGTCAGGGCAGGCAGCAAACAAGCAGAGCCGGTGAATGAAGCCGAGGTCAGAGCAGGCAGCAAACAAGCAGAGCCGGTGAATGAAGCCGAGGTCAGGGCAGGCAGCAAACAAGCAGAGCCGGTGAATGAAGCCGAGGTCAGGACAGGCAGCAAACAAGCAGAGCCGGTGAATGAAGCCGAGGTCAGGGCAGGCAGCAAACAAGCAGAGCCGGTGAATGAAGCCGAGGTCAGGGCAGGCAGCAAACAAGCAGAGCCGGTGAATGAAGCCGAGGTCAGGGCAGGCAGCAAACAAGCAGAGCCGGTGAATGAAGCCGAGGTCAGGGCAGGCAGCAAACAAGCAGAGCCGGTGAATGAAGCCGAGGTCAGGGCAGGCAGCAAACAAGCAGAGCCGGTGAATGAAGCCGAGGTCAGGACAGGCAGCAAACAAGCAGAGCCGGTGAATGAAGCCGAGGTCAGGACAGGCAGCAAACAAGCAGAGCCGGTGAATGAAGCCGAGGTCAGGGCAAGCAGCAAACAAGCAGAGCCGGTGAATGAAGCCGAGGTCAGGGCAGGCAGCAAACAAGCAGAGCCGGTGAATGAAGCCGAGGTCAGGACAGGCAGCAAACAAGCAGAGCCGTGAATGAAGCCAAGGTCAGGGCAGGCAGCAAACAAGCAGAGCCGGTGAATGAAGCCGAGGTCAGGGCAGGCAGCAAACAAGCAGAGCCGGTGAATGAAGCTGAGGTCAGGGCAAGCAGCAAACAAGCAGAGCCGGTGAATGAACCCGAGGTCAGGACAGGCAGCAAACAAGCAGAGCCGTGAATGAAGCCGAGGTCAGGGCAGGCAGCAAACAAGCAGAGCCGGTGAATGAAGCCGAGGTCAGGACAGGCAGCAAACAAGCAGAGCCGGTGAATGAAGCCGAGGTCAGGACAGGCAGCAAACAAGCAGAGCCGTGAATGAAGCCGAGGTCAGGGCAGGCAGCAAACAAGCAGAGCCGTGAATGAAGCCGAGGTCAGGGCAGGCAGCAAACAAGCAGAGCCGGTGAATGAAGCCGAGGTCAGGGCAGGCAGCAAACAAGCAGAGCCGGTGAATGAAGCCGAGGTCAGGGCAGGCAGCAAACAAGCAGAGCCGGTGAATGAAGCCGAGGTCAGGGCAGGCAGCAAACAAGCAGAGCCGGTGAATGAAGCCGAGGTCAGAGCAGGCAGCAAACAAGCAGAGCCGGTGAATGAAGCCGAGGTCAGGGCAGGCAGCAAACAAGCAGAGCCGGTGAATGAAGCCGAGGTCAGGGCAGGCAGCAAACAAGCAGAGCCGTGAATGAAGCCGAGGTCAGGGCAGGCAGCAAACAAGCAGAGCCGGTGAATGAAGCCGAGGTCAGGGCAGGCAGCAAACAAGCAGAGCCGGTGAATGAAGCCGAGGTCAGGGCAGGCAGCAAACAAGCAGAGCCGGTGAATGAAGCCGAGGTCAGGGCAGGCAGCAAACAAGCAGAGCCGGTGAATGAAGCCGAGGTCAGGGCAGGCAGCAAACAAGCAGAGCCGGTGAATGAAGCCGAGGTCAGGGCAGGCAGCAAACAAGCAGAGCTGTGAATGAAGCCGAGGTCAGGACAGGCAGCAAACAAGCAGAGCCGTGAATGAAGCCGAGGTCAGGGCAGGCAGCAAACAAGCAGAGCCGTGAATGAAGCCGAGGTCAGGGCAGGCAGCAAACAAGCAGAGCCGGTGAATGAAGCCGAGGTCAGGACAGGCAGCAAACAAGCAGAGCTGTGAATGAAGCCGAGGTCAGGGCAGGCAGCAAACAAGCAGAGCCGGTGAATGAAGCCGAGGTCAGGGCAGGCAGCAAACAAGCAGAGCCGGTGAATGAAGCCGAGGTCAGGGCAGGCAGCAAACAAGCAGAGCCGGTGAATGAAGCCGAGGTCAGGGCAGGCAGCAAACAAGCAGAGCCGGTGAATGAAGCCGAGGTCAGGGCAGGCAGCAAACAAGCAGAGCCGGTGAATGAAGCCGAGGTCAGAGCAGGCAGCAAACAAGCAGAGCCGGTGAATGAAGCCGAGGTCAGGGCAGGCAGCAAACAAGCAGAGCCGGTGAATGAAGCCGAGGTCAGGGCAGGCAGCAAACAAGCAGAGCCGGTGAATGAAGCCGAGGTCAGGGCAGGCAGCAAACAAGCAGAGCCGGTGAATGAAGCCGAGGTCAGGGCAGGCAGCAAACAAGCAGAGCCGGTGAATGAAGCCGAGGTCAGGGCAGGCAGCAAACAAGCAGAGCCGGTGAATGAAGCCGAGGTCAGGGCAGGCAGCAAACAAGCAGAGCCGGTGAATGAAGCCGAGGTCAGGGCAGGCAGCAAACAAGCAGAGCCGGTGAATGAAGCCGAGGTCAGGGCAGGCAGCAAACAAGCAGAGCCGGTGAATGAAGCCGAGGTCAGAGCAGGCAGCAAACAAGCAGAGCCGGTGAATGAAGCCGAGGTCAGGGCAGGCAGCAAACAAGCAGAGCCGGTGAATGAAGCCGAGGTCAGGCAGGCAGCAAACAAGCAGAGCCGGTGAATGAAGCCGAGGTCAGGGCAGGCAGCAAACAAGCAGAGCCGGTGAATGAAGCCGAGGTCAGGGCAGGCAGCAAACAAGCAGAGCCGGTGAATGAAGCCGAGGTCAGGGCAGGCAGCAAACAAGCAGAGCCGGTGAATGAAGCCGAGGTCAGGACAGGCAGCAAACAAGCAGAGCCGGTGAATGAAGCCGAGGTCAGGACAGGCAGCAAACAAGCAGAGCCGGTGAATGAAGCCGAGGTCAGGGCAGGCAGCAAACAAGCAGAGCCGGTGAATGAAGCCGAGGTCAGGGCAGGCAGCAAACAAGCAGAGCCGGTGAATGAAGCCGAGGTCAGGACAGGCAGCAAACAAGCAGAGCCGGTGAATGAAGCCGAGGTCAGGGCAGGCAGCAAACAAGCAGAGCCGGTGAATGAAGCCGAGGTCAGGGCAGGCAGCAAACAAGCAGAGCCGGTGAATGAAGCCGAGGTCAGGGCAGGCAGCAAACAAGCAGAGCCGGTGAATGAAGCCGAGGTCAGGACAGGCAGCAAACAAGCAGAGCCGTGAATGAAGCCGAGGTCAGGGCAGGCAGCAAACAAGCAGAGCCGGTGAATGAAGCCGAGGTCAGGACAGGCAGCAAACAAGCAGAGCCGGTGAATGAAGCCGAGGTCAGGACAGGCAGCAAACAAGCAGAGCCGGTGAATGAAGCCGAGGTCAGGGCAGGCAGCAAACAAGCAGAGCCGGTGAATGAAGCCGAGGTCAGGGCAGGCAGCAAACAAGCAGAGCCGGTGAATGAAGCCGAGGTCAGGGCAGGCAGCAAACAAGCAGAGCCGGTGAATGAAGCCGAGGTCAGGGCAGGCAGCAAACAAGCAGAGCCGGTGAATGAAGCCGAGGTCAGGGCAGGCAGCAAACAAGCAGAGCCGGTGAATGAAGCCGAGGTCAGAGCAGGCAGCAAACAAGCAGAGCCGGTGAATGAAGCCGAGGTCAGGGCAGGCAGCAAACAAGCAGAGCCGGTGAATGAAGCCGAGGTCAGGGCAGGCAGCAAACAAGCAGAGCCGGTGAATGAAGCCGAGGTCAGGGCAGGCAGCAAACAAGCAGAGCCGGTGAATGAAGCCGAGGTCAGGGCAGGCAGCAAACAAGCAGAGCCGGTGAATGAAGCCGAGGTCAGGGCAGGCAGCAAACAAGCAGAGCCGGTGAATGAAGCCGAGGTCAGGGCAGGCAGCAAACAAGCAGAGCCGGTGAATGAAGCCGAGGTCAGGGCAGGCAGCAAACAAGCAGAGCCGGTGAATGAAGCCGAGGTCAGGGCAGGCAGCAAACAAGCAGAGCCGGTGAATGAAGCCGAGGTCAGAGCAGGCAGCAAACAAGCAGAGCCGGTGAATGAAGCCGAGGTCAGGGCAGGCAGCAAACAAGCAGAGCCGGTGAATGAAGCCGAGGTCAGGACAGGCAGCAAACAAGCAGAGCCGGTGAATGAAGCCGAGGTCAGGCCAGGCAGCAAACAAGCAGAGCCGGTGAATGAAGCCGAGGTCAGGACAGGCAGCAAACAAGCAGAGCCGTGAATGAAGCCGAGGTCAGGACAGGCAGCAAACAAGCAGAGCCGGTGAATGAAGCCGAGGTCAGGACAGGCAGCAAACAAGCAGAGCCGGTGAATGAAGCCGAGGTCAGGACAGGCAGCAAACAAGCAGAGCCGTGAATGAAGCCGAGGTCAGGGCAGGCAGCAAACAAGCAGAGCCGGTGAATGAAGCCAAGGTCAGGACAGGCAGCAAACAAGCAGAGCGGTGAATGAAGCCGAGGTCAGGACAGGCAGCAAACAAGCAGAGCCTGTGAATGAAGCCGAGGTCAGGACAGGCAGCAAACAAGCAGAGCCGGTGAATGAAGCCGAGGTCAGGGCAGGCAGCAAACAAGCAGAGCCGGTGAATGAAGCCGAGGTCAGGGCAGGCAGCAAACAAGCAGAGCCGGTGAATGAAGCCGAGGTCAGGGCAGGCAGCAAACAAGCAGAGCCGGTGAATGAAGCCGAGGTCAGGGCAGGCAGCAAACAAGCAGAGCCGGTGAATGAAGCCGAGGTCAGGACAGGCAGCAAACAAGCAGAGCCGGTGAATGAAGCCGAGGTCAGGACAGGCAGCAAACAAGCAGAGCCGGTGAATGAAGCCGAGGTCAGGACAGGCAGCAAACAAGCAGAGCCGGTGAATGAAGCCGAGGTCAGGGCAGGCAGCAAACAAGCAGAGCCGTGAATGAAGCCGAGGTCAGGACAGGCAGCAAACAAGCAGAGCCGGTGAATGAAGCCGAGGTCAGGGCAGGCAGCAAACAAGCAGAGCCGGTGAATGAAGCCGAGGTCAGGACAGGCAGCAAACAAGCAGAGCCGGTGAATGAAGCCGAGGTCAGAGCAGGCAGCAAACAAGCAGAGCCGTGAATGAAGCCGAGGTCAGGACAGGCAGCAAACAAGCAGAGCCGGTGAATGAAGCCGAGGTCAGGGCAGGCAGCAAACAAGCAGAGCCGGTGAATGAAGCCGAGGTCAGGGCAGGCAGCAAACAAGCAGAGCCTGTGAATGAAGCCGAGGTCAGGGCAGGCAGCAAACAAGCAGAGCCGGTGAATGAAGCCGAGGTCAGGGCAGGCAGCAAACAAGCAGAGCCGGTGAATGAAGCCGAGGTCAGGACAGGCAGCAAACAAGCAGAGCCGGTGAATGAAGCCGAGGTCAGGGCAGGCAGCAAACAAGCAGAGCCGGTGAATGAAGCCGAGGTCAGGGCAGGCAGCAAACAAGCAGAGCCGGTGAATGAAGCCGAGGTCAGGGCAGGCAGCAAACAAGCAGAGCCGGTGAATGAAGCCGAGGTCAGGGCAGGCAGCAAACAAGCAGAGCCGGTGAATGAAGCCGAGGTCAGGGCAGGCAGCAAACAAGCAGAGCCGGTGAATGAAGCCGAGGTCAGGCAGGCAGCAAACAAGCAGAGCCGGTGAAGGAAGCCGAGGTCAGGGCAGGCAGCAAACAAGCAGAGCCGGTGAATGAAGCCGAGGTCAGGGCAGGCAGCAAACAAGCAGAGCCGGTGAATGAAGCCGAGGTCAGGGCAGGCAGCAAACAAGCAGAGCCGGTGAATGAAGCCGAGGTCAGGGCAGGCAGCAAACAAGCAGAGCCGGTGAATGAAGCCGAGGTCAGGGCAGGCAGCAAACAAGCAGAGCCGGTGAATGAAGCCGAGGTCAGGGCAGGCAGCAAACAAGCAGAGCCGGTGAATGAAGCCGAGGTCAGGGCAGGCAGCAAACAAGCAGAGCCGGTGAATGAAGCCGAGGTCAGGGCAGGCAGCAAACAAGCAGAGCCGGTGAATGAAGCCGAGGTCAGAGCAGGCAGCAAACAAGCAGAGCCGGTGAATGAAGCCGAGGTCAGGGCAGGCAGCAAACAAGCAGAGCCGGTGAATGAAGCCGAGGTCAGGGCAGGCAGCAAACAAGCAGAGCCGGTGAATGAAGCCGAGGTCAGGGCAGGCAGCAAACAAGCAGAGCCGGTGAATGAAGCCGAGGTCAGGGCAGGCAGCAAACAAGCAGAGCCGGTGAATGAAGCCGAGGTCAGGGCAGGCAGCAAACAAGCAGAGCCGGTGAATGAAGCCGAGGTCAGGGCAGGCAGCAAACAAGCAGAGCCGGTGAATGAAGCCGAGGTCAGGACAGGCAGCAAACAAGCAGAGCCGGTGAATGAAGCCGAGGTCAGGACAGGCAGCAAACAAGCAGAGCCGGTGAATGAAGCCGAGGTCAGGGCAGGCAGCAAACAAGCAGAGCCGGTGAATGAAGCCGAGGTCAGGGCAGGCAGCAAACAAGCAGAGCCGGTGAATGAAGCCGAGGTCAGGACAGGCAGCAAACAAGCAGAGCCGTGAATGAAGCCGAGGTCAGGGCAGGCAGCAAACAAGCAGAGCCGGTGAATGAAGCCGAGGTCAGGGCAGGCAGCAAACAAGCAGAGCCGGTGAATGAAGCCGAGGTCAGGGCAGGCAGCAAACAAGCAGAGCCGGTGAATGAAGCCGAGGTCAGGACAGGCAGCAAACAAGCAGAGCCGTGAATGAAGCCGAGGTCAGGGCAGGCAGCAAACAAGCAGAGCCGGTGAATGAAGCCGAGGTCAGGACAGGCAGCAAACAAGCAGAGCCGGTGAATGAAGCCGAGGTCAGGACAGGCAGCAAACAAGCAGAGCCGTGAATGAAGCCGAGGTCAGGGCAGGCAGCAAACAAGCAGAGCCGGTGAATGAAGCCGAGGTCAGGGCAGGCAGCAAACAAGCAGAGCCGGTGAATGAAGCCGAGGTCAGGGCAGGCAGCAAACAAGCAGAGCCGGTGAATGAAGCCGAGGTCAGGGCAGGCAGCAAACAAGCAGAGCCGGTGAATGAAGCCGAGGTCAGGGCAGGCAGCAAACAAGCAGAGCCGGTGAATGAAGCCGAGGTCAGAGCAGGCAGCAAACAAGCAGAGCCGGTGAATGAAGCCGAGGTCAGGGCAGGCAGCAAACAAGCAGAGCCGGTGAATGAAGCCGAGGTCAGGGCAGGCAGCAAACAAGCAGAGCCGTGAATGAAGCCGAGGTCAGGGCAGGCAGCAAACAAGCAGAGCCGGTGAATGAAGCCGAGGTCAGGGCAGGCAGCAAACAAGCAGAGCCGGTGAATGAAGCCGAGGTCAGGGCAGGCAGCAAACAAGCAGAGCCGGTGAATGAAGCCGAGGTCAGGCAGGCAGCAAACAAGCAGAGCCGGTGAATGAAGCCGAGGTCAGGGCAGGCAGCAAACAAGCAGAGCCGGTGAATGAAGCCGAGGTCAGGGCAGGCAGCAAACAAGCAGAGCCGGTGAATGAAGCCGAGGTCAGGGCAGGCAGCAAACAAGCAGAGCCGGTGAATGAAGCCGAGGTCAGGACAGGCAGCAAACAAGCAGAGCCGTGAATGAAGCCGAGGTCAGGGCAGGCAGCAAACAAGCAGAGCCGGTGAATGAAGCCGAGGTCAGGGCAGGCAGCAAACAAGCAGAGCCGGTGAATGAAGCCGAGGTCAGGACAGGCAGCAAACAAGCAGAGCTGTGAATGAAGCCGAGGTCAGGGCAGGCAGCAAACAAGCAGAGCCGGTGAATGAAGCCGAGGTCAGG
The DNA here is from genome assembly GCF_905171775.1 of Rana temporaria. Classification (NCBI taxonomy): domain Eukaryota; kingdom Metazoa; phylum Chordata; class Amphibia; order Anura; family Ranidae; genus Rana; species Rana temporaria. The sequence goes on along the minus strand of NW_024404418.1, from coordinate 40,921 downwards.
ACAGGCAGCAAACAAGCAGAGCCGGTGAATGAAGCCGAGGTCAGGGCAGGCAGCAAACAAGCAGAGCCGGTGAATGAAGCCGAGGTCAGGGCAGGCAGCAAACAAGCAGAGCCGGTGAATGAAGCCGAGGTCAGGGCAGGCAGCAAACAAGCAGAGCCGGTGAATGAAGCCGAGGTCAGAGCAGGCAGCAAACAAGCAGAGCCGGTGAATGAAGCCGAGGTCAGGGCAGGCAGCAAACAAGCAGAGCCGGTGAATGAAGCCGAGGTCAGGGCAGGCAGCAAACAAGCAGAGCCGTGAATGAAGCCGAGGTCAGGGCAGGCAGCAAACAAGCAGAGCCGGTGAATGAAGCCGAGGTCAGGGCAGGCAGCAAACAAGCAGAGCCGGTGAATGAAGCCGAGGTCAGGGCAGGCAGCAAACAAGCAGAGCCGGTGAATGAAGCCGAGGTCAGGGCAGGCAGCAAACAAGCAGAGCCGGTGAATGAAGCCGAGGTCAGGAAGGCAGCAAACAAGCAGAGCCGGTGAATGAAGCCGAGGTCAGGCAGGCAGCAAACAAGCAGAGCCGGTGAATGAAGCCGAGGTCAGGGCAGGCAGCAAACAAGCAGAGCCGGTGAATGAAGCCGAGGTCAGAGCAGGCAGCAAACAAGCAGAGCCGGTGAATGAAGCCGAGGTCAGGACAGGCAGCAAACAAGCAGAGCCGGTGAATGAAGCCGAGGTCAGGACAGGCAGCAAACAAGCAGAGCCGGTGAATGAAGCCGAGGTCAGGGCAGGCAGCAAACAAGCAGAGCCGGTGAATGAAGCCGAGGTCAGGGCAGGCAGCAAACAAGCAGAGCCGGTGAATGAAGCCGAGGTCAGGGCAGGCAGCAAACAAGCAGAGCCGGTGAATGAAGCCGAGGTCAGGGCAAGCAGCAAACAAGCAGAGCCGGTGAATGAAGCCGAGGTCAGGACAGGCAGCAAACAAGCAGAGCCGTGAATGAAGCCGAGGTCAGGACAGGCAGCAAACAAGCAGAGCCGGTGAATGAAGCCGAGGTCAGAAAAGGCAGCAAACAAGCAGAGCCGGTGAATGAAGCCGAGGTCAGGACAGGCAGCAAACAAGCAGAGCTGTGAATGAAGCCGAGGTCAGGGCAGGCAGCAAACAAGCAGAGCCGGTGAATGAAGCCGAGGTCAGAAAAGGCAGCAAACAAGCAGAGCCGGTGAATGAAGCCGAGGTCAGAGCAGGCAGCAAACAAGCAGAGCCGGTGAATGAAGCCGAGGTCAGGGCAGGCAGCAAACAAGCAGAGCCGCTGAATGAAGCCGAGGTCAGGGCAGGCAGCAAACAAGCAGAGCCGGTGAATGAAGCCGAGGTCAGAAAAGGCAGCAAACAAGCAGAGCCGGTGAATGAAGCCGAGGTCAGAGCAGGCAGCAAACAAGCAGAGCCGGTGAATGAAGCCGAGGTCAGAGCAGGCAGCAAACAAGCAGAGCCGGTGAATGAAGCCGAGGTCAGGGCAGGCAGCAAACAAGCAGAGCCGGTGAATGAAGCCGAGGTCAGGGCAGGCAGCAAACAAGCAGAGCCGTGAATGAAGCCGAGGTCAGAGCAGGCAGCAAACAAGCAGAGCCGGTGAATGAAGCCAAGGTCAGGACAGGCAGCAAACAAGCAGAGCCGGTGAATGAAGCCGAGGTCAGAGCAGGCAGCAAACAAGCAGAGCCGGTGAATGAAGCCGAGGTCAGGGCAGGCAGCAAACAAGCAGAGCCGTGAATGAAGCCGAGGTCAGAGCAGGCAGCAAACAAGCAGAGCCGTGAATGAAGCCGAGGTCAGGACAGGCAGCAAACAAGCAGAGCCGGTGAATGAAGCCGAGGTCAGGACAGGCAGCAAACAAGCAGAGCTGTGAATGAAGCCGAGGTCAGAGCAGGCAGCAAACAAGCAGAGCCGTGAATGAAGCCGAGGTCAGGACAGGCAGCAAACAAGCAGAGCCGGTGAATGAAGCCGAGGTCAGGACAGGCAGCAAACAAGCAGAGCCGTGAATGAAGCCGAGGTCAGGACAGGCAGCAAACAAGCAGAGCCGGTGAATGAAGCCGAGGTCAGGACAGGCAGCAAACAAGCAGAGCTGTGAATGAAGCCAAGGTCAGGACAGGCAGCAAACAAGCAGAGCCGGTGAATGAAGCCGAGGTCAGGACAGGCAGCAAACAAGCAGAGCCGGTGAATGAAGCCGAGGTCAGGACAGGCAGCAAACAAGCAGAGCCGGTGAATGAAGCCGAGGTCAGGGCAGGCAGCAAACAAGCAGAGCCGGTGAATGAAGCCGAGGTCAGGGCAGGCAGCAAACAAGCAGAGCCGGTGAATGAAGCCGAGGTCAGGGCAGGCAGAAAACAAGCAGAGCCGGTGAATGAAGCCGAGGTCAGGGCAGGCAGCAAACAAGCAGAGCCGGTGAATGAAGCCGAGGTCAGGGCAGGCAGCAAACAAGCAGAGCCGGTGAATGAAGCCGAGGTCAGGGCAGGCAGAAAACAAGCAGAGCCGGTGAATGAAGCCAAGGTCAGGGCAGGCAGCAAACAAGCAGAGCCGGTGAATGAAGCCGAGGTCAGAGCAGGCAGCAAACAAGCAGAGCCGGTGAATGAAGCCGAGGTCAGGGCAGGCAGCAAACAAGCAGAGCCGTGAATGAAGCCGAGGTCAGAGCAGGCAGCAAACAAGCAGAGCCGTGAATGAAGCCGAGGTCAGGACAGGCAGCAAACAAGCAGAGCCGGTGAATGAAGCCGAGGTCAGGACAGGCAGCAAACAAGCAGAGCTGTGAATGAAGCCGAGGTCAGAGCAGGCAGCAAACAAGCAGAGCCGTGAATGAAGCCGAGGTCAGGACAGGCAGCAAACAAGCAGAGCCGGTGAATGAAGCCGAGGTCAGGACAGGCAGCAAACAAGCAGAGCTGTGAATGAAGCCGAGGTCAGGGCAGGCAGCAAACAAGCAGAGCCGGTGAATGAAGCCGAGGTCAGGGCAGGCAGCAAACAAGCAGAGCCGGTGAATGAAGCCGAGGTCAGGGCAGGCAGCAAACAAGCAGAGCCGGTGAATGAAGCCGAGGTCAGGGCAGGCAGCAAACAAGCAGAGCCGTGAATGAAGCCGAGGTCAGAGCAGGCAGCAAACAAGCAGAGCCGTGAATGAAGCCGAGGTCAGGACAGGCAGCAAACAAGCAGAACCGGTGAATGAAGCCGAGGTCAGGACAGGCAGCAAACAAGCAGAGCTGTGAATGAAGCCGAGGTCAGAGCAGGCAGCAAACAAGCAGAGCCGTGAATGAAGCCGAGGTCAGGACAGGCAGCAAACAAGCAGAGCCGGTGAATGAAGCCGAGGTCAGGACAGGCAGCAAACAAGCAGAGCTGTGAATGAAGCCAAGGTCAGGACAGGCAGCAAACAAGCAGAGCCGGTGAATGAAGCCGAGGTCAGGACAGGCAGCAAACAAGCAGAGCCGGTGAATGAAGCCGAGGTCAGGACAGGCAGCAAACAAGCAGAGCCGGTGAATGAAGCCGAGGTCAGGGCAGGCAGCAAACAAGCAGAGCCGGTGAATGAAGCCGAGGTCAGGGCAGGCAGCAAACAAGCAGAGCCGGTGAATGAAGCCGAGGTCAGGGCAGGCAGAAAACAAGCAGAGCCGGTGAATGAAGCCGAGGTCAGGGCAGGCAGCAAACAAGCAGAGCCGGTGAATGAAGCCGAGGTCAGGACAGGCAGCAAACAAGCAGAGCCGGTGAATAAAGCCGAGGTCAGGGCAGGCAGCAAACAAGCAGAGCCGGTGAATGAAGCCGAGGTCAGGGCAGGCAGCAAACAAGCAGAGCCGGTGAATGAAGCCGAGGTCAGGGCAGGCAGCAAACAAGCAGAGCTGTGAATGAAGCCGAGGTCAGGACAGGCAGCAAACAAGCAGAGCCGTTGAATGAAGCCGAGGTCAGGACAGGCAGCAAACAAGCAGAGCCGTTGAATGAAGCCGAGGTCAGGGCAAGCAGCAAACAAGCAGAGCCGGTGAATGAAGCCGAGGTCAGAGCAGGCAGCAAACAAGCAGAGCCGGTGAATGAAGCCGAGGTCAGGGCAGGCAGCAAACAAGCAGAGCCGGTGAATGAAGCCGAGGTCAGGACAGGCAGCAAACAAGCAGAGCCGGTGAATGAAGCCGAGGTCAGGGCAAGCAGCAAACAAGCAGAGCCGGTGAATAAAGCCGAGGTCAGGGCAGGCAGCAAACAAGCAGAGCCGGTGAATGAAGCCGAGGTCAGGGCAGGCAGCAAACAAGCAGAGCCGGTGAATGAAGCCGAGGTCAGGGCAGGCAGCAAACAAGCAGAGCCGGTGAATGAAGCCGAGGTCAGGGCAGGCAGCAAACAAGCAGAGCCGGAGAATAAAGCTGAGGTCAGGGCAGGCAGCAAACAAGCAGAGCCGGTGAATGAAGCCGAGGTCAGGACAGGCAGCAAACAAGCAGAGCCGGTGAATGAAGCCGAGGTCAGGACAGGCAGCAAACAAGCAGAGCCGGTGAATGAAGCCGAGGTCAGGACAGGCAGCAAACAAGCAGAGCCGGTGAATGAAGCCGAGGTCAGGACAGGCAGCAAACAAGCAGAGCCGGTGAATGAAGCCGAGGTCAGAGCAGGCAGCAAACAAGCAGAGCCATGAATGAAGCCGAGGTCAGGACAGGCAGAAAACAAGCAGAGCCGGTGAATGAAGCCGAGGTCAGGGCAAGCAGCAAACAAGCAGAGCCGGTGAATGAAGCCGAGGTCAGGACAGGCAGCAAACAAGCAGAGCCGTGAATGAAGCCGAGGTCAGGACAGGCAGCAAACAAGCAGAGCCGGTGAATGAAGCCGAGGTCAGAAAAGGCAGCAAACAAGCAGAGCCGGTGAATGAAGCCGAGGTCAGGACAGGCAGCAAACAAGCAGAGCTGTGAATGAAGCCGAGGTCAGGGCAGGCAGCAAACAAGCAGAGCCGGTGAATGAAGCCGAGGTCAGAAAAGGCAGCAAACAAGCAGAGCCGGTGAATGAAGCCGAGGTCAGAGCAGGCAGCAAACAAGCAGAGCCGGTGAATGAAGCCGAGGTCAGGGCAGGCAGCAAACAAGCAGAGCCGCTGAATGAAGCCGAGGTCAGGGCAGGCAGCAAACAAGCAGAGCCGGTGAATGAAGCCGAGGTCAGAGCAGGCAGCAAACAAGCAGAGCCGGTGAATGAAGCCGAGGTCAGGGCAGGCAGCAAACAAGCAGAGCCGGTGAATGAAGCCGAGGTCAGGGCAGGCAGCAAACAAGCAGAGCCGTGAATGAAGCCGAGGTCAGAGCAGGCAGCAAACAAGCAGAGCCGGTGAATGAAGCCGAGGTCAGGACAGGCAGCAAACAAGCAGAGCCGGTGAATGAAGCCGAGGTCAGAGCAGGCAGCAAACAAGCAGAGCCGGTGAATGAAGCCGAGGTCAGGGCAGGCAGCAAACAAGCAGAGCCGTGAATGAAGCCGAGGTCAGAGCAGGCAGCAAACAAGCAGAGCCGTGAATGAAGCCGAGGTCAGGACAGGCAGCAAACAAGCAGAGCCGGTGAATGAAGCCGAGGTCAGGACAGGCAGCAAACAAGCAGAGCGGTGAATGAAGCCGAGGTCAGAGCAGGCAGCAAACAAGCAGAGCCGTGAATGAAGCCGAGGTCAGGACAGGCAGCAAACAAGCAGAGCCGGTGAATGAAGCCGAGGTCAGGACAGGCAGCAAACAAGCAGAGCCGTGAATGAAGCCGAGGTCAGGACAGGCAGCAAACAAGCAGAGCCGGTGAATGAAGCCGAGGTCAGGACAGGCAGCAAACAAGCAGAGCTGTGAATGAAGCCAAGGTCAGGACAGGCAGCAAACAAGCAGAGCCGGTGAATGAAGCCGAGGTCAGGACAGGCAGCAAACAAGCAGAGCCGGTGAATGAAGCCGAGGTCAGGACAGGCAGCAAACAAGCAGAGCCGGTGAATGAAGCCGAGGTCAGGGCAGGCAGCAAACAAGCAGAGCCGGTGAATGAAGCCGAGGTCAGGGCAGGCAGCAAACAAGCAGAGCCGGTGAATGAAGCCGAGGTCAGGGCAGGCAGAAAACAAGCAGAGCCGGTGAATGAAGCCGAGGTCAGGGCAGGCAGCAAACAAGCAGAGCCGGTGAATGAAGCCGAGGTCAGAGCAGGCAGCAAACAAGCAGAGCCGGTGAATGAAGCCGAGGTCAGGGCAGGCAGCAAACAAGCAGAGCCGTGAATGAAGCCGAGGTCAGAGCAGGCAGCAAACAAGCAGAGCCGTGAATGAAGCCGAGGTCAGGACAGGCAGCAAACAAGCAGAGCCGGTGAATGAAGCCGAGGTCAGGACAGGCAGCAAACAAGCAGAGCTGTGAATGAAGCCGAGGTCAGAGCAGGCAGCAAACAAGCAGAGCCGGTGAATGAAGCCGAGGTCAGGACAGGCAGCAAACAAGCAGAGCCGGTGAATGAAGCCGAGGTCAGGACAGGCAGCAAACAAGCAGAGCCGGTGAATGAAGCCGAGGTCAGGGCAGGCAGCAAACAAGCAGAGCCGGTGAATGAAGCCGAAGGTCAGGCAGCAGCACAAGCAGAGCCGTGAATGAGGTGCCCGAGAGAGCCAGCAGGCAGGAGCAAACAAGCCGGTGATGAAGCCGAGTCAGACAGAACCAACAGAGCGTGAATGAAGCCGAGGTCAGGGCAGGCAGCAAAAAGGGCCGGTGAAAAAAAGGCAGGCAAACAAGCAGAGCCGGTGAATGAAGCCAAGCTCGGTAAAGGAGTAGTCAGGCACAGGATACACAAGGAACAAGCGAATAGGAGCTTTGAGAACTGTGAAGTTGCTCAGACGACGTGGGGTACTCTGAGCGTGTCTTATATAGACAAGCAAACTAGGAGGTGTGCCAGGAAGTGATGGAAGGGAAGGAAATAAAAGCCCACAGAATAGCAGGCGACACCCATAGGGGAGCACAGCCAATCACACATGTGAATCGGGGTGGAGAAGAACTGCAGCAAGGAGGAAAGAATACACAAGCAGGAATCTGCAGGCTTACTTGGGACAATATCTGTATATCACTAATATTATACATCTCCTTTCTGTCAGGCCGGGGCTCTCAGCCCTCCCTTCTCAGTGCTCAGCTGTCGTATAATTGTCAGCTCTCATCGTTCCACAGCGGCTCACCTGGTGATCATTACCTGCTCGTCACTTCAGCCTACAGCCCGCCCCTTCTGGCTATTTAAACTGCCTTGTTCATTCCTTTCCTGCCTTCACCTGGTCAACATATCTGGAGATTCTCTCATTTTTTTTACCATTACATTAAAGGTGTGATTTTTACTGCATTTTCTGTCTCCGTCTGATTCGTTGTTCCTCACATTTTCTCATCTAAAATGTTCTGTGAAGCATCTACCCTCCCGAAGATGCGGCAACAACCGCAAAGGAAATAATGTACAGCAGGACCTCCTCCCAGCTGAGTGATATCCTAGTGATGGGGAACCTCGGCCCCCCAGATGTTTTGGAACTACATTTCCCACGATGCTCAGGCGCTCTGCAGTGTAGTGGAGCATCATGGGAAATGTAGTTCCAAAACATCTGGGGGGCCGAGGTTCTCCATGACTGGACTAGTCTGTTGTGGGATCTATGGTTAAATGTTATAACGTGGGGGGGGGGCCTGAATGTGATAAATGAGGCAGAATGTTTCATATGATTTGGATTTATCTTGTTTGAATTTTTTTTTTGTGTATCTCTGCTGTATTGTTTATGGGGTAGCGATAAAGTTCATCACTTTTTGACATTTTTGTTTTATTTGTTTATTTAGTATCTCAACATAGTAGCCACTGAACCAATTTATACATCCGAGGTGTATATCAGGGTGTGCCCACATGAGGGCTGTGATGTCCAGCAACATTCATATACAAGACATTTCCCGCACTGAAGGCACTAATACACCTCGAGGGTTGTGTTGGATCTCTGATGTACAGGAAGACAGGACTTCAGTGAGGAACATTTCCCTCACTCAGGACAGGAATACGGCTTCTCCCCCGTGTGAGATCTCCGATGTCTGTAAAGACTGGACTTCTGTGTAAAACATTTCCCGCACACGGCACAGGAATACGGCTTCTCCCCTGTGTGAGATCTCTGATGTCTGTAAAGGTCGGACTTCCGTAAAAAACATTTCCCGCACTCAGAACAGGAGCACGGCATTTCTCCAATATGAAACCTTTGATGAGTGACAAGGTTTGATTTTTTTATAAAACATTTCCCGCACTCAGAACAGGAATGTGGCTTATCCCCCGTGTGCAATCTCCGATGTGTGTTAAGACTGGGCTTCTGTGAAAAACATTTCCCGCACTCAGAACAGGAATACGGCTTCTCACCTGTGTGCACTCTCTGATGTATGACAAGATAGGACTTATGTGAAAAACATTTCCCGCACTCAGGACAGGAATACGGCTTCTCCCCCGTGTGAGATCTCTGATGACTGTAAAGATTGCACTTCTGCGAAAAACATTTCCCGCACTCAGGACAGAAATACGGCTTCTCCCCCGTGTGAGTTCTTTGATGTGCGACTAGTTCTGATTTTTTTACACAACGTTTCCCGCACTCAGAACAGGAACATGGCTGCTCCCCTGTGTGAGATCTCTGATGTCTGTTAAGACTGGACTTGTCTGAAAAACATTTCCCGCACTCAGGACAGGAATACGGCTTTTCCCCGTGTGAGATGTCTGATATCTGTAAAGATGGGACTTCTCTGAAAAACATTTCCCGCACTCTGTACAGGAATACGGCCTCTCACCTGTGTGAGTTCTTTTATGTACATTAAGGCCGGATTTAAATAGAAAACGCTTCCCGCACTCAGGGCAGGAATACGGCCTCTCACCTGTGTGAGTTGTTTTATGTACTTTAAGGGCAGATTTATATAGGAAACGCCTCCCACACTCAGTACATGAAAACCTCTTTGCAGTTGGAAGGACGGCACTGTCCCGCACAGTCTGAGGTTCCTCAGGATAAGAGGAATACGATGGTCCGGCACCGTCCCGCACAGTCTGAGGTTCCTCAGGATAAGAGGAATACGATGGTCCGGCACCGTCCCGCACAGTCTGAGGTTCCTCAGGATAAGAGGAATACGATGGTCCGGCACCGTCCCGCACAGTCTGAGGTTCCTCAGGATAAGAGGAATACGATGGTCCGGCACCGTCCCGCACAGTCTGAGGTTCCTCAGGATAAGAGGAATACGATGGTCCGGCACCGTCCCGCACAGTCTGAGGTTCCTCAGGATAAGAGGAATACGATGGTCCGGCACCGTCCCGCACAGTCTGAGGTTCCTCAGGATAAGAGGAATACGATGGTCCGGCACCGTCCCGCACAGTCTGAGGTTCCTCAGGATAAGAGGAATACGATGGTCCGGCACCGTCCCGCACAGTCTGAGGTTCCTCAGGATAAGAGGAATACGATGGTCCAGCACCGTCCCGCACAGTCTGAGGTTCCTCAGGATTAGAGGAATACGATGTTCCATCTACACTGTGTGGTGCCGGATGGACATTTGAGGTCGTCGGGTTATCTCCTGGACTATACTGTGTGATGTCCTCATCTTCTACTTTACAGTCTGGAGGTTCCTCAGGATTAGAGGAATACGATGGTCCGGCACCGTCCCGCACAGTCTGAGGTTCCTCGGGATAAGAGGAATACGATGGTCCGGCACCGTCCCGCACAGTCTGAGGTTCCTCAGGATTAGAGGAATACGAGGGTCCGGCACCCTCCCGCACAGTCTGAGGTTCCTCGGGATAAGAGGAATACGATGGTCCGGCACCGTCCCGCACAGTCTGAGGTTCCTCAGGATAAGAGGAATACGATGGTCCGGCACCGTCCCGCACAGTCTGAGGTTCCTCAGGATAAGAGGAAGACGATAGTCTGGCACCGTCCCGCACAGTCTGAGGTTCCTCAGGATAAGAGGAATACGATGGTCCGGCACCGTCCCGCACAGTCTGTGGTTCCTCAGGATAAGAGGAATACGATGGTCCGGCACCGTCCCGCACAGTCTGAGGTTCCTCGGGATAAGAGGAATACGATGGTCCGGCACCGTCCCGCACAGTCTGAGGTTCCTCAGGATTAGAGGAATACGAGGGTCCGGCACCCTCCCGCACAGTCTGAGGTTCCTCGGGATAAGAGGAATACGATGGTCCGGCACCGTCCCGCACAGTCTGAGGTTCCTCAGGATAAGAGGAATACGATGGTCCGGCACCGTCCCGCACAGTCTGAGGTTCCTCAGGATAAGAGGAAGACGATAGTCTGGCACCGTCCCACACAGTCTGAGGTTCCTCAGGATAAGAGGAATACGATGGTCCGGCACCGTCCCGCACAGTCTGTGGTTCCTCAGGATAAGAGGAATACGATGGTCCGGCACCGTCCCGCACAGTCCGAGGTTCCTCAGGATAAGAGGAATACGATGGTCCATATACACTGTGTGGTGCCGGATGGACATTTGAGGTAGTCGGGTTTTCTCCTGGACTATACTGTGTGATGTCCTCATCTTCTACTTTACAGTCTGGAGACAAAGTGAGACAATCCTCTGAGGTTTTCCTCATCTCCCGTCCATCTACTAAAATAGAAATACAAAGATTATTACTAGACATAAACTGATGGTGTTTTGTTTGTTATGCTGTTAATGAAGGAATGTTTAGTAATTAGCCTTAGTGTGTGATTAGGGGGGTGGAGATTTCATTGTCCCTTTGAATACTTCCATGCCTTGTACTGTATATAAGCTGAGAAGAAACCATTAAAGTTGTCTTCATTTTGAAACCAGTAATGGAGCAAGTCTCGTTATTCTGGGATGTCTGATGTCTGTTGGACGGTTGGAGTGTCAGATAAGCTGTCGTGGATGGGATGGAAGGGCGTAAACGGTGGTGACCGTTACACCGCCCATATCAGGCAGCTTTGTCTCTGAGGATCTTACAATTCCCCCCTCAAGGTAACTAGTAAATGGGTCCTCTGATCTCCTACCAGATCATGCGTCGGGAGTATGTAATGTACAACATAGAGAATATAGTGCAGGGGTCAGGAGTATGTAATGTACAACATAGATAATATAGTGCAGGGGTCAGGAGCATGTAATGTACAACATAGAGAATATAGTGCAGGGGTCAGGAGTATGTAATGTACAGCATAGTATGGGTGGAGGGATGTATTTGGTGTGAATGACCCACCTGTGCTGATCTCTGGAGGGGTGTCCTCCTCTATCAATACATTGTTTCTATGTGTTTATCAGATGATGGGTGTAACGGGAGTCATTTTTTGGGCATAGGATGACTGAGAACTGATATCTCGGATTACATGAGATGGGACATTAATGATAATTCATATTGCAGGATATCTTGAGATATTACAAGTTGGTTATTCTGACCCCACCAGGTCAATAGGAGAGTATTCATTCAATGTGGGGACACATACTTTTGAGGTGTTAACTGGTTCTGCTCCTAGACATTCCATTGTGTGATGCTAATACTGTTTTGTGTGTGGAATGTACTTGTCAACTGTAGTAATTAGATCATGTTAATTATGCCAGACCGGAGACAGAACGTCTGACATTGAAATGTGTATTATGCAGGTGAATCACTTATTGTCGGAGACGGAACGTCTGGGGGATAATTAACTTCTCTGAATGTCAATATCTAAAAGAATGTGATTGAAGCCCCATTCTGTGATGTGTGGGTGGAGAGTTTTTTTTTCTTTTGATTACTGTAAAATGGTTGTACTGTATATAAGAAAGCTAAGTTACCATTAAAAGTATTCACTCTTTTGACTCAGAAAGAACAGAGCGTATGTCTCGTCTTAATTCTGGGGGAATTCTTATGGAATGGGTCCTGTCTGCTGGATGGTTGGAGTGTCGGAAGCTGTCTTAGGTTGGAGGAATGGAAGATCATGAACAGTGTTAACCCCTGACCGTTACAATTGTTGGCTAGCAGTGAGATGATCCCACAGCCTTAAAGGACAGCTACAAGGACTTACTGGAGAACCACGGAAGACCGGCCAGCAACCATAAGAAGATGGACATGATCACAGAACTTGTCCAAATGGATGGAGCTGAAAGACCCAACTTAACGGAAAGGCCCAGTGTAACAGACAGGACCCCGGAGGAGGCAAGTTTTGATCGGGCTATCAAACTAAGACTGGCACACTATGGCCCTAACCCTCCACCGGAGATCATAGACCGAGTTATAGCGGCTGTGGACGCAAATTGGCTACGGCAAAGACGTTCTGCAGCAGCAGAAGTCACAGCAGCACCAACTGAAAGGAGAAAGATACATTTTGCTGCTTTTAAGAATTTCATTGAAACTGAAGGGGAGATCGATGGGTACCTTGCTGATTTTGAACGGCAATGTGCCCTACACCGGGTGCCCACAGAGGAATGGGTTACCATTTTGTCTGGGAAATTGTCCGGCCGGGCCAGTGAAGCGTTCAGGGCCATCCCAGACAAGGATATTATGAACTATGGACTGGTAAAAGAAGCACTTTTGGCCAGGTGTGCCGTCACACCGGAGGCATACCGGAGACGGTTCCGAGAGACGAGCAAGCAGACTGGAGACTCATATACCGAGTGGGCATGCCGCCTACACCGCACAGCATCCCACTGGGTCAATGGATGCCAAGCAGAATCCGGGGAAGAGGTGCTGCAGGTGTTCCTGCTGGAGCACTTCTTTGACAAACTGTCCCGGGGAGTCAGAGAGTGGGTCCGGGACAGATACCCTTTCTCCTTGTCTGAAGCAGCTCGCCTGGCGGACGAATACACAGATGCCCGCAAACTGGACAACTCTGTGGTCAAGACAACAGCTCGGGTGGATTATCGATCGGCGGCTATCGCCTACCAACCCAAGTCATACCGCCCTACAGCACCACCTCCAGCGGCCACTTATCCTCAGCAGCCTAGGTTCAACTCCCAGGGCTACTCACAACCCATCAAGTGTTTTGGGTGTAAACAGCTAGGACACAAAAAGTCAGACTGTCCCTTGAATCCACCCAGGCAGTCAGTCATGGAGACAGCCGGCGGCCCACTGCGTTGAGGAGGAAGAACCTTGGGGCGTCCTGCACGAGGCAGATACAATACAAGCAGCTAACCAGGACAACAGGCAGCAACACAGACAGACTGTCCGGGTCAATGGAAAGGTAGCCAATGGGCTACGTGATACTGAGGCCACCATGACCCTGCTACAGAAGAAACTCATCCCAGAGAGCCAGCACACCGGAGACACTGTAGCCGTAAGAGTAGCGGGAGGCACCGTCTTCCGGCTACCTAATGCCCGGGTTCACCTGGATTGGGGGGTTGGTTCGGGACATGTGAATGTGGGGGTGATGAAGGATTTGCCAGCGGATGTACTACTGGGGAATGATTTGGCCCCCCCTTGTTTCTGCTTATGCCCCGATGTGCTCCGCTGAAGCCCACACAGTGACTACCTGTGCCCAGACCCATGCTGCTGGAACCAACCCGCTTGCTGCTGAGACCCGGGTAAGATTACCTTCCCCGACATGTACCTTAGATCCGGCACAATATCACAGTCTAAAATGGGAATGTGACAAATTGGCCAGTGAGAAATCAGAGATGCAACGTCACTATGTCATGTATTATGAGATGTCCCGGGGCTTGAACATTGAAATGCACAAACAGGCGGAAATTGTCAAAAGATTAAATGGGATTTGCATCCAGGTGGTGCCGTATCTGTCCCAAGAGCATCAGCAACAGGTTTTAGGAGCCATTGAGAGAGCAAAGCAAGTGACTGTTCCAGAACTGAATTCCATTATTCACCTTCCCCATCAGCTACCGACCTGGTAAGCCAAATGGCAATGCTGATGGTTTATCCCGGGAAACAGACGTCATCCCAGCCTCCTAGTTCCGGACATCCCCAAGTTGACCCGAAAAGGATCAAGCCGGGTCTGCCGGAGTGTTCCACAAGGAGGGAGCCATGTAACAGGAGTCACTTTTTGGGCATAGGATGACTGAGAACTGATATCTCGGATTACATGAGATGGGACATTAATGATAATTCATGTATTGCAGGATATCTTGAGATATTACAAGTTGGTTATTCTGACCCCACCAGGTCAATAGGAGAGTATTCATTTATGTGGGGACACATACTTTTGAGGTGTTAACTGGGTCTGCTCCTAGACATTCCATTGTGTGATGCTAATGCTGTTTTGTGTGTGGAATGTACTTAGGGTCAACTGTAGTAATTAGGTCATGTTAATTATGTCAGACCGGAGACAGAACGTCTGACATAGGAATGTGTATTATGCAGGTGAATCACTTATTGTCGGAGACGGAACGTCTGGGGATAATTAACTTCTCTGAATGTCATTATCTAAAAGAATGTGATTGAAGCCCCATTCTGTGATGTGTGGGTGGAGAGTTTCTTTGTTCATTTGATCACTGTAAAATGGTTGTACTATACTCTTGTATGGATTAACATAGGTTTCTAGCGACACATCACTACACACACTCACAGTTCACCTCTCTCTTCTATCCTGTCATCTGTTAGTATCCCCCTGATATCTCATGTTTCCTACCATCTCGCTACCATTTCTGGCCCAGGCCTTTCATTCAGATATAATTCTATGCTAATATTGATTTATACTACTTTAGATATCTGATAAAACATACTTATGTTCACAGCCTATACATGTTATGGACTATGAGGTCTCTTTGGATACATCACTATACACATGCCATGCCTGCTCTCCGTTTGGCCCCTGGAGGGGTCCCCCCATTTTGACTCCGCCCCCTCAGCTCCCGGGTGAGACACCTGCTGCTGCCGTCTTGGGGCCGCACATTTGTAGCCATGGTCAAGCTCGGTGGTGAGTATGGGGACTAACCCCTCCTGCCCTGTGCCTTTTACAACCAATACTATGCCAGATTGCCAAACATATTTTTTTCATCCTAGGTACAGTGTTACACACCCCTGAAGAGCGAGCTGGATCTTGCGAAACTAGGCTAGTCGGGTAGTACGATGCCCGTGTATCCTGTCCACTATTATACTTGTGTACTAATATTTACTGTCTATGTATTGTTTCAATTGCCAATTGTTGGTGTTATGTATGTAACAATGTTACTTTACACATGTAAAAATTTTACTTGAATAAATGATATACTATACAATTACTGTTATTTTTACTGGCAGAAACATTACCCACTTCATTTAAAGTCTTTTTGTTTTGACTTTATGTAACAGGGATGGAAGTGGGTCACTGGGGACACCAGACCTTTCCTCGTTTTTCGTATTATGTCAGACCGGAGACAGAACGTCTGAAATTGGAATGTGTATTATGCAGGTGAATCACTTATTGTCGGAGACGGAACGTCTGGGGGATAATTAACTCCTCTGAATGTCATTATCTAAAAGAATGTGATTGAAGCCCCATTGTGTGATGTGTGGGTGGAGTGTGTTTTTGTTCCTTTGATTACTGTAAAATGGTTGTACTGTATATAAGAAAGCTAAGATACCATTAAAAGTGTTCATTTGACTCAGAAAGAACAGAGCTTGTCTCGTCTTAATTCTGGGGGAATTCTTATGGAATGGATCGGGTCTGCTGGATGGTTGGAGGGTCAGATAAGCTGTCTTGGGTTGGAGGAATGGAAGATCGTGAACAGTGTTAACCCCTGACCGTTACAATGGGGGATCTGGGGGGAGCCTCCGTACTGCTCTCTCCTTTACAATAAAGTCTCCTCTTACCCGGTGATGTGAGGGGCGGCTGATTGTCCATCATGACGTCCTTGTAGAGATCCTTGTGTCCTTCTAAATACTCCCACTCCTCCATGGAGAAATAGACAGTGACGTCCTGACACCTTATAGGAACCTGACACACACAATGATACCGTCACCATCCAGACACACCCCTTGTCTGTTACTGGATAATGTCCCAGAATCCTCCTCACCTCTCCTGTCAGCAGCTCCATCATCTTCTTGGTGACTTCTAGAATCTTCTCCATGTTGTGTCTCTCAGGTTTTAGGGAGTCACGTGGAGGCACTGTGATGGTCATGTGATCACCTGACTTCACAAGAGGAAATCTCTGTATTGGGGAACCAATAGGAATATCATGTTAGATTCCCAGAATCCTCCTCACCTCTCCGGTCAGGTCTGTATATTATTAATAGAGATAAGAGTGATGTCATGTGACCTCCCAGAATCCTCCTCACCTCTCCGGTCAGGTCTGTGTATTATTAATAGAGATAAGAGTGATGTCATGTGACCTCCCAGAATCCTCCTCACCTCTCTGGTCAGGTCTGTATTATTAATAGAGATAAGAGTGATGTCATGTGACCTCCTAGAATCCTCCTCACCCCTCCGGTCAGGTCTGTGTATTATTAATAGAGATAAGAGTGATGTCATGTGACCTCCCAGAATCCTCCTCACCCCTCCGGTCAGGTCTGTATTATTAATAGAGATAAGAGTGATGTCATGTGACCTCCCAGAATCCTCCTCACCTCTCCGGTCAGGTCTGTGTATTATTAATAGAGATAAGAGTGATGTCATGTGACCTCCCAGAATCCCCCTCACCTCTCCGGTCAGGTCTGTGTATTATTAATAGAGATAAGAGTGATGTCATGTGACCTCCCAGAATCCTCCTCACCTCTCCGGTCAGGTCTGTATTATTAATAGAGATAAGAGTGATGTCATGTGACCTCCCAGAATCCTCCTCACCTCTCCGGTCAGGTCTGTGTATTATTAATAGAGATAAGAGTGATGTCATGTGACCTCCCAGAATCCTCCTCACCTCTCCGGTCAGGTCTGTGTATTATTAATAGAGATAAGAGTGATGTCATGTGACCTCCCAGAATCCTCCTCACCTCTCCGGTCAGGTCTGTGTATTATTAATAGAGATAAGAGTGATGTCATGTGACCTCCCAGAATCCTCCTCACCCCTCCGGTCAGGTCTGTATTATTAATAGAGATAAGAGTGATGTCATGTGACCTCCCAGAATCCTCCTCACCCCTCCGGTCAGGTCTGTATTATTAATAGAGATAAGAGTGATGTCATGTGACCTCCCAGAATCCTCCTCACCTCTCCGGTCAGGTCTGTATTATTAATAGAGATAAGAGTGATGTCATGTGACCTCCCAGAATCCTCCTCACCTCTCCGGTCAGGTCTGTGTATTATTAATAGAGATAAGAGCGATGTCATGTGACCTCCCAGAATCCTCCTCACCTCTCCGGTCAGGTCTGTGTATTATTAATAGAGATAAGAGCGATGTCATGTGACCTCCCAGAATCCTCCTCACCTCTCCGGTCAGGTCTGTATTATTAATAGAGATAAGAGTGATGTCATGTGACCTCCCAGAATCCTCCTCACCTCTCCGGTCAGGTCTGTGTATTATTAATAGAGATAAGAGTGATGTCATGTGACCTCCCAGAATCCTCCTCACCTCTCCGGTCAGGGCTGTATTATTAATAGAGATAAGAGTGATGTCATGTGACCTCCCAGAATCCTCCTCACCTCTCCGGTCAGGGCTGTATTATTAATAGAGATAAGAGTGATGTCATGTGACCTCCCAGAATCCTCCTCACCTCTCCGGTCAGGTCTGTATTATTAATAGAGATAAAAGTGATGTCATGTGACCTCCCAGAATCCTCCTCACCTCTCCGGTCAGGTCTGTATTATTAATAGAGATAAGAGTGATGTCATGTGACCTCCCAGAATCCTCCTCACCTCTCCGGTCAGGTCTGTATTATTAATAGAGATAAGAGTGATGTCATGTGACCTCCCAGAATCCTCCTCACCTCTCCGGTCAGGTCTGTGTATTATTAATAGAGATAAGAGTGATGTCATGTGACCTCCCAGAATCCTCCTCACCTCTCCGGTCAGGTCTGTATTATTAATAGAGATAAGAGTGATGTCATGTGACCTCCCAGAATCCTCCTCACCTCTCCGGTCAGGTCTGTGTATTATTAATAGAGATAAGAGTGATGTCATGTGACCTCCCAGAATCCTCCTCACCTCTCCGGTCAGGTCTGTATTATTAATAGAGATAAGAGCGATGTCATGTGACCTCCCAGAATCCTCCTCACCTCTCCGGTCAGGTCTGTGTATTATTAATAGAGATAAGTGATGTCATGTGACCTCCCAGAATCCTCCTCACCTCTCCGGTCAGGTCTGTGTATTATTAATAGAGATAAGAGTGATGTCATGTGACCTCCCAGAATCCTCCTCACCTCTCCGGTCAGGTCTGTGTATTATTAATAGAGATAAGAGTGATGTCATGTGACCTCCCAGAATCCTCCTCACCTCTCCGGTCAGGTCTGTGTTTTATTAATAGAGATAAGAGTGATGTCATGTGACCTCCCAGAATCCTCCTCACCTCTCCAGTCAGGTCTGTATTATTAATAGAGATAAGAGTGATGTCATGTGACCTCCCAGAATCCTCCTCACCTCTCCGGTCAGGTCTGTATTATTAATAGAGATAAGAGTGATGTCATGTGACCTCCCAGAATCCTCCTCACCTCTCCGGTCAGGTCTGTGTATTATTAATAGAGATAAGAGTGATGTCATGTGACCTCCCAGAATCCTCCTCACCTCTCCGGTCAGGTCTGTATTATTAATAGAGATAAGAGTGATGTCATGTGACCTCCCAGAATCCTCCTCACCTCTCCGGTCAGGTCTGTATTATTAATAGAGATAAGAGTGATGTCATGTGACCTCCCAGAATCCTCCTCACCTCTCCGGTCAGGTCTGTGTATTATTAATAGAGATAAGAGTGATGTCATGTGACCTCCCAGAATCCTCCTCACCTCTCCGGTCAGGTCTGTGTATTATTAATAGAGATAAGAGTGATGTCATGTGACCTCCCAGAATCCTCCTCACCTCTCCGGTCAGGTCTGTGTATTATTAATAGAGATAAGAGTGATGTTATGTGACCTCCCAGAATCCTCCTCACCTCTCCGGTCAGGTCTGTGTATTATTAATAGAGATAAGAATGATGTCATGTGACCTCCCAGAATCCTCCTCACCTCTCCGGTCAGGTCTGTATTATTAATAGAGATAAGAGTGATGTCATGTGACCTCCCAGAATCCTCCTCACCTCTCCGGTCAGGTCTGTATTATTAATAGAGATAAGAGTGATGTCATGTGACCTCCCAGAATCCTCCTCACCTCTCCGTTCAGGTCTGTGTATTATTAATAGAGATAAGAGTGATGTCATGTGACCTCCCAGAATCCTCCTCACCTCTCCGGTCAGGTCTGTGTATTATTAATAGAGATAAGAGTGATGTCATGTGACCTCCCAGAATCCTCCTCACCTCTCCGGTCAGGTCTGTGTATTATTAATAGAGATAAGAGTGATGTCATGTGACCTCCCAGAACCCTCCTCACCTCTCCGGTCAGGTCTGTGTATTATTAATAGAGATAAGAGTGATGTCATGTGACCTCCCAGAATCCTCCTCACCTCTCCGGTCAGGTCTGTGTATTATTAATAGAGATAAGAGTGATGTCATGTGACCTCCTCCCAGAATCCTCCTCACCTCTCCGGTCAGGTCTGTGTTTTATTAATAGAGATAAGAGTGATGTCATGTGACCTCCCAGAATCCTCCTCACCTCTCCGTCAGGTCTGTATTATTAATAGAGATAAGAGTGATGTCATGTGACCTCCCAGAATCCTCCTCACCTCTCCGGTCAGGTCTGTATTATTAATAGAGATAAGAGTGATGTCATGTGACCTCCCAGAATCCTCACCTCTCCGGTCAGCAGGTAGATGATCTCCAGGGTGAGGTTTAGTATCCTCTCAGTCATGTGACTCCGGTCCGCCTTCATCCTCATTGGTCTTGTGATGTATGAAGGTTTCTCTGTAGAAGGACAGCGTAGAATTATCTGGACGGTATTGGTCGTACAATGCCTTGTGTGTGTGTGCAGGGCCGCCCATAGGAGGAGCCGTGTGTGTGCAGGGCCGCCCATAGCAGGAGCCGTGTGTGTGCAGGGCCGCCCATAGGAGGAGCCGTGTGTGTGCAGGGCCGCCCATAGCAGGAGCCGTGTGTGTGCAGGGCCGCCCATTAGGAGGAGCCGTGTGTGTGCGCAGGGCCGCCCATTAGGAGGAGCCGTGTGTGTGCGCAGGGCCGCCCGTAGGAGGAGCCGTGTGTGTGCAGGGCCGCCCGTAGGAGGAGCCGTGTGTGTGCAGGGCCGCCCATTAGGAGGAGCTGTGTGTGTGCAGGGCCGCCCATTAGGAGGAGCCGTGTGTGTGTGCAGGGCCGCCCATTAGGAGGAGCTGTGTGTGTGCAGGGCCGCCCATAGGAGGAGCCGTGTGTGTGCAGGGCCGCCCATAGGAGGAGCCGTGTGTGTGCGCAGGGCCGCCCATTAGGAGGAGCCGTGTGTGTGCAGGGCCGCCCGTAGGAGGAGCCGTGTGTGTGCAGGGCCGCCCATTAGGAGGAGCTGTGTGTGTGCAGGGCCGCCCATTAGGAGGAGCCGTGTGTGTGTGCAGGGCCGCCCATTAGGAGGAGCTGTGTGTGTGCAGGGCCGCCCATAGGAGGAGCCGTGTGTGTGCAGGGCCGCCCATAGGAGGAGCCGTGTGTGTGCGCAGGGCCGCCCATTAGGAGGAGCCGTGTGTGTGCGCAGGGCCGCCCATTAGGAGGAGCCGTGTGTGCGCAGGGCCGCCCATTAGGAGGAGCCGTGTGTGCGCAGGGCCGCCCATTAGGAGGAGCCGTGTGTGCGCAGGGCCGCCCATTAGGAGGAGCCGTGTGTGCGCAGGGCCGCCCATTAGGAGGAGCCGTGTGTGCGCAGGGCCGCCCATTAGGAGGAGCCGTGTGTGCGCAGGGCCGCCCATAGGAGGAGCCGTGTGCGCAGGGCCGCCCATAGGAGGAGCCGTGTGCGCAGGGCCGCCCATAGGAGGAGCCGTGTGCGCAGGGCCGCCCGTAGGAGGAGCCGTGTGCGCAGGGCCGCCCATAGGAGGAGCCGTGTGCGCAGGGCCGCCCATAGGAGGAGCCGTGTGTGCGCAGGGCCGCCCATTAGGAGGAGCCGTGTGCGCAGGGCCGCCCATAGGAGTGGATGAACACGCTGCACATAAGGCCAAACACTTTAGCAGCATGCTGCAATTGTTTTGTAGTATACACTGTAGGACTGTAAGAGGTTGAAGAGGGTAGTAATGCGGTGCGCTCAGCACCCCGTGGCGAGCAGTGGGTGTGGCCAAATTGCATTAACAGTGGGAGGGTCTTAACCACTTCCCAACAATGCTATAGCAAAAGACATCTACAGCGTGGTCTTCCAGTTCTGAGGGGGTGTCCATGGACATCCTCCCACAACCACACCCCCCGGGGCGCGCATTTGGCGCACTCGGTGATCACAGCTGGTCACAATGTAAACAGACCTGCCGGTTATTGGTTTTCCTTTCCTCACGCGCTGTCACAGTGTGAGGAGAGGAGAGCTGGTAACCGGCAAGTTTGTTAGGGACACATACTGATAATCAAGGTATGGATCATCCGTGTCCCGATCATCAGTGCCGCTTCATCCGTGTCCCGATCATCAGTGCCGCTTCATCAGTGTCCCGATCATCAGTGCCGCTTCATCAGTGTCCCGATCATCAGTGCAGCTTCATCAGTGTCCCGATCATCAGTGCCGCTTCATCAGTGTCCCGATCATCAGTGCCGCTTCATCAGTGTCCCGATCATCAGTGCCGCTTCATCAGTGTCCCGATCATCAGTGCAGCTTCATCAGTGTCCTGATCATCAGTGCCGCTTCATCAGTGTCCCGATCATCAGTGCCGCTTCATCAGTGTCCCGATCATCAGTGTCCCGATCATCAGTGCCGCTTCATTAGTGTCCTGATCATCAGTGCCGCTTCATCAGTTCCCCGATCATCAGTGCCGCTTCATCAGTGTCCCGATCATCAGTGCCGCTTCATCAGTGTCCCGATCATCAGTGCCGCTTCATTAGTGTCCTGATCATCAGTGCCGCTTCATCAGTTCCCCGATCATCAGTGCCGCTTCATCAGTTCCCCGATCATCAGTGCCCAACAGTGAAGGAGAAAAATTATTTTGCGGGGTGGACAGCAGTGGACAGGGGGACAGTAGTCAGGTGGACAAAGGGGGGGGCAGTAGGGTGGACAGGGGGGCAGTAGTCGGGTGAATAAGGGGGGGCAGTATGGTGTACAGGGGGCATGAGTCAGGTGGATAATTGGGGGGCAGTAGGGTGGACAGGGGGCATGAGTCAGGTGGACGGGGGGAGCAGTAGGGTGGACAGGGGGCATGAGTCAGGTGGACAGGGGGGGAGCAGTAGGGTGGACAGAGGGCATGAGTCAGGTGGACAAAGGGGGGCAGCGGGGTGTACAGGGGGGCATGAGTCAGGTGGATAAGGGGGGGCAGTAGGGTGGACAGAGGGCATGAGTCAGGTGGACAGGGGGGAGCAGTAGGGTGAACAGGGGGCAGTAGTCGGGTGGACAAAGGGGGGAAGCGGGGTGTACAGGGGGGCACGAGTCAGGTGGATAAGGGGGGGCAGTAGGGTGGACAGAGGGCATGAGTCAGATGGACAGGGGGGGAGCAGTAGGGTGGATGGGGGGGGGCAGTAGGGTGGACAGGGGGCAGTAGTCAGGTGGACAAAAGGGAGCAGCGGGGTGTACAGGGGGGCAGTAGTCAGTAGGGGTGCAACGGATCGTCATTGATCCGTACCGAAAAAGATTGATCCGAACCGCACACACGTGATCCGAGGATTGTTTTCTAAAAAAAATAAAAAAAACATTTGCGCATGTTCAGTCCACACACAGCGTGGTCATGGCGAACGGAGGAGCTTGAATGCCCCGCGTCATTTAAATCCCCTGTATGGGAGCATTTTGTCTTCCCTGTCAAATATAATGATGAAGGAAAGAGGTTAGTGGATAAAACCGTGACGGTGTGTAGGCACTGTGGCACAAGAATGCCATCAAGTATTGTCACTAGGGGTGCAACTGATCCGTACGGATCAGCACCTTCGGGTCGGGACACACGGCGATCCACGGGCCTCCCGGTCCATAGGAAAGGTCGCGGCTTCGGCCTAGCTATCGAAGCAGCGGCCATCGAGGTCCACCCGGCGCGGGGGATGCAGGCTGCTCCTCGGAAGTTTGTGGGCACTTGAGCTCAATATGTCATTGACTCCTAACAGCCCAGCGATGAGCTCCATGCTGCACCCTGAGGAATCCACACGGGGAGCCGCCGCCGCCGCACCGGGCGTCCTGCTGCTTGCCAGAGAAGAGAGAGGAGGCGATCGGGGGGGATCTGTATGGACTGAGCACGTAGGGGGGATTTTCACTAGACACTCAGCCCGCCGATCAATGACACTAAAGGGATCTGATGATTGGGATAGTTCAGGTCACAGTAGGGAACTGGTGACACCACTTTCGTACATGGGGCTGCGACTTCCACTTGGCTGCACATATAAGTATTGCAAGATGCAGTTATTTCAACACAAAACAGAGCTTATACGCTTAAATACAATATTTGTAAATCTGACGGACTGTTTAAATGTGAAAATCAGAGGTGTTCTGTCACATTAGCAATAAACAGTCCGTCGGATTTCCAAACACTATATTTAAGCACATAAGCTCCGTTTTGTGTTGAGAAGAACTGTGAAATCTAAAACTCTGGTGGGTGTAACAAGATTTGTCTTTTTTTTTGCTGATCCGAGGATCGATCCGATCCGTGAGTTTTTTGATCCGTTGCACTCCTAGTAGTCAGGGGGGCATTGGGGTGGACTGAGGGACAGCGGGGTAGTAGTGGACAGCGGGGTGTACAGGGGGGCATGAGTAAGGTGGACAGGGGGGCAGCAGTCGGGGTGGATAATGGGAGGCAGTAGTCAGATGGACAGGGGGCAGTTGTCCGGTGGATAAGCGGGGTGCAGTGGGGTGGATAAGGGGGGCAGTAGTCAGAAAGACAGGGGGGCAGCAGTTGGGTGGCCAAGGGGGGGCAGTAGGGTGGACAGGGGCCAGTAGTCAGGGGGACATTGGGGTGGACTGAGGGACAGCAGGGTAGTAGTGGACAGCGGGGTGTACAGGGGGGCATGAGTCAGGTGGACAGGAGGGCAGTAGTCAGGTGGACAGGGGGGGAGCAGTAGGGTGGAAAGGGGGCAGTAGTCGGGTGGATAAGGGGGGGCAGTAGGGTGGACAGAGGGCATGAGTCAGGTGGACAGGGGGGAGCAGTAGGGTGTACAGGGGGCATGAGTCAGGTGGACAGGGAGGGGGCAGTAGTTGGGTGGATAAGGGGGGGCAGTAGGGTGTACAGGGGGCATGAGTCAGGTGGACGGGGGGAGCAGTAGGGTGGACAGGGGGCATGAGTCAGGTGGACAGGGGGGAGCAGTAGGGTGGACAGGGGGGCAGTAGTCGGGTGGACAAAGGGGGGCAGCGGGGTGTACAGGGGGGCACGAGTCAGGTGGATAAGGGGGGGCAGTAGGGTGGACAGAGGGCATGAGTCAGATGGACAGGGGGGGAGCAGTAGGGTGGATAGGGGGGCAGTAGTCGGTGGATAAGGGGGGGCAGTAGGGTGGACAGGGGGCAGTAGTCAGGTGGACAAAGGGGAGCAGCGGGGTGTACAGGGGGGCAGTAGTCAGGGGGGCATTGGGGTGGACTGAGGGACAGCGGGGTAGTAGTGGACAGCGGGGACAGGGGGGCAGCAGTTGGGTGGACAGGGGGGGGGCAGTAGTTAGGTGGACAGGGGGGCAGTAGGGTGGACAGGGGGGGGGGGCAGTAGTTGGGTGGATAGTAGGGAGACACTGGACTGCAGACCTCTCTCTGGGAAGTGATTTGGCTCCGGTCTATAACTGGCGCTATTATGTGTATGAATGTGAGTCAGAGACTTAGATTGTAAGCTCCTGGGGCGGGGACTGATGTGAATGTACAATGTGTATATAAAGTGCTGTAATAATAATAATAACTAGAAAATAAAATCTTATTACCTTCTCTGCTGCCAGTTCCAGCAATGTCTTCTCTCTACTTCCTCCTGACTCACCTCTCACCTGGAACTTCCTGTTTATATCCTGACATCACTTCCTGTCTTTTCCTGACATCACTTCCTGTCTTCCATAGAGACTTCCTGTGCTGGTATAAGTTAGATTGCCGCCTTGTGGCGATAAAAGGAACTACAGTCCTGAGACTTGCCTCTGGCCCCCGACAATTGGAAATCACGGCTGAACACACAACTCGCGTTTGGGTGCCATTGTTCTTTTCTTTTCTTTTAACAGGTATAAAGTTCAATATGAAATTTGCAGCATGTACAAATAGCGTGGCCCTTTATCTTCAATGGCACCCAAACGCACACCTCCCAACATTGTGAGCTGGAAATGAGGGACACCTACTAACAAACGTATGCAGGCATAGGACACACCCCTTCGCCACGCCCCCTTAAAGGAGAATTAACCAAAAAAAGGGGTTAATTAAATCCACAAGTTTTCCCCACTGCTCTTCTTTTATATCGGCTTTTAAAATGTACGTGTAGCGCTACCCCCTCAGGAGCCGCTGATTGTTTTGAGATCGGCGTATTAAGTTACCTCTATGTGATGTCTAGGGGTGAAAGTAGTGAGCAGAGCAATAAGCGAATGTCCAATCAGCAGATGAAGTTTTCTGAATGCTTTATTTCTCGGCCCAACATCAACCTGAGGAGACAGGAAAGGGCGATGAAGTGAGAGAACTTTGCGGTATCAGGCTTTGGATAGAGGGAAAGCAATCCGGCTGTCTGTAGTAGATACAGTTCGTCGCCACTCTAGCCGGAGTGGGTGAAGTGCCCCCGGACAGACTCCTGCCACGAGCCTGGCAGCCGGAGTGCCACTTTAACCACTTAAGGACCGGACCAATATGCTGCCGAAAGACCCAAGGCGTTTTTACAATTCGGCACTGCTTTGCTTTAACAGACAATTGCGCGGTCGTGCGACGTGGCTCCCAAACAAAATTGACGTTCTTTTTTCCCCACAAATAGAGCTTTCTTTTGGTGGTATTTGATCACCTCTGCGATTTTTATTTTTTGTGCTATAAACAAAAATAGAGCAACAATTTGGAAAAAAAAGCAATATTTTTTACTTTTTACTAAAATAAATATCCCCCAAAAATATATACAAATTTTTTTTTCCCTCAGTTTAGGCCGATACGTATTCTTCTACATGTTTTTGGTAAAAAAAATTGCAATAAGCGTTTATTGATTGGTTTGCGCAAAATGTATAGCGTTTACAAAATAGGGGATAGTTTTATTGCATTTTTATTTTTTTAATTTTTTTTACTACTAATGGCTGCGATCAGCGATTTTTTTCGTGACTGCGACATTATGGCGGACACTTCGGACAATTTTGACACATTTTTGGGACCATTGTCATTTTCACAGCAAAAAATGCATTTAAATTGCATTGTTTATTGTGAAAATGACAGTTGCAGTTTGGGAGTTAACCACAAGGGGCGCTGTAGGAGTTAGGGTTCACCTAGTGTGTGTTTACAACTGTAGGGGGGTGTGGCTGTAGGACTGACGTCATTGATCGAGTCTCCCTATAAAAGGGATGACGCGATCGATGCGCCGACACAGTGAAGCACGGGGAAGCCATGTTTACATACGCCTCTCCCCGTTCTTCAGCCTCGGGGACCGATCGCGACGGATCGGCTATAAACGAATAGCCGCGCCCTCGTCCCGGATCGCTCCCCGAGGGAATCCGACCGCCGCATGTACCGGGGGGGGGGGGCCCGATCGGACCCCCGACCCACGTCAAGCAGAGGACGTACAGGTACGTGATTGTGCCTGTCCGTGCCATTCTGCTGACGTAAATGTACATGAGGAGGTCGGGAAGGGGTTAAGGTTGCTGGGAAGGAACAAGTCTCTGCCACAGACCCAGCTCTGATTATATTACATTTCTGATGCCCGATGAGGCCTCTGCCACCGGCTCAATGCTGACAATGTGAACAGCAGAGGGAATCCTCCCAATAGATCATGTCAGGGTCACCGGGTGACAGTGGAAGTGTACCTGTCAGTGTCCGGTCACCAGATCCCCGATGGTTCCTTCAAGCCTCTCAGACAACCTGCCTCCGGATTCTCCTAGAGCCGACCCCCCACCGCACAGCACGTAGCTTAGGACCTCTTCAATAGAGCTGGGGACCCTGTCAGTCACTGGGGCCCCCGGTAGCATCAGTTGCTCCAGGCCATGAGGACCCAGAGTCAGGAACTCTACTTTGCGTGCGACCCCAGGCCAGGTAGGCCATAGTGGTGGGGCCCGCGATGTGCGCACACCCTGAAGGTGGATGCCGCACCTGGAACCAGGAACCCCCGAAAAACCAAGAGCAACGGCTTCCGCCACAGAAATACCCCCTCCCAGCATGCACAGCGAGGGAAAGCTCCTCTAATTGGCCGCTGAGAAGAAGTGGCTCCGCCTGGACCTCTCTGGTGCCACCTGCCGCCCAGAGATGGTACCACATCCCCGGAACGCAGTCTGACCCACAGGACAATCCAGATTTGGCGACAACCAAATGTAACACAATTCGGAATGAGAGCAACTTACCTCTCTCATTCCCCCGCTAACTTTAGCGTAGCGCCCTTTCTGAAAGTAAGGGGGCGCTACATACAAAATCAGCAATTCAGAGATCAGATGGAAGGTTTATCTCTGGAAAACACTTTGTGAAAGATAAAAAGTGCATTTTATATACAACTTTATGGATCAGACCGACGTGAGGGACAAATGAGGAGGAAAGAGGGACAGAGGGACATTGTGCCAAATCAGGGACATTGTGCCAAATCAGGGACAGGCTCTCCAAATCAGGGACAGTCTCTCCAAATCAGGGACAGTCTCTCCAAATCAGGGACAGTCTCTCCAAATCAGGGACAGTCCTCCAAATCAGGGACAGTCTCTCCAAATCAGGGACAGTCTCTCCAAATCAGGGACAGTCTCTAGAAATCAGGGACAGTCTCTCCAAATCAGGGACAGCCTCTCCAAATCAGGGACAGGCTCTCCAAATCAGGGACAGTCTCTAGAAATCAGGGACAGTCTCTCCAAATCAGGGACAGTCTCTCCAAATCAGGGACAGTCTCTCCAAATCGGGGACAGTCTCTCCAAATCAGGGACAGTCTCTCCAAATCAGGGACAGGCTCTCCAAATCAGGGACAGTCTCTCCAAATCAGGGACAGTCTCTAGAAATCAGGGACAGCCTCTCCAAATCAGGGACAGTCTCTCCAAATCAGTGACAGTCTCTAGAAATCAGGGACAGTCTCTCCAAATCAGGGACAGTCTCTCCAAATCAGGGACAGGCTCTCCAAATCAGGGACAGTCCTCCAAATCAGGGACAGTCTCTCCAAATCAGGGACATTGTGCCAAATCAAGGACAGTCTCTCCAAATCAGGGACAGGCCCTCCAAATCAGGGACAGTCTCTCCAAATCAGGGACAGTCTCTCCAAATCAGGGACAGTCTCTCCAAATCAGGGACAGGCCCTCCAAATCAGGGACAGTCTCTCCAAATCAGGGACAGTCTCTCCAAATCAGGGACAGTCTCTCCAAATCAGGGACAGTCTCTCCAAATCAGGGACAGTCTCTCCAAATCAGGGACAGGCCCTCCAAATCAGGGACAGTCTCTCCAAATCAGGGACAGTCTCTCCAAATCAGGGACAGTCTCTCCAAATCAGGGACAGTCTCTCCAAATCAGGGACAGTCTCTCCAAATCAGGGACAGTCTCTCCAAATCAGGGACAGTCCCTCCAAATCAGGGACAGGCTCTCCAAATCAGGGACAGTCCCTCCAAATCAGGGACAGTCTCTCCAAATCAGGGACAGTCTCTCCAAATCAGGGACAGGCTCTCCAAATCAGGGACAGGCTCTCCAAATCAGGGACAGTCCCTCCAAATCAGGGACAGGCTCTCCAAATCAGGGACAGTCTCTCCAAATCAGGGACAGTCTCTCCAAATCAGGGACAGTCTCTAGAAATCAGGGACAGTCTCTCCAAATCAGGGACAGTCTCTCCAAATCAGGGACAGTCTCTCCAAATCAGGGACAGTCTCTAGAAATCAGGGACAGTCTCTCCAAATCAGGGACAGTCTCTCCAAATCAGGGACAGTCTCTCGAAATCAGGGACAGTCTCTAGAAATCAGGGACAGTCTCTCCAAATCAGGGACAGTCTCTCCAAATCAGGGACAGTCTCTCCAAATCAGGGACAGTCTCTCCAAATCAGGGACAGTCCCTCGAAATCAGGGTCAGTCTCTCCAAATCAGGGACAGTCTCTCCAAATCAGGGACAGTCTCTCGAAATCAGGGACAGTCTCTGGAAATCAGGGACAGTCTCTCCAAATCAGGGACAGTCTCTCCAAATCAGGGACAGTCTCTCCAAATCAGGGACAGTCCCTCCAAATCAGGGACAGTCTCTAGAAATCAGGGACAGTCTCTAGAAATCAGGGACAGTCTCTCGAAATCAGGGACAGTCTCTCCAAATCAGGGACAGTCTCTGGAAATCAGGGACAGTCTCTCGAAATCAGGGACAGTTGGGAGCGATGCCAAACGTGGTTGGATTCTGCTGTGATTGTCACGTGACAGAATTGCGCAGCGATCGTGACAAAACACGCGGTTATAAATGGCCCTAAGCTTGTTCCCTGAGAAAGGAGCAGAAGCTTGATGCAGGTACCGTGCGTCCGTAGGACCGCCCCTCGGAGGGACATTTCCGCGTATATAAAACGGTCTGATGGGCCTCAGAGGGCGGATTGCGTCATCGTTGTGTCCCGGATGCTGCAGGACAGTCCCGGGATTTTGGCTGCTGTCCTATCATGTCCTCATCCTGCAGGTTCCAGGACTCTGTGCGGAGTGGCCCCGGGGGGATGAATGCTGGAACACCCTGTAGCACCCTCCTAGGGGGGGCAGAGGAGCCACGGGAGCCGTTTCGTGTCACGCAGGTTTCTGCTCCTTTCCCCGTCCTCTGGAGTTTTCTGGGAGGGGGAGGAGGTCAGGGGGCCGGAATATTTAGGGGTCTCCAGCCAATCCTTGTGGAGGGAAAGTCCATAAAGAAGACAGAGTCTGGGAGCGGAGTCCAGCGGCCTGGAAGTGGCTCCTGCAGTGGGGGCTCTGTCCCCTGGGGAAGGAGAGGCCTCAGGAGTCCCTTAGAATAGGACCCTACCAGGAGAGGGACAGACGGGCTCCATGTCAAAGTTCCAGGAGTTCTGGAGTGAGGAGGCTCCATTTTCTGGGACTCAAAGGAGAAGTGACTGGGGGGTGTCAGGATCGGGTGTAGCCAAGAGTTGTGCCCGTCAGCCAGGGGCCCCCATATCTGACACCATCATTGGACAATAGAAAATTGGAAAAGGTTTTCAGGTCAGAATTTGGCGCACGGATCCATCCTGTCTTCTATCGCCGGTCCAGGCTGGTGGTGGGGGTGTAATGGTGTGGGGGATGGGGTATCACCGGGTCAGGGTGGGGGTGGGGGTGTAATGGTGTGGGGGGGGGGGGGGGGGTATCACCGGGTCAGGGTGGGGGTGGGGGTGTAATGGTGTGGGGGGGGGGTATCACCGGGTCAGGGTGGGGGTGGGGGTGTAATGGTGTGGGGGATGGGGTATCACCGGGTCAGGGTGGGGGTGGGGGTGTAATGGTGTGGGGGGGGGGTATCACCGGGTCAGGGTGGGGGTGGGGGTGTAATGGTGTGGGGGGGGGGGGGGGGGGGGTATCACCGGGTCAGGGTGGGGGTGGGGGTGTAATGGTGTGGGGGGGGGGGTATCACCGGGTCAGGGTGGGGGTGGGGGTGTAATGGTGGGGGGGGGGGGTATTTTCTTGGCACAATTTGGGCCCCTTGGTACCACTTGCCGACCACTAAGCCACCGGCTAGTTCTAGGATGCCGTTATATGACAATCTTCCGTGCCTGCACTTTTCGTGTGCCCATCAGTGCCGCCTTATCGGTGCCCATCAGTGCCGCCTTATCGGTGCCCATCAGTGCCGCCTTATCGGTGCCCATCAGTGCCGCCTTATCGGTGCCCATCAGTGCCGCCTTATCGGTGCCCATCAGTGCCGCCTTATCGGTGCCCATCAGTGCCGCCTTATCGGTGCCCATCAGTGCCGCCTTATCGGTGCCCATCAGTGATGAGCACGGATAAGGCTGCACTGATGGGCACCGATGGGCTGCACTGATGGGCACCGATCCCCCTGAAGAAGACCGGAAAGAAAAGGGTCGAAACGCATCTTCTACACCCACTAGTCCTTAGGGAACTTAGCTCAGTCACAGCCAAGCTGCCATTCCTCATGTTTAAAGTCACCTTACTGACTGATCGGCGGAGAGCAAATGTGGTGCCAATTTACCAAGAAGCATGGAGATCTATATACCAGGAAACTACAGAGCAGTCAGCCTGACACCAATAGTATGTAAGGGACTCTATACAGAGATTTGTATCAGAAGTGACACCCGGAGTCATGGAAGACCGATCTCCTCACACCAACCGATCATCCTTCTATGAGATGGGGAATGACCGATCATCCTTCTATGAGATGGGGAATGACCGATCATCCTTCTATGAGATGGGGAATGACCGATCATCCTTCTATGAGATGGGGAATGACCGATCATCCTTCTATGAGATGGGGAATGACCGATCATCCTTCTATGAGATGGGGAATGACCGATCATCCTTCTATGAGATGGGGAATGACCGATCATCCTTCTATGAGATGGGGAATGACCGATCATCCTTCTATGAGATGGGGAATGACCGATCATCCTTCTATGAGATGGGGAATGACCGATCATCCTTCTATGAGATGGGGAATGACCGATCATCCTTCTATGAGATGGGGAATGACCGATCATCCTTCTATGAGATGGGGAATGACCGATCATCCTTCTATGAGATGGGGAATGACCGATCATCCTTCTATGAGATGGGGAATGACCGATCATCCTTCTATGAGATGGGGAATGACCGATCATCCTTCTATGAGATGGGGAATGACCGATCATCCTTCTATGAGATGGGGAATGACCGATCATCCTTCTATGAGATGGGGAATGACCGATCATCCTTCTATGAGATGGGGAATGACCGATCATCCTTCTATGAGATGGGGAATGACCGATCATCCTTCTATGAGATGGGGAATGACCGATCATCCTTCTATGAGATGGGGAATGACCGATCATCCTTCTATGAGATGGGGAATGACCGATCATCCTTCTATGAGATGGGGAATGACCGATCATCCTTCTATGAGATGGGGAATGACCGATCATCCTTCTATGAGATGGGGAATGACCGATCATCCTTCTATGAGATGGGGAATGACCGATCATCCTTCTATGAGATGGGGAATGACCGATCATCCTTCTATGAGATGGGGAATGACCGATCATCCTTCTATGAGATGGGGAATGACCGATCATCCTTCTATGAGATGGGGAATGACCGATCATCCTTCTATGAGATGGGGAATGACCGATCATCCTTCTATGAGATGGGGAATGACCGATCATCCTTCTATGAGATGGGGAATGACCGATCATCCTTCTATGAGATGGGGAATGACCGATCATCCTTCTATGAGATGGGGAATGACCGATCATCCTTCTATGAGATGGGGAATGACCGATCATCCTTCTATGAGATGGGGAATGACCGATCATCCTTCTATGAGATGGGGAATGACCGATCATCCTCTATGAGATGGGGAATGACCGATCATCCTTCTATGAGATGGGGAATGACCGATCATCCTTCTATGAGATGGGGAATGACCGATCATCCTTCTATGAGATGGGGAATGACCGATCATCCTTCTATGAGATGGGGAATGACCGATCATCCTTCTATGAGATGGGGAATGACCGATCATCCTTCTATGAGATGGGGAATGACCGATCATCCTTCTATGAGATGGGGAATGACCGATCATCCTTCTATGAGATGGGGAATGACCGATCATCCTTCTATGAGATGGGGAATGACCGATCATCCTTCTATGAGATGGGGAATGACCGATCATCCTTCTATGAGATGGGGAATGACCGATCATCCTTCTATGAGATGGGGAATGACCGATCATCCTTCTATGAGATGGGGAATGACCGATCATCCTTCTATGAGATGGGGAATGACCGATCATCCTTCTATGAGATGGGGAATGACCGATCATCCTTCTATGAGATGGGGAATGACCGATCATCCTTCTATGAGATGGGGAATGACCGATCATCCTTCTATGAGATGGGGAATGACCGATCATCCTTCTATGAGATGGGGAATGACCGATCATCCTTCTATGAGATGGGGAATGACCGATCATCCTTCTATGAGATGGGGAATGACCGATCATCCTTCTATGAGATGGGGAATGACCGATCATCCTTCTATGAGATGGGGAATGACCGATCATCCTTCTATGAGATGGGGAATGACCGATCATCCTTCTATGAGATGGGGAATGACCGATCATCCTTCTATGAGATGGGGAATGACCGATCATCCTTCTATGAGATGGGGAATGACCGATCATCCTTCTATGAGATGGGGAATGACCGATCATCCTTCTATGAGATGGGGAATGACCGATCATCCTTCTATGAGATGGGGAATGACCGATCATCCTTCTATGAGATGGGGAATGACCGATCATCCTTCTATGAGATGGGGAATGACCGATCATCCTTCTATGAGATGGGGAATGACCGATCATCCTTCTATGAGATGGGGAATGACCGATCATCCTTCTATGAGATGGGGAATGACCGATCATCCTTCTATGAGATGGGGAATGACCGATCATCCTTCTATGAGATGGGGAATGACCGATCATCCTTCTATGAGATGGGGAATGACCGATCATCCTTCTATGAGATGGGGAATGACCGATCATCCTTCTATGAGATGGGGAATGACCGATCATCCTTCTATGAGATGGGGAATGACCGATCATCCTTCTATGAGATGGGGAATGACCGATCATCCTTCTATGAGATGGGGAATGACCGATCATCCTTCTATGAGATGGGGAATCTAGACCGATCATCCTTCTATGAGATGGGGAATGACCGATCATCCTTCTATGAGATGGGGAATGACCGATCATCCTTCTATGAGATGGGGAATGACCGATCATCCTTCTATGAGATGGGGAATGACCGATCATCCTTCTATGAGATGGGGGATGACCGATCATCCTTCTATGAGATGGGGAATGACCGATCATCCTTCTATGAGATGGGGAATGACCGATCATCCTTCTATGAGATGGGGAATGACCGATCATCCTTCTATGAGATGGGGAATGACCGATCATCCTTCTATGAGATGGGGAATGACCGATCATCCTTCTATGAGATGGGGAATGACCGATCATCCTTCTATGAGATGGGGAATGACCGATCATCCTTCTATGAGATGGGGAATGACCGATCATCCTTCTATGAGATGGGGAATGACCGATCATCCTTCTATGAGATGGGGAATGACCGATCATCCTTCTATGAGATGGGGAATGACCGATCATCCTTCTATGAGATGGGGAATGACCGATCATCCTTCTATGAGATGGGGAATGACCGATCATCCTTCTATGAGATGGGGAATGACCGATCATCCTTCTATGAGATGGGGAATGACCGATCATCCTTCTATGAGATGGGGAATGACCGATCATCCTTCTATGAGATGGGGAATGACCGATCATCCTTCTATGAGATGGGGAATGACCGATCATCCTTCTATGAGATGGGGAATGACCGATCATCCTTCTATGAGATGGGGAATGACCGATCATCCTTCTATGAGATGGGGAATGACCGATCATCCTTCTATGAGATGGGGAATGACCGATCATCCTTCTATGAGATGGGGAATGACCGATCATCCTTCTATGAGATGGGGAATGACCGATCATCCTTCTATGAGATGGGGAATGACCGATCATCCTTCTATGAGATGGGGAATGACCGATCATCCTTCTATGAGATGGGGAATGACCGATCATCCTTCTATGAGATGGGGGATGACCGATCATCCTTCTATGAGATGGGGGATGACCGATCATCCTTCTATGAGATGGGGAATGACCGATCATCCTTCTATGAGATGGGGAATGACCGATCATCCTTCTATGAGATGGGGAAAGACCGATCATCCTTCTATGAGATGGGGAATGACCGATCATCCTTCTATGAGATGGGGAATGACCGATCATCCTTCTATGAGATGGGGAATGACCGATCATCCTTCTATGAGATGGGGAATGACCGATCATCCTTCTATGAGATGGGGAATGACCGATCATCCTTCTATGAGATGGGGAATGACCGATCATCCTTCTATGAGATGGGGAATGACCGATCATCCTTCTATGAGATGGGGAATGACCGATCATCCTTCTATGAGATGGGGAATGACCGATCATCCTTCTATGAGATGGGGAATGACCGATCATCCTTCTATGAGATGGGGAATGACCGATCATCCTTCTATGAGATGGGGAATGACCGATCATCCTTCTATGAGATGGGGAATGACCGATCATCCTTCTATGAGATGGGGAAAGACCGATCATCCTTCTATGAGATGGGGAATGACCGATCATCCTTCTATGAGATGGGGAATGACCGATCATCCTTCTATGAGATGGGGAATGACCGATCATCCTTCTATGAGATGGGGAAAGACCGATCATCCTTCTATGAGATGGGGAATGACCGATCATCCTTCTATGAGATGGGGAATGACCGATCATCCTTCTATGAGATGGGGAATGACCGATCATCCTTCTATGAGATGGGGAATGACCGATCATCCTTCTATGAGATGGGGAATGACCGATCATCCTTCTATGAGATGGGGAATGACCGATCATCCTTCTATGAGATGGGGAATGACCGATCATCCTTCTATGAGATGGGGAATGACCGATCATCCTTCTATGAGATGGGGAATGACCGATCATCCTTCTATGAGATGGGGAATG
The DNA here is from genome assembly GCF_905171775.1 of Rana temporaria. NCBI lineage: Eukaryota > Metazoa > Chordata > Amphibia > Anura > Ranidae > Rana > Rana temporaria. Next base: position 5,160 of record NW_024404418.1, on the reverse strand, counting down.
ACCGATCATCCTTCTATGAGATGGGGAATGACCGATCATCCTTCTATGAGATGGGGAATGACCGATCATCCTTCTATGAGATGGGGAAAGACCGATCATCCTTCTATGAGATGGGAATGACCGATCATCCTTCTATGAGATGGGGAATGACCGATCATCCTTCTATGAGATGGGGAATGACCGATCATCCTTCTATGAGATGGGGAATGACCGATCATCCTTCTATGAGATGGGGAATGACCGATCATCCTTCTATGAGATGGGGAATGACCGATCATCCTTCTATGAGATGGGGAATGACCGATCATCCTTCTATGAGATGGGGAATGACCGATCATCCTTCTATGAGATGGGGAATGACCGATCATCCTTCTATGAGATGGGGAATGACCGATCATCCTTCTATGAGATGGGGAATGACCGATCATCCTTCTATGAGATGGGGAATGACCGATCATCCTTCTATGAGATGGGGAATGACCGATCATCCTTCTATGAGATGGGGAATGACCGATCATCCTTCTATGAGATGGGGAATGACCGATCATCCTTCTATGAGATGGGGAATGACCGATCATCCTTCTATGAGATGGGGAATGACCGATCATCCTTCTATGAGATGGGGAATGACCGATCATCCTTCTATGAGATGGGGAATGACCGATCATCCTTCTATGAGATGGGGAATGACCGATCATCCTTCTATGAGATGGGGAATGACCGATCATCCTTCTATGAGATGGGGAATGACCGATCATCCTTCTATGAGATGGGGAATGACCGATCATCCTTCTATGAGATGGGGAATGACCGATCATCCTTCTATGAGATGGGAATGACCGATCATCCTTCTATGAGATGGGGAAGGACCGATCATCCTTCTATGAGATGGGGAATGACCGATCATCCTTCTATGAGATGGGGAATGACCGATCATCCTTCTATGAGATGGGGAATGACCGATCATCCTTCTATGAGATGGGGAATGACCGATCATCCTTCTATGAGATGGGGAATGACCGATCATCCTTCTATGAGATGGGGAATGACCGATCATCCTTCTATGAGATGGGGAATGACCGATCATCCTTCTATGAGATGGGGAATGACCGATCATCCTTCTATGAGATGGGGAATGACCGATCATCCTTCTATGAGATGGGGAATGACCGATCATCCTTCTATGAGATGGGGAATGACCGATCATCCTTCTATGAGATGGGGAATGACCGATCATCCTTCTATGAGATGGGGAATGACCGATCATCCTTCTATGAGATGGGGAATGACCGATCATCCTATGAGATGGGGAATGACCGATCATCCTTCTATGAGATGGGAATGACCGATCATCCTTCTATGAGATGGGGAATGACCGATCATCCTTCTATGAGATGGGGAATGACCGATCATCCTTCTATGAGATGGGGAATGACCGATCATCCTTCTATGAGATGGGGAATGACCGATCATCCTTCTATGAGATGGGGAATGACCGATCATCCTTCTATGAGATGGGGAATGACCGATCATCCTTCTATGAGATGGGGAATGACCGATCATCCTTCTATGAGATGGGAATGACCGATCATCCTTCTATGAGATGGGGAATGACCGATCATCCTTCTATGAGATGGGGAATGACCGATCATCCTTCTATGAGATGGGGAATGACCGATCATCCTTCTATGAGATGGGGAATGACCGATCATCCTTCTATGAGATGGGGAATGACCGATCATCCTTCTATGATCATCCTTCTATGAGATGGGGAATGACCGATCATCCTTCTATGAGATGGGGAATGACCGATCATCCTTCTATGAGATGGGGAATGACCGATCATCCTTCTATGAGATGGGGAATGACCGATCATCCTTCTATGAGATGGGGAATGACCGATCATCCTTCTATGAGATGGGGAATGACCGATCATCCTTCTATGAGATGGGGAATGACCGATCATCCTTCTATGAGATGGGGAATGACCGATCATCCTTCTATGAGATGGGGAATGACCGATCATCCTTCTATGAGATGGGGAATGACCGATCATCCTTCTATGAGATGGGGAATGACCGATCATCCTTCTATGAGATGGGGAATGACCGATCATCCTTCTATGAGATGGGGAAAGACCGATCATCCTTCTATGAGATGGGGAATGACCGATCATCCTTCTATGAGATGGGGAATGACCGATCATCCTTCTATGAGATGGGGAATGACCGATCATCCTTCTATGAGATGGGGAATGACCGATCATCCTTCTATGAGATGGGGAATGACCGATCATCCTTCTATGAGATGGGGAATGACCGATCATCCTTCTATGAGATGGGGAATGACCGATCATCCTTCTATGAGATGGGGAATGACCGATCATCCTTCTATGAGATGGGGAATGACCGATCATCCTTCTATGAGATGGGGAATGACCGATCATCCTTCTATGAGATGGGGAATGACCGATCATCCTTCTATGAGATGGGGAATGACCGATCATCCTTCTATGAGATGGGGAATGACCGATCATCCTTCTATGAGATGGGGAATGACCGATCATCCTTCTATGAGATGGGGAATGACCGATCATCCTTCTATGAGATGGGGAATGACCGATCATCCTTCTATGAGATGGGGAATGACCGATCATCCTTCTATGAGATGGGGAATGACCGATCATCCTTCTATGAGATGGGGAATGACCGATCATCCTTCTATGAGATGGGGAATGACCGATCATCCTTCTATGAGATGGGGAATGACCGATCATCCTTCTATGAGATGGGGAATGACCGATCATCCTTCTATGAGATGGGGAATGACCGATCATCCTTCTATGAGATGGGGAATGACCGATCATCCTTCTATGAGATGGGGAATGACCGATCATCCTTCTATGAGATGGGGAATGACCGATCATCCTTCTATGAGATGGGGAATGACCGATCATCCTTCTATGAGATGGGAATGACCGATCATCCTTCTATGAGATGGGGAATGACCGATCATCCTTCTATGAGATGGGGAATGACCGATCATCCTTCTATGAGATGGGGAATGACCGATCATCCTTCTATGAGATGGGGAATGACCGATCATCCTTCTATGAGATGGGGAATGACCGATCATCCCTTCTATGAGATGGGGAATGACCGATCATCCTTCTATGAGATGGGGAAAGACCGATCATCCTTCTATGAGATGGGGAATGACCGATCATCCTTCTATGAGATGGGGAATGACCGATCATCCTTCTATGAGATGGGGAATGACCGATCATCCTTCTATGAGATGGGGAATGACCGATCATCCTTCTATGAGATGGGGAATGACCGATCATCCTTCTATGAGATGGGGAATGACCGATCATCCTTCTATGAGATGGGGAATGACCGATCATCCTTCTATGAGATGGGGAATGACCGATCATCCTTCTATGAGATGGGGAATGACCGATCATCCTTCTATGAGATGGGGAATGACCGATCATCCTTCTATGAGATGGGGAATGACCGATCATCCTTCTATGAGATGGGGAATGACCGATCATCCTTCTATGAGATGGGGAATGACCGATCATCCTTCTATGAGATGGGGAATGACCGATCATCCTTCTATGAGATGGGGAATGACCGATCATCCTTCTATGAGATGGGGAATGACCGATCATCCTTCTATGAGATGGGGAATGACCGATCATCCTTCTATGAGATGGGGAATGACCGATCATCCTTCTATGAGATGGGGAATGACCGATCATCCTTCTATGAGATGGGGAATGACCGATCATCCTTCTATGAGATGGGGAAGGACCGATCATCCTTCTATGAGATGGGGAATGACCGATCATCCTTCTATGAGATGGGGAATGACCGATCATCCTTCTATGAGATGGGGAATGACCGATCATCCTTCTATGAGATGGGGAATGACCGATCATCCTTCTATGAGATGGGAATGACCGATCATCCTTCTATGAGATGGGGAATGACCGATCATCCTTCTATGAGATGGGGAATGACCGATCATCCTTCTATGAGATGGGGAATGACCGATCATCCTTCTATGAGATGGGGAATGACCGATCATCCTTCTATGAGATGGGGAATGACCGATCATCCTTCTATGAGATGGGGAATGACCGATCATCCTTCTATGAGATGGGGAATGACCGATCATCCTTCTATGAGATGGGGAATGACCGATCATCCTTCTATGAGATGGGGAATGACCGATCATCCTTCTATGAGATGGGGAATGACCGATCATCCTTCTATGAGATGGGGAATGACCGATCATCCTTCTATGAGATGGGGAATGACCGATCATCCTTCTATGAGATGGGGAATGACCGATCATCCTTCTATGAGATGGGGAATGACCGATCATCCTTCTATGAGATGGGGAATGACCGATCATCCTTCTATGAGATGGGGAATGACCGATCATCCTTCTATGAGATGGGGAATGACCGATCATCCTTCTATGAGATGGGGAATGACCGATCATCCTTCTATGAGATGGGGAATGACCGATCATCCTTCTATGAGATGGGGAATGACCGATCATCCTTCTATGAGATGGGGAATGACCGATCATCCTTCTATGAGATGGGGAATGACCGATCATCCTTCTATGAGATGGGGAATGACCGATCATCCTTCTATGAGATGGGGAATGACCGATCATCCTTCTATGAGATGGGGAATGACCGATCATCCTTCTATGAGATGGGGAATGACCGATCATCCTTCTATGAGATGGGGAATGACCGATCATCCTTCTATGAGATGGGGAATGACCGATCATCCTTCTATGAGATGGGGAATGACCGATCATCCTTCTATGAGATGGGGAATGACCGATCATCCTTCTATGAGATGGGGAATGACCGATCATCCTTCTATGAGATGGGGAATGACCGATCATCCTTCTATGAGATGGGGAATGACCGATCATCCTTCTATGAGATGGGGAATGACCGATCATCCTTCTATGAGATGGGGAATGACCGATCATCCTTCTATGAGATGGGGAATGACCGATCATCCTTCTATGAGATGGGGAATGACCGATCATCCTTCTATGAGATGGGGAATGACCGATCATCCTTCTATGAGATGGGGAATGACCGATCATCCTTCTATGAGATGG